>NC_034590.1:18120765-18135941 GCF_900095145.1 Mus pahari | reverse complement strand
TTTATTTATTTATTTATTTATTTATTTATTTATTTATTTATTATAAGTAAGTACACTGTAGCTGTCTTCAGACACTCCAGAAGAGGGCATCAGATTTCGTTATGGATGGTTGTGAGCCACCATGTGGTTGCTGGGATTTGAACTCAGGACCTTTGGAAGAGCAGTCGGTGCTCTTAACCACTGAGCCATCTCACCAGCCCCTCTCCTCTGGTTTCTATACACACACACACACACACACACACACACACACACACACACGATTACAACAAATCAACACAAAATCACAACCCTCATCAGGACCTACGGCCAAGATTTAGGAGCACATGAGGTCGGATCAATAAACCTAGCTCTAAGTTCACTTTATTCGAAAATAAAGCTGCCATATTTGCACTTATATTAGCTACTCATAAACTTAGAATGAATGAGACTATAGCTTCAGGGTACAGAGTCAGCCAGCTTCATTTCCTAGTTACCATCTCAACCAGGACTTAGGGAAGTTGTTGTTCTACTCTCTGGAGTAAAATGGCATTGGTGTTGAGTGTGGCATAGAGCCTCTTACCTCAGCCACATGTAGGGACCACAGCTCAGACCCTACCTGGTTTCCTCTTGAGGAGGTGTTGAGCCTCGATCGCGGTGATCTGCGACACGGTAGTGAAGACATGGGCACAGTGAGCCGCTGCACGCTCCATGCAGTACCGGTGATAGATCTGCCGCTCACCTGCTTCCTTGTCTACATTGAACTGGGTAGGAAGGGAGAAAAGTCAGCGTTAAAAGGACCAGGGTAAGACTAGGGACAGGACTGGGGTCTTAGAGAGGTTGGGATTGGCAGCTGCGCTCTGAGAGGCGGGTCTGAGGGAGGAAGGCCAGGGTAGGCCCCCATATCTGATGGTGGAAGGGCTGGGAGCCTGCACTCTAAGGAACACGATTCCCCGCCAGGGCTTTGGGCTGTCCCACAATACACTCGCAGCTCACATTCTCCAGGTTGTTGTAGAAGTCCACAGCGCCAGCACACAGGTAGCGCCCCAGCAGCGTGGCGTGAGTGGTGAAGATGGTTGCGACTGGCAAGCGCCGGGCTCGGCACAGACACAGACCGACGCCGGCCAACCATTCGTGGAAGTGGGCAACCACATACGGCTTCTCTTCGTTCTGGGCCAGGAACTATGGGGCAACAGAGACAGGGTCACTGTGTTTCCACACGGCCCAAAAGGAACCAGCAGCAATCCCAGCACGGACGACGAAGCAGGGGAGAGGTAAGCCCGCCATTACGCAGAGCTGGCAGCGGTCCCACCAAGGGCTGAAACCCCGTTAGGCCAACCGGCTGACCTCGTCCCCAGAGGTTGATGGGGATTTTTTGTTTTGTTTTGTTTTGTATTGTTTGTTTGTTTGTTTTTTGGCAAGGTCTGAATTCTGGCAACCCAGAACTGGAAGGACCAACACCCCAAGCCCTGGTACAACTGCAGGGACTCTTTTAATTTTTTTTTTTTTGTTTTTCCTTTTTCTTTTGGTTTTTCAAGACAGAATTTCTCTGTGTAACAGCACTGGCTGTCCTGGAACTCACTTTGTAGACCAGGCTGACCTTGAACTCAGGGATCTGCTTGCCTCTACCTCCTGAGATTAAAGGTACATGCCACCACTGCCTGGCTAAGACTCAGCATTTCAATCAGTGGTAGTAGAATTTTTATGGGCACAAAACAGGACCAAAACTCCCAGATTTACTTGAACGTGTAGCTCCTGTTTGTCCCAAGGCATCCCAATTAAGTCTCCTAAAAACTTATTTAAAAAATTCTAAAATAGGTTTGGGCTGGGGAAAGCCCAGATTTCTGGTTCTGAAACCAACTCAAGGTTGCTAAGTATCAAAAGTTACCCCGAGCGCTTAAAGGTAATGGCTATTAAACTAGACAGCAATTCCCAGAATTCCCGGGACCCAACCCTCTTCTCGAAGGACTCCCTGGAGACAATGCCACAGTGTGTTTACACCTGGATGCAGAGTAAATGAAATTGAGGGTGACACTTTGGTCTGTGAGAAAAGCAGCTAGCCTCCTTTCAGAGTTCATCCTGGGATTAAAAGAGTGGACAATTCCCAGAATTCCCAGGGGAAGCCCACCCTCTGGCCCAAGCGGTGGTGGTGGTGGTGGTGGTGGTGGTGGTGGTGGTGGTGGTGGTGGTGATGATGATGACGACAATGATGATGGTGGTGGTGGTTTCAAGTCTGGGTAGGAAGGCTGAGGTGGGGTCTGTAGTACGGCCTACCTCACCCAGGAACCAGGTGGTGAGGAAGCCGAACAGGACAGCGTCATTGGCCTCGCGGTCATACCAGGGTACCCCGATGTTGCAGGTGTCCCAAAGCTCACCCTTCCAGCGCTCCAGGGCCCAGGCTGAGGCTCCTACATCCAGGAGCACCACTAGGGGTCCCCCCTCGATCAGCCAACGCCCAAAATACACCTGAGGGAGAGGCAAAGGGAGGCTCAGAAGACCTCGCCCGCATTCCTCGCAGGCTTACATCCCTTGCCTGGTAACTGAACTCAGCTGTTCCACGTTCCCTCACCCACAGCCTCATCTGTGGCCCTCTGTAACCCCGCCCACCACCTTTCTCCTCTCCCCATTGGCCTGCTTTGTCACCTGTGGTCACGTATCTATCAGCCAGGACTGTACTTTCCTACCTATGGCCACGTTCCTTAAACTCGATAATTCTATTTCAGTCCCCATTAGCCCTTATCCTCCGGAGACCACAGGTATGGCTCCAGGCCATTGATCTAACTCTGTCCCAACCTGGCTTCGTCTGGCCCGGGCCTCACTGGAGTACCCCTCCCCCTCCCAGCTGTTGTCTGCCCTTTTGCTGGGAGGGGGGTCTATTATTAGGAACAGCTGCCCTGGGGGAGGGATGTGGCCGCTCTGGGGTCCCGTAGGGACAGGGTTTGGACTGACTGGGTGCTGGAACCCAACCCTAAACACAGGCTGTGACTAGGTGGAGCCTCTGCACTTGTCTTCGCATCTGCATCTCTTCTAGGGTTCTTCCATCTCACCTTCCCTCTCTTCTGGCTTTCTCCTTGTATTTCTTTCTTTGGGGGGATGGGGGAGGGGCAGGGCTTCTCTGCCTAGCCCTGGCTGTCGTCCTGGAACTTACTCGGTAGTTTCTCAAACTCAGATCCACCTGCCTCTGCCTCCCGAGTGCTGGGACCAGCGGGGTTCTCTTTATGGTTCTTAGGATGAAACCCACAGGCCATGCTAAGCAGGGGTTCTACCCCTGAGCTATAACCCCAGATCCCTACTGGGGGATTCTAGGCAGGGGCTCTGCCTCTGAGCCACGCCCCTTCCTAGTTCATGGATCTGCTCACCTCAGACTCTTTCCCCCGGTTCTCCTCTCTTCATCTCTATTCCATCTTCTTGCCTGCCTGGCTACTCGTCTTTATTTTATTTTATTTACTGTGAGACAGAGCCTTCTTGTGGTCCCGACTGGCTTAGAAACTCCTTCCTAGGCCTCCGTAGTGCTGGGATTGCAGGTGTGCACAGAACGCATAGCTTTGGCTATCTTTCTGCCTAGCTCTAGCTTGTTTCTAGTCTCTGGGTCTGAGGGTCTCAGCTGAGATTCATCTCCATCCGTCTGGCCTTTCTGACATCCGGTACCCACTGGCCTCCTTCACCAGATCCTAGACCTGTCAGTCACTTTCTTCCCTAGGCCTGCTGGGAAAGTGCTGACTCCGCCTCCTGCTTCCTTTCCACCTTCTCTTCACCTGTTGCTAGGGCCCCTGCTGGCAGTTCCTACCCACCCCCCACCCCACCCCCGTAGTGCTGTGTCCCACCTTACAACCCTTGCTGTTCATGGAATCCAAAGTCCTCTTCAGTTCCGGAGTTGGGGGCTCCAGGAGCTCTACCTGCGTCCTCACACCCTGCTCCGTGTATGGTCCCACCAGATAGTAGTTGTCACCCCATTCATCCCCTGTCACCTTCGCCTTCGTCTGCAGCACAGTGTAGATGCCACCCACTGTGGGCCAAAGTGCAAAAGGACAGACAACCCCACCATTGGTCCATAGCTTTGAGACCTGGCAGGCAACGGGATGTACGTGGGTAGTGTTGGGGTAGAAGATGAACAGGAACCCATACTTGGGGATCAGAGGAGGTCAGGGCTGGAGGTTAGGGGTCATGGAAAAGCAAACCTAAGGATAGCCCTCTTGGGTTTATGGAGAGAAGGGACTGAAATCAGGACACTGAGGGAGGAGCGGGCTCCAGTTAGACTCCTGGTCATGAGACGGGAAGCACTCTTAGTCTTTAGAGAATTAGGAGCAGGAAGTACCCAACCAAGCTCTAAAGATGCAATGGGAAGAAGGGTACACGGCCCTATCCAGCTACCCAGTGACCTAAGGGAAGCTTGACTTACTATTCCACACCTTCAGGGGCCCCTAAAGATGCTAGCCCTGAGCAGGGACACAGGGAATGCTGGGCCCTGCTCCTCCCGTGACCCCACCTCAGATTTAGGAATCTGGGTCCTTAGCCTCCTCTCCTGAAACCAGTACCCTGCCATCTCCCAACATGCTGAGAGACCTAGTCTCTTTTTCCCTAGGATCCAGAAAAGGAACCGTTCAGATCCACAAAGCCCAGCTGCTGGGGATTCCCAGGCCAGCCTTCTCACAAGCAAGACGCTAGTGGTCTCAGACACCCATCCATACGACTCCGGGCTGTGGGTGGGCTCCTCCCATCCGAGGGACTTCCAGCTTCCCCAGTCCACACGGAGGCACCTCACTACATAGGAAGCCAGGGCTTAGGCCCTGGGCTCCTTCAAACTCGACATTCAAGCTCCCAACTCTTCCCCACTTGGATCTAAGAATTTGAGTCTCCAAGCCCCTCTTGGCTTTACACGGGGTCAGATGCGCTATGATTCCTGAAAAATCCATGAATCCCAACCTTTAGGAGCACCCCGACTCCACAGTCACGTCCTCTGGACCACAGACCCAAAAGCTCCAGTGTTCCTTGGGCTTAGATGCATTAAGTCCTTCCCCTTTTAGATCTCAGGTCTCTCGGCCCTCGAAAACCTCCCTCCAAGCCCCAGGAATCTTTCCCTGAGTGCCCTCTTCCCTAGATTGCAGAACCTGAAGCCTCCTTCCATCTTAAGAGTAGTCTCTTGTCCCTTCCCCCCAGGGCCTAGGACGCCTACTCCGGCCCCTTCACAAGGACACAGAAGTCACAGGCGCTTTTCCCAGGACCCAAGAGTCCTCCACGTAGCTCTTTCTCCCTCTGAATCGGAGTTTCGGGGCCCCATCCTCGCCTGCCCTTCTTGGTCAAGGAACCAGCGCTGACGTTCTCACCCTTGTTGGCCACCTCCCAGGCCACCTCGAACAGCACTGCGTTCTCCGGGTCGAATTCATCCTCCCAGTCTTCCAATCCTGGAAGCGAGGACATAGAGAGACTGCGGCTGAGAGGCATGGCTACTGCGGGCAGGGGACTTCGAGTACCAAAAATGGAAACCCGAGAGATCGGCTGGGAATGCACCAGACTTGGTGACCGGTCGAGTTAGCGGGTGTCCCAGGGGAAGCTTGCAAGGCGCTCCGCTTCCTATTGCACGACCGCACCCCCGCCCCAGAGCGCTCCGACTCAGGTAGGGTGAGCGGCGACGCAGAATCCGGCGGGCAGCTGCAGTGAAGCCTCGTGGCCGCCAGGAGGCACTGCCCACCCTGCTGGTCTAGCACGATTGGTCGGCGGCTGGGGGCCGGGGGCTACTGCGTCTTCTTATTGGCGGATGGACTCCAATTTCCTTGGCCAGAGCCTCCAGGGGAGCTGCAGGGGGCGAGGCTTGTTGCTACGCAGCATGGAAGTGATTGGTGAATAGAACTGTCAATCTCGGCTGCAGGCCCAATTTGGTGAGGAAGGTTGGCCAGAGAGGGAAGGGATCGTGGAGGACGTGTGGTTGCTACAAAATGTGTTGAGAATTTTGCAATCGGACTTAGCAGTTGCAGGGCGGAGGGGAAGGAAGGGGGAGGAGGCTAGGTAAGAGGAGGAGGAGCAAGAGACGTCAGGAACCCACCCGGGATTCAGAACACCCGCTCTCCAATTTAGCCTCGCGGGTTGGGCGCGGCCTAGTGTACGCCCCCTAGGCCAGTTTTGCATATTTTATGGGCCATAGAGATGACTGGATGACCGGGAGCCTAGAGAGGACGAAGACCGCGCTCCTAGCCCATTTCCGTTTCCGCTGAGGCATTGGCGGTTGGTGTGCATCATGGCAACCGTGGTAAGTGTTGGGTGCATGTGGAGGACCGACAGTGACCCTTCTTAGGGAGTCTGAAGGGGGGAGCTGGAGAGGACTCTTGGATCTGAGGGAGGAGTGATAAGGAAGACGCCCGGTTTGACGGAGGAGGTCTGGGGAGTACCTCCCTCCCGAGTCGGAGGGAGGATGCTGAGGACACCGGGTCTGAGCCATGGATACTGAGGAGAATGCATGTGTCTAAGGGAAGAGAGCAGAGGAGAATGCGTGAATCTGAAGGAAGAGGGCTGAGGGAGTCGCCTGGTTCTCAAGGAGGGCTTGGGAGGACACATGGATCCATGGCAAGTGTTGGGAGGAGAAGTACCAGGGTCTGAGGGAAGCAGGCTGGGTGTGCACCTTTGTGTTTGAGGTAGGAGGGCTAGAGCCTGAATCCCTGGGTCTGAGGGAAGATCACAGTGGATGAGGCCTGGTTTGGAGGAGGAGGACTGGGGAGGAGGGAGGAGGGCTGAGGAGGATGCCCGGACCTAATGGAAGGGGCTGGACCTGGACGCCTGGATGTGGAGGAAGTGTGATGACCACTGAGGAAGGAGCTTCATTGTGGCTTTAGAAGCTGATAGAGAAGGCAACAATGTATTCAGAATCCTAGATGTCAGGCATGGTAGTGCAAGCCTCTAGTCCCTGCACTTGGGTGGCAGAAGCAGGTGGATCACTGTGAGTCTGAGACCAGTCTGGTCTACAGAGCTTGTTCCAGGACAGCCAGGGGTTACATAGAGAAACCCTGTCTCGAAGAAAAACCAACAACAGACAGAATCCTGGGTCTGATGGAAGAGTCGTGTAGACACTCAGATTTCTCTGTCAATGAGTAGAATGGCCAGAGCCTGGAGTGGCAGAGTCGTGGTTCATCCCACAGTGTGTTCTAGACATTTCCTCTACCTCTTGATGTAGTCAGTGACCGGTTCCAAAGTCTGGTCCCAGTGTCCTGGAAGGACTGAGACTGTTACCCTGATGTCTGGGGACGATTAGTAAGTGGGAAGTTGTGTTGTGTGCTTGAGAGCACAGGTCACGTAGACAGGAAAGTGTGTCTGGAGCCAGGAGTGTGACCGTGAGGAAGAGAAAGTCCCAGTTCAGAGCATGGAGTCTTATCCAGAGACTATTTTTCCAGAACCCCACTTAGGGCATGTATCTGTGCCATCGCAGTTATTTGAATGTTACAGTGAGCAAATAAAGCCCAGGAAGTAAGACCCAGCATATTGTGCCTGCCACTAGCTCCCCAGACCTCCCAGTGAAGAAATCTTGTGGCCTTGTGGTGTCCTTGATTCTGGTGTTGGGCCCAGGTGAGTTGTAGGGAGGTCAGTGGCGTCTGTTGCTGTTACCATGGTGAGGAAGGGCTGTCCTTTGCTTGCCTCGTGAAGGGCCTGTGTGTAACAGTAGTTTGGGGGTCTCATGCTCCTGCAGTCCACCCAGCATCCTACAAAGAGAGGGCAGTGAAGGCTCCCACAGCAAGAGACAGGCAGTAAACAGTCCTGGGCCGTGGACTATCCCGGAAGGCCTTGTCCCGGGAGGAGCCATCCTGAGCTGGGGTTGAGGGCCATTTAGCTTTGTGGTTTCTCAGGTTCGAAAAAAATAGGACAAGATGTTCAAGGGTCCACCGCCTGGATTTATTGGTCTCTTGTTTTCACCCTTTAGCTTGGGCTAGCCCCAGACTCGAGGCACTCCTCCTGACTCAGTCTCTCCAGTGGCTGCAGACATGTGTCCTAGCAGGCACCCTTCAGTGTCCCCACACCTCCCTCCCTGAGCCTTTGGCAACCACTAGCCTACTTTGCATTTCTGGCGTCTCTTTTGGATACTTCATATAAGAATTATTCAGCCGGGCGTGCTGGCACACACCTTTAATCCCAGCACTTGGGAGGCAAAGGCAGGCATAGGCATATTTGTGAGTTCGAGCCCAGCCTGGTCTGCAGACTGAGTTCCAGGACAGTCAGGGTTACAGAGAAACCCTGTTTGGGGGGGGGGGGGGAAGAATCCTTCCACACGGAGGGTTTGTTCGTTCATGTTTTCTGTGTATGGGTGTTTTCCCTCCGGGTACATCCATGACTGCGAAGGCCAGAAGAGGGTGTTGGATCTCCAGGAACCAGAGTTAGAGTCAGTCGTGAGCCACCACATGTGTGCAAGCAGTTTATCCTAGGTCCCCTGGAAGGAAGAACGTCCAGGAGTACTCCACTCTTCTCTTCAGCCCCCACATGCAATCTTTCTTATGTGGGGAGCCCACTCACTCAGTACCTCTCAGTGGTCTGTCTGGGTGTGTCAGTGTCAGAGCTTCGTTCTTTTTCCTGCCTGAGTAATATTCTATATATGAATAGACCGTATGGTGTTTGTCCACTCATTGGTCACCAGACACATGGTTGTGGGTGGCCTTTGGCTGTGGTACACATTGGCGTGCTCGCTCTGTGGGGATTCCAGGGCCTCAAACATTCCGGGAGGTGTTTACTCGTGTCTCTCCCTGTGGGGGGAGGCAGTGCTAGCTGCTTCTTCAGGAGGCCCTTGGATATGTTCACTGAATGAGCTCAGCACTCTAGCGTGTGTTGAACCTCGACATGGAGTCCAAGGTGGGCCAGAAAGGTGTGGACTGTCCCCTTGGTGAGACATGTAGGTGCCTACTGGTGGCCAGAGCACTGCTCTGTGAGTCTCCCTGCCATCTTCACAGAGTTCAGTTTGGGGACAAGACAGTTTCCTCCTCTCTGCGCCAGGGCTGTGGGGGGTGACACGCAGCCTGTCTCCCTGGGCCCCATGGTGGGGCTGATCACTGCCATTAGTGATTGATGACCCAGAGGGTGGCGGGGGCTAGGGGGCCTGGTTGCAGCAGGACCTTGAGGGAGCAGATGAAACTGTGAAATCTGGGAACCTTCTTACATGTCATTGTCCTCACCTGCAGGCAGCCACCACCAAAGTCCCTGAGATCCGAGATGTGACAAGAATCGAGCGAATCGGTGAGTGAGCAGCAGGGTCAGGACCAGGGGAGACACTACTGCTAAGTGCCCAGACAGACAAAGATGCGGTGGGGCCTTAGTCCCAGGCTGTGCTGCCATGCGCCTAGCAGGCCTCCCTGGGGTTTCTGAACTTGGAGGAACATGGGAATCATGTGTCCAGCACACAAGTGCGCGTTGGTCACATACTGTCTGAGGGTGCATCAGGCCTTCCTCATTCCTGGTGTGCCTCAGGCCCCAAGCCATCAGATTCATGAGTGGTGGTGCTGGAAGTCTCCTGTGACCTCGGGAGGTAGAGAGTCAGTCACCCTATCCCCATTGAGGAGACCAGTTCTTGGAGCAGCTGTGTAGCAAGCGTCACTTACCACCTGCAGCAAGGTGGGCAGGGCAGGGCAGGGCACACTAGAGGACTGTGGGGCTCTTGGTGGACGCTGATCTTTCTGTTTAGCTAGTCTAAGTAGAGCTGCCTGTGTAGACCAGATTGGCTTCGAACTCGCAGAGATCCCCTTGCCTCTGCCTTCTGAGTGCTGTGCACCACCGTGCCTGGCCTTGTTTTTCTTCTCCAGGCAGTCTGCTGTAGGCTGGCCCTGAACTTACTGTGTAGCTAAGGATGATTTTTAACTCCTCCTCCCAAAGTGCTGTGATCACAGGCACGTACCCCTGTGCCTGGCTGAGGAATTCTCCTTTTTTTTTTTTTTTTTTTTTTTTGGTTTTTTGAGACAGGGTTTCTCTGTATAGCCCTGGCTGTCCTGGAACTCACTTTGTAGACCAGGCTGGCCTCGAACTCAGAANTGTCCTGGAACTCACTTTGTAGACCAGGCTGGCCTCGAACTCAGAAATCCACCTGCCTCTGCCTCCCGAGTGCTGGGATTAAAGGCGTGCACCACCATGCCCAGCTCGGAATTCTACTTGTTTTGAAACGAAGCACCCTCTCACTTGAATTTGAGTTAGAACCCAAGGTCTCATGCAGTCCCTGTGCTTGCTAAATCTCATGTCTTCCAGAAGGGACACAGCTCACTGTAAGAGTGCAGTGTCATGGTGGCGGGGGGTGGTGGGTCTGGTACCTGTGCCCTTTGAGGTTTATGGTAGAGCCACTGGCTGCTGCTGTACCAGGATGCTGTCCTCACCTCTCCCTGGATGGCCTCTGGGCTCGGCCCTAACCTGTCTCTGCATCCCTGTAGCTGGGCCCGGGACTGGGAGAGTGGAAGCAGCGAGCTCTGGCTCGTCAGTGCAGTGTGGGAAAGCAGCACCCGAGTGCCAAGTACCTGCGTCTTCCCACAGTGCCGTCCGTTAGTTCCTGGCCCTGTGCCTGGGGCCTTGGTAGCATTGTCCAGCTCTTGGATACCACGCACGTAACCAATTCTGGCATTTTCCTGCCTTCGTTTGACCAAGAGAGCTGCTGAGTGGCTCAGCTGGGTGGCTGAGCTCAGCAGCTACCCAGTGCTGCCTAGAACCAGCTGTAATTCTTCTTCCCTTCCTCCACACAGGCGCTCATTCCCACATCCGGGGGCTGGGACTGGATGATGCCCTGGAGCCAAGACAGGTAGAGCCATGGGGCTGGGCATGTGGGCTGTCCCTGCCAGGCAGGTCTTCAGGCTTCTGGATTCCACACTGAACCACCTCTGCCGGGAGTTCAAGGCCAGCCTGGCCTACAGAGTGAGACCCTATCTCAGAAAGAAGAGAAAATCAGTACTGTTTTGTTCTCCAGCAGACAGGGTGTGTGCTAGGATGTGGTGGCTCTGCGACCAGTCACCTTCATGTCCCCTCACCTTCCCCCCCCTCCAGGCTTCCCAGGGCATGGTGGGACAGCTAGCTGCCCGGCGTGCAGCTGGCGTGGTGCTGGAGATGATCCGAGAAGGGAAGATTGCAGGGCGGGCCGTCCTCATTGCAGGCCAGCCAGGCACTGGGAAGACAGCCATTGCCATGGGTAAGAGGCCTCAAGGGGCAGACATTTTTCTCTGTGCCAGTGAATCCCTCCTCTAGAGGTCAGGGACAGGCTAGCTATGTTTGACAGTCACATAGAAGCATCAGGAAGTAGCTGTCTAGGGCTACTTAGCATTATGTGGGGTCTCCTGTCTTGTACACCAGCTTCCATGTTAGGGTCACCGAGCAGGCTGCTAAGTGTCCTCCTTCCCCCTGTGCTCCAGTCATCGGGCAGGAAGGAGTTGCCGCTCACTCATGCATCCCTTGAAGCTGCTGTAGGGAAGCCATGTGCCTTGCATCTCTAGTTCTAGTGTGTGGAGCTGCAGAGGCCGTTTTTGTCTTGGGGTTTCTGGAGACAGGTGTTTATGTAGTCTCTGTGGGCTCTGCCTCCCAAGTGCTGGGATCAGAGGTGTGCACCGCTGCGTCCTGCATTGTTTTGTAATTTTTACTTTGGCTCTTTCTCATTCTGAGAATAAGAGAGAGGGTGGGGGCTGGAGAGATGGCTCAGTGGGTAAGAGCACCCGACTGCTCTTCCGAAGGTCCAGAGTTCAAATCCCAGCAACCACATGGTGGCTCACAACCATCTGTAACAAGAACTGACTCCCTCTTCTGGAGTGTCTGAAGTCTGCTACAGTGTACTTACATATAATAAATAAATAAATCTTTAAAAAAAAAGATATATTAAAAAAAAGAGAGAGATAGAGGGTGGACACGGGGCTTGGCAGCCAGCCTTCTCTGTGACAGTCCACGGGTGACTTAGGGTCACAGCTGCCCCTGAGACTCTCCTGACCTGCCCATTGTCTCACTCCTGCCTCTGCTGAGACTGTGGGACCAGGTGGGGAGAGCCAAGGTCCCACCAGGAATCAGGTCAGAAGTGGCGCTCACCTAGGGATGGGGCCATGTCACCCTGCCTCCAAGATGACTAAGACAGAAGAGTACAGGATTCGGGCGCTAAATGGCTCGTAGGGCCGGGCATGGGAGGGCCAGGCATGGGATGGAGGCATGAATGGTTTAGAGGATGTCTGGAAACATGGGCCACCACTGTGTCAGGGACCTGGGGCCAGCAGCCACAACTGCCTGACCTCTTGTTCCCATAGGCATGGCCCAGGCACTGGGCCCCGACACACCATTCACAGCCATCGCAGGCAGTGAGATCTTTTCTCTGGAGATGAGCAAGACTGAGGCTCTAACGCAAGCCTTCCGCCGTTCCATTGGTGTCCGGATCAAGTGAGTATCCTGTAGGAGATCCACTCTGCTTGCCCATCGCCCTGGTCAGTCTGACCCAGACTGTGCTGTCTGTCCCACCAGGGAGGAGACCGAGATCATTGAAGGTGAGGTGGTGGAGATCCAGATAGACCGGCCAGCCACAGGCACGGTGAGTTTCTGAGGCTTCTCTGTCTCAACACCTGTGTCACCCATGCTCATGGCTAAGCCACCTCCAGCCAAAAGGCAAAGGTGGGGCCAGTGGAGGGTGCTATAGGGACTAAGGGGGGGGGGTGTCACGGGGCCGATGTGGGCCGGTGAGTTTCTGTGGACACCTGGACCCAGACTGTTCCTTCCTGCAGAACTCCTGAGACCCTCCCAGGTGACCTGCCTCCCACGTTTCCTGTTTCCGGTGTCAGCCAGCTGTGTCTGTTAGGTCTGCCTGGTTGTAAGGGTTCTGATTCTTTTTGCTGTGCTGGGCCTAAGGCCTGTTATGTGTTAAGCAAGCTGCCCAGTTGTTTTATTTCCTGAGGGTCTTAGGTTTAACCCCCAGAACCCACAAGATGGGAGAGAGTTAACCTCTCGCCAGTTGTCCCCTGACCTATACCTGTGCACATGCACCCATGTACGTAAATAAAAGTAATTTTACTTTGTATTTATTTAAAGAATAGTCTAGTAGGCTTGCCTCACCCTGTTTTACAGTTGGTCGGCAGTCTCCCTGAGCACTGAGGTGTGCCCAGGGCTGATGCGCTGAGTCTAGAGGCCCTGGGAGTTTCTCTGTTGTAGGGGTTGCTGGGGCCTTCTGGAGCCATGTGTGTGAGTCCTCCACAGTCAAGCTCTTATGTCAGCCGTCTGGTGACGATCTCTGCTATCTGGTTGTAGAACTTTCCGTTGTCCCTTGAGAAAATTGTGCCTGTATACTAACGCTAGCCATGTGATCTCTTCTTGCCTCTGGACTTTGTACGAGTGGGACTGTAGGGCACTGGGTGATCTGGTTTTGAAATTTTGTGTTAGAGCTGGGCTTGGATTTAATACTGACACTTGGAAAGCAGAGGCAAGGTGAATATCCGAGTTCGAGGCTAGCCTGGTCTACAAAGGGAGTTCTAGGACAGCCAGGGCTACAGAGAGAAACCCTGACTCGAAAAACAACACCCCTGGGCTGGTGAGATGGCTCAGTGGGTAAGAGTACCTGACTGCTCTTTCAAAGGTGCAGAGTTCAAATCCCAGCAACCACATGGTGGCTCACATCCATCCTTAACACGATCTGAGTTTAGTGTCTGAAGACAGCTACAGTGTACTTACATATAACAGCTACAGTGTACTTACATATAACAGCTACAGTGTACTTACATATAATAAATAAATCTTTTAATAAATAAATCTTTAAAAACAAAAAACAACAACACCCAAACCCACCTGACCTGCTGGTTCGTTGTGTGATATTTCAGCTGAAATGCCTGGGGAAGGGGTGTTACAGCAGCCGTAACTTTCTCTTGCCTATTTGAGGGCTCGGGTTCTTCTCTCCCTCTCTTCCCACCCCACCATGTGTGTGTGTGTGTGTGTGTGTGTGTGTGTGTGTGTGTGTGTGTGTGTAGAGTTTGTTATTGAGTCCGGATCCTAAGTGCTGAGGTTGAAGGAGTGAGCCGCCACGCCCAGCCCTGGTATACCTGTGTGTCGTATGAGAACTTGTTGACAGGGGCAGAGACTGGATGCTGGGTCTCCTGCTTTGTGGCACGCAGTGTTTTGTATCTCTGAGTCAGGGTCTCTTCTGACCCTGGACCTAGGCTGGCAGCCAGACTTTGCACTGACCCTTTCTTCCTCCCCAGCAGCACTGGCCTTAGAGGCCTGCACCTTGCTGTGCCTGATGGTGGTGTGGTGAGGATGATGGGCTGGCATCCAAATCTAGGCCCTCATGCTTGCACAGCAAGGCCTCTTCTCCGCTCAGCCATCTCTAGTCCTCTCACCAGGATTTCCTTCTTTCTTCTTCTTTTTTTTTCCTTTCTTTTGGATACAGCGTGTCATGTAGCCTAGACTGACTGGCTTTGACCTTGGTTATATAACTAAGGATGGCTTTGAGTTCCTGATGCCCCACCTCTTGAGTGCACGCCCTGGTTGTTTCATGCTAGGGAAGGACCCCAGGTCTTGTGCGAGCACTCTGCTGAGCCACTTCCCTGACCCTATGGCTTTTGAGGTGGATCTCACACCCGGGCTGCCTTCAGTCTCCTGAGGTCTGGGATTACAGGCGTGACTCTCGTTTGTGTTTTGAGACGGTCTTTTTTCTTTTTTCTTTTTCTTTTTTTAAATAGGCAGCCCATACTGGCTGGGGGTCCTCCGCCTCCCACTTTTTAGTGCTCAGATTGTAGGATTCACAGCCACAACCAGGTTATTCCTCATTGTTAATGGAAATGGATTTAGCATAGGTATGCTGCCCAGTAATTTTAATAATTGTAAATAAAGTTCTAAATTAGTTCAATCTATTCGTAATTAAATTTTAGATTTTGTAGATATGGTAAGAATATTGTGGGTAAAGCTTTTCCCAAGAAATGTCTTTTTTTGTAAGGGGAGGCGGGGAATTCAAGACAGGGTTTCTCTGTGTAGCCCTGGCTGTCCTGGTACTCACTCTATAGACCAGGTTGGCCTCCAATTTAGAAATACACCTGCCTCTGCCTCCCAAGTGCTGGGATTAAAGGCATGCACCACCACTGCCCAGTAAGAAATGTGTCTGTCTCTGTCTCTCTCTCTGTCTCTCTGTCTCTCTCTGTCTCTCTCTCTCTCTCTCTCTCTCTCTCTGTCTCTCGTGTGTGTGTGTGTGTGTGTGTGTGTGTGTGTGTGTTCGTTCGTTCGTTCGTTCGTTCGTTCGTTCGTTCTTTAGA
>NC_034590.1:18111751-18120595 GCF_900095145.1 Mus pahari | reverse complement strand
GGGGGGGGGGAGAACCTATCCGGCTCTGAAGAGGACCCAGGTCCCAGGTTTAGTTCTGAGCATCCACATTAGGAGGCCCCCTGACACCTGTAAGGACATTTTCAGGGATCCAGTGCCCTCTTCTGCCTTTTGTGGGTTCCTGTGCTCACGTGCACAAACCCACACTAGACACTCATGAATAAAATGCTAAAATATATATGTACAGATAATCCCACCTACCCCTTAATCCCTCCTTTACCCTGCCTCCTTCTGGGGCTAAAAGGAGAAAGCTCATTTGTGCCAGATCCAGATACAGACAGCGGACTCCCGCAGCCAGGCCGAGGGCAGCAAGCGTGCTTTCGTCAGGAGGAGAATGTGTGGGCTCTGTTTGCTTTTTTTTTTTTTTTTTTTTTTTTTTATTTATTTATTATATGTAAGTATACTGTAGCCATCTTCAAACACTCCAGAAGAGGGAGTCAGATCTTGTTACAGATGGTTATGAGCCACCATGTGGTTGCTGGGATTTGAACTCGTGCCCTTCGGAAGAGCAGTAGGGTGCTCTTACCCACTGAGCCATCTCACCAGCCCCTCTGTTTGCTTTTAATCAACTTTTTATAAAGGCTTTTCTCTTTTGTTTTGTTTTTGCATTTATTTAGCATGTGTGGGTCAGAGGACAGATTGTGAGAGTGGGGTCTCCTGCTGTGTAGGTCCCAAGGTCATTAGGGTTGGCTTCACGTGCTCTACCCATTTCCATGGCCCAGCTTAGTTGTCTTTTTATTTACTGCTTTGATTTTGTAGTTTACAAAAGTGCTGTTTTTCTGCTGTGGTCAGATACTCAGGAGGCAGAGGCAGGAGGTCTCTTGAGCCTCTGTGAGGATGCACAGCTCAGTGGTAGAGAGCTGGCCTGCCTAGGATCCACGAGAGAGCATGGGGGCGTGCCTTGGTTGTTCAGTGCTGGGCCCAGGGTTCTAGCCCTGGAACTACAAAAAACAAAAACAAAAATGCCTTTCATTTGGATATGAAAGAGCCATGTTAAATTTGACACCTTCTCCCCACCCTCTGTGACACACTCACCTCCCAAAGCCATCCCCCTCTTTGAGCTGCCTATGCCACACCCATTTGAAGCCTTGACCACAAAGGGATGAAGTCCTTTGAGCATTTGCTGGTGTGTCACCCTCAGGGATCCAAGGTGGGCAAACTGACCCTCAAGACCACGGAGATGGAGACCATCTACGATCTGGGTACCAAGATGATCGAGTCCCTGACCAAAGACAAGGTCCAGGCCGGGTGAGCCACAGGACCACGGAGGTGGCTGGATGGTGAGGGGAGTGGCGCCCTCTTACATTTTGCTATTGCTCCTTCAGAGACGTCATCACCATCGACAAGGCCACTGGCAAGATCTCCAAGCTGGGCCGCTCTTTCACACGTGCACGGGACTACGACGCCATGGGCTCCCAGGTGCTCTGCTCATCCCTCACCCTCATCCCGAGCTGGGATGTTTCTGTATCTCCTGTTATGTCACGGGGTCTGGATGCTGCGTTACTTCCCAGTGTGGGGCTGCGGGGAGGGACCTATGCCTTGGCTGCCCTCACACCTGCCCTTGGCTCTGTAGACCAAGTTTGTTCAGTGCCCAGACGGAGAGCTGCAGAAACGTAAGGAGGTGGTGCACACTGTGTCCCTTCATGAGATTGACGTCATCAACTCCCGTACTCAGGGCTTCCTGGCCCTCTTCTCAGGTCAGCTGCCCTTCCCCAAGCAGTCCCCAAGGCCTTGAATGCTCTGGTGCACCCTTCTTTGTCCCCCCTCGGCATAGCCTACTCCCAGCTTTTCTGCCCTTTTCTTAACAGAGCTGCTGCTTGCCTTTTGTGTCTGAGTGTGTCCTTCCTCATGCTGCCCTCAAGTCCTCCCTCAGTCTCCGCCTCTGTCCTCTTTGCCCTGCTGCTGCAGCCCAGAGCCCTCCTCCCCAGTGTTCCTCTTTCTCCGGGTTGGTCCTGAACCCAGTCTCTAATTCTAACTGACACCCCCGTCTCTGGTAGGAGACACGGGGGAGATCAAGTCAGAAGTCCGAGAACAGATCAATGCCAAGGTGGCTGAGTGGAGAGAGGAGGGCAAAGCGGAGATCATCCCTGGGGTGAGTGGCCGCAGCCCGGGTGGGCGTGTTTAGACCCAACCAAGACCAGGGCGGAGGGGCCCTTAACCTAGGTCCTCCTGGCTCCCAGGTGCTGTTCATCGACGAGGTTCACATGCTGGATATTGAGAGCTTCTCTTTCCTCAACCGGGCCCTGGAGAGCGACATGGCGCCTGTCCTCATCATGGCCACCAACCGCGGCATCACCCGGTGAGCGAGCAACTCTACAGGTCTCTGGGGAAGCATGTTCTGGGCCGGGGGTTGATGGTGGCCTCAAGGTAAATGGACTGTCTGCTGAGCACTGGGCTTGCCTCCAGTGTGGCCCTCACGCAGCGTGGCCCTCACAGTCTCGGGCAGACCCCTATGCTGAGCACAGGGCTCTCTACTACATGTGTCACAAATTGCTGTGATCAACCCGCCACTCAGTCATCATAGCCCATAAGTATTGACCTAAAGATGCTGTGGACACTGGGCATGTCGGTACCAGCCATAGTCCTAGTGCTGTGTAGGCTGAGACAGGAGGAGTTTGAGTTCTAGGCTAGCCTGGGCTACATACCCGAGACCCTTTCTAGATAGTTCCCAGATTAAGAGTACACAAACCCAAGTGTGGGGAGCCAAACTCCCTTTGAGGGCGGCTCCTGGGCTTCATCAAGCACATCACCCTGTCTCATGTGTTTTTAGCATGGCTTCTTTTTGTTGTTGTTGTGTGAATGTGGGGGAGGGGATATGTGCAAGCGTGAATGTAGGTGTGGGCAGAGTCCAAAATAGTATGGCAGGTGCCCTGCAGGTAGACTTAGCAGCAGGTGTGAGCTACCAAGTGTGGGTCCTCTGTAAGAACAGCATGTATTCTAGCCATCTCTCCAGCCCTTCTCTAATTTACTTTTATGTGTGTGTCTATGTTATGTGTACACACGTATGTGGTACCCACAGATGCCACAAGAAGTCTCCAGGTCCCCTGGAACTGGATTTGGGTGTGGTTGTGGTGAAGGCACGTGGCAGACAGCCCTAACAGGCTGGGACCTGGCTTCCTTCCCTGCACTTCACCCCACTACTCCCACTTTACAGGGTAGGCCAGCAAAGCTGAACAGCTTGCCCAAGGCCGTAGATTTGAAGGTGGGAGGGGAGTCAGCCCTAAGGACCCCTTTGCAAGCTGATGTTGACCTGCAGTCCCTGAAAGTACATGAGTGGTAGGTTAGATTCTGCCTGCTGGCCTGAGCCACCCCTGGAGAACAGTAAACTCTATTTATGGCTAAACCCCCTTCCTGTGCCTGGAATAATTTTCCAATGGATCCCACTGCCCACCAAGAACTGTCTGGGTTTGCCAGGGCAGCAGGCGACAGGACAGCCACTAGCACAGCTGGGGTGAACTGTGCTTACAGGCGACGAGAGCCTGTGCCCACATAGTTTTTCTAGTTCCCAAGTGGGCTATGGTGGCGTGTATGTTTTCCCAAAACATCCATTAACAGTCTTCCCTGACCCCCCAGGATCCGAGGCACCAGCTACCAGAGTCCCCATGGCATCCCCATCGACCTGCTGGACCGCTTGCTCATTGTGTCAACGTCACCCTACAGTGAGAAGGATACCAAGCAGATTCTGCGCATCCGGTGCGGCATTCACCCAGGCCTCTGAGCCGGGGAAGACCAGCAGTGGGGAGCTGGTGGTGGGGAGGCCCTCCCTGTGCCTTGGCTCTTTTAGCCTCATCATCTGTGGTTTTGAGACCCCTGTGTCTGTTTGTACTATGGGATGGGTGGGGTGATATGCCACTCCTGCCTGCCCACAGCTGTGAGGAGGAAGACGTGGAGATGAGCGAGGACGCCTACACAGTGCTGACCCGCATTGGGCTCGAGACCTCCCTGCGCTACGCCATCCAGCTCATCACCGCGGCCAGCCTGGTGTGCCGGAAACGAAAGGTCAGCCAGCAGATTAGCCTGGAGGAATGAGGGATGGCCCCTGGGGTAGCCCGTGGGCCATGGTACATGGATATTGAGTGGAGACTAAGAACCACAGTAGCTGTTTTAGAGGGAAAAGCTGGGGGAGGAGGTGAGGTGGCCCCCTGCTCATCTGAGCTGTGTCCCGCCGGCTCTCAGGGCACCGAGGTGCAGGTGGATGACATTAAGCGAGTATACTCCCTCTTCCTGGATGAATCCCGCTCCACACAGTACATGAAGGAGTACCAGGACGCCTTCCTCTTCAACGAGCTCAGTGAGTATGGAGCTCAGTGAGTATGGCTGCTCGAACTGTGGGAGAGGGCTGTGTGCAGGAGCACCCAGCTCACTCATGCTGTCTTCCCCTCTCTGCAGAAGGCGAAACAATGGACACCTCCTGAGCTGACCCGGCACCCCAACTCTTTCCACCCCGTTTTCTACAAGTTCTAACACTGTGACTTTGTATAAAATTATTGAAAACTGGAGCTCTGCTGTGTCCTCAGAGCCTACGAAAGGACATCGGAGCGCAGTTGGAAAGCCTTTATTGGGAGGGAGGGATGGTTAGAACACCTGCCAGCTCCAGAGGGGCGGGGAGTGAAGGGGTGGGCCTCAGAGGAGGAGGAGGCCAGGGAGGTGGGGGAGGTCACAGGCCATTGGTTGAGTCCTGGGACCCCCACAGTCAGAGCTACTGAGCCTGCAGGGCCCACAGCGGCAGCTGAGGGCTACAGGAAAGGAGACTATGGGGTCTACACCGGGTGGGCAGCCAGGGAGGTGGACAGATGCGAAGCGCAGCTCCCGGTAGGTGCACACTGGCTGAGGCACAGGAGGCAAGGCGGCCGGCAGGACTCGGACCTGAGTGCGGGGTGGAGAAAGGCCTCTTCTGAGTGTCCCTGCCCCGGCCCCATTCTAGGCGGAATGCCCACCCGGCCTTTCAGTCCCCCATAGTAGCCATGGTCCCTGCCCAGGAGCCCACCCCATTTGGTCAGCTCACCATGCTAGGACAGTAGCCGGCACAGATGCTGGTGGTGAAGGTGATGCAGACTGGGCAGAACTCATTCTCTGCAGCCAGAGTGGCGTTGACAGGCCGGCACAGTGGCCGAAGGGGGCCCCTGGAGGCCCACACCACACTTGGGCTCAGCAGCAGCCACAGCAGCAGCCCCTGGGACATAGCCAGTGTCTCACTCTGCCCCTGACCTGGTTTTTCCATCCCAGGTTCTGCACCCACTCAGTATAATACAGAAACTGTCCTTCAAGACCCATCACCAACCATCAAATCTATTTCTCTCCTGTTTGAAATCCACCAGCTAGGAGACACCCCCCTCCTTTCCCTCCTCCGACCCCCAGGTCACAAGGCTGTCCATCTATGGGTTTGGTGGGATTGGAAAGTACTCTGGGCCCTAACATCTTACCTGGAGCCTCTCCATTCTTGATGCCTTCCCTACCTTGGGCACCTGGCTTTATACCTGCGGGTTGTGGGGGTGGCAAGGCCACTAGGTAGTGGTTACAGGCTTGGGTAACCTAGACACTAATCTCTTTGGGGGCGAGACAGACAAGGTCAGGGAAGCCAGGGACTGGCTCCAGTGTCCCAGTGAATTGGCCTCACATCGCTCCAGGTGTCTGGATTTAGCTGACATTGGAAGCACTGGAAACAAGGTAAAGGGGAGGCCACTGCAGGCTGCTAGCTGAACCCCCAGGGCTCTGGAGTAAACATCGATCAGGCCCACTCTGATGATTGGGTACAACTAAATAGGAGGGCACAGCTTCTGCCTTAGGTTCTGATGAGTGGGCCTCCAAATTTGCTTTCAATCCAACCAGAGGTGGAGCACTACCCGTCTCCCAGCCCCCTAATCAGGATGCCTGGATTGGGTCCAAAAATAGGTGTGGTTTCAGCTATAAAACTTCTTGATAAGTAAATTCCGACTGGAGGAACTCTGGAAGTAAGGGGTGTGTCTGGGTTGGCCCGCCCACAAGTCCAATGATGGAGTTGACATGGTGGGTGGGCCTCATAGGCTCACAGCAGCTCCGCCCTGGCACTCCCATAGCGGGAATTCTCAGTGCAGTAGGCCTTGGGCACACTGTAGAGGCCCGGCACTGGCTTCAGATGGGGGCTGCCCCAGGGTGCATCTACTGGGCAAAATCGGTCCATTCCACGGAGCGGGTGCACCAAGGGTCCGTAGGATTCCTGGGTCAGAGACAGGGCTCCCAGGTACGGCACGACGGGTTGCAGTGGGCGTGGTCGGGCTGGGCGCACCCTCGGTAAACTTTCCAGCTTTCGGTGGGATGCCTTCCTCGGCCAGCTCAGGCCCATCACCGGTTTTTGGTGGGGATATTCCGACAAGTTCCTGTGGGCGGGGCAGCAGGTGAGGAGGTCCATGAGCGGCAGAGTTGGGATCCCAGGGGATTCAAGGGTCTAGAACTGGTGTGCTGCCCGTCTTGGAAGAGGCTCTGAGGAGCTGAAGAGTTCAGCGTGCGTGCGTCAGTTCTGTGGTTTCTACATACACAATTGGAACTCCCAAGGAGAGGGGTTTACTCACCAGCACCTGCTGGGCACAGGCTCACCTTGTGAAGTCACTTGCGGCAATGCTCTGATAGGGTTGAAGCCGATCTAGGATGCCCATCTTGTTCACTGTGAAGGGTTGGCCAGCCATCTCGGGGTTCCTCGTCCAGGGGATGAGGGCCTGAGAAATATTGGGAAAGGTAGTGAACAAGAAAGACTGTGTACCCTGTTCAAAGCCCTTCCCCACCCCCACACTAGTCTTAGTGCCTTAAACCCTGCACCCTATCCAAACACTTAGTGGCCAAGAAACCAAATTCTGGCTGCAAACTCCTTTCTAGTTTCCCTCCTGGTGGAAACAGTTTCCCTGACTCTGGGTATTAAGTACATCTTGGATGACAATCCCACCTGACTGCTTCTGCTGAGTAAACCTACCACCTGCTAACCCAAACGTCTCAGAATTCTGTAGTGCAGCTCAGGGGAGCAACTACCTAACTAGCTTAGCTCATGCACCAGCAGCCCCTAGCCTCAGGAGGCAACTTCTGGACCTTCCAGCTCTCCCCGCAGTTCAAGACTCAGTACCCTGATCCCCGCTCCCATACCATATAACTACCCCGTAGAACGCAAGCTTCCTTCAGCCCAGAGGCTCAGTCTTGTCCCTAAACTTCTAGACAGCCCAGGCTCCTTCCTGGTGCGGTGCCCGTGTAGCCTGCTCTACCTGAGAAGGTCCCCCACGATGGTGGTCAGCGAGCTCAGGGGGCTGGGGCTCCACAAAGAGGGGAGCACTCTGATCCAGATCTTGCCAGCCCTTGTACTGTGCCTTCGTCTCGCTGATCTGGCATTTTGTGATCAAGGGGACACCCTGTCCCTCATGTCTTCTTAGCTACAAGAAGGGAGCCCAAAGGTTCAAGGTTGAGGGAGCAGGGGTTCCAATGTCCAACCCTCTCACCCCCAGATTTCTGGATCCCAGAACCCTACCTTTTCAGCCAAAGACTTGATGCCAAGTGTCCGCCTGGGGTCCTCATGCTCCGGTGCCTTGGGCTGAGCACAGGGGCCACTGTGTGACTTGGGGGTGTGTGCAGAGCCTGAGGTGGTTTCCCATCTGCTGATGACTTCGTCGAAAGCCCAGATGTGTGAGTCCTGCTTCGAGACAGCAGACAGGGGAGCCTTGACCGCAGAGGAGAAGGCGCGTCAATCAGTCAAAAGACCCACGAAACCATCCCCTTTCCTTCCTCCAACTCGTAGTATCCAGGCTCCCAGACCCCTCCACCTTCAGACAGGCACCTGACCCTGGTCTTCTTTCCTCCTGGCACACACGTTTGTGAGCTGCCCCTTTCCCTACCTCTCACCCTCCACCCTCTCACCTGGAGCGTAGGCAGAGAAAAGGACACCGGTGGGATCCTGTGGTGGGCAACCCCGCTGCTGGTGAGATGCCAGTTGGGCCAGGTTCCAAGTACCTCAGTTTCAGAAATGGGGGACCAAGGGGGCCCATATCGAAGAGCTAGGGTCCGACCTGCCATGGTCCTCACCCTCTCTGGGTAGCCAAGCTTGTTGTGACCGTCGCCCCTGGTAACAGAACCTGCACACTCTGAACCCAGCCAATGGCGTGGGGGGGGGGGCTAGGGGAACCCCAACTAGGACTTTTAGAGAGGAGGATCCGAGAGAGGAAACAGAAAAGTAGGGAAGGGTGGAGACTCCCGACAGCGGAGGAGAAAGGAAAGGGGAGAGGGCAAAGGGGAGGGAACACAGCAGACACAGAGACAGGCTGACTGGGGGTGGGGGACTAAACGCCCCTTTCCCATAGGGTCCCTGACGCTCGGATTGCCAGGCCTGCCCACTTCGGGGTAACAGTTTCCAGACAGCTCTTTTCCATGAAGGCTGAGCGTCCCCAGTCCTGCCTGCCTTTCATTTGGTTGAAAACTTCCACCTGGGTATGGGGGGCTGGGGAGACTGAGGAAAAGAAATACACCAGGAAACACTTAGAAAAACGGGGGAGGGGAGGGGGCATGGGCTCCTCACTCACAGAAAAGAGTTGGGAAGTCAGAGAGAGTGGGAGGTGGTTAGAGGGTGGGAAGAGGGCCACCCTCAGAGCATCAGGGGTGGATTCTGCCTGGCAAGCGGTTGAGCTCTCACAGGGTGGGAGAAGCTGGCTCTTACACACCCTCCCGGGGTGACACGGGCCTGCCTCTCCAACAGGAAGGAGGCTTGAGAGTTAGGAGTCCAGCCTGGTCTACTCTAGAGAGTCCCCTGTCTCCCAGGTGATCGCTCTCTCTCTCTCTCTCTCTCTCTCTCTCTCTCTCTCTCTCTCTCTCTCTCTC
>NC_034590.1:18097999-18111700 GCF_900095145.1 Mus pahari | reverse complement strand
CACACACACACACACACACACACACACACACACACACACAAACACACACACACAAACACACACAAACACACACACACACACACACAGCACTCAAGAGATTAAGGTTGAAGAAAATGGGTTAGCAGTTCCCAGGATCCACCTGGTGCCTCACAACCAACTTTAACTCCAGGCCCAAGAGAGCTCAATATTTTTGTGGCTGCTGCAGACACCCATGCATGAAGATACCCGTACATGCAGGCAAAACACTCCATACACATACAATTGAAGACATTTTTTTTTAAGAGAAGTTTAAGGTCGTCCTCAGCAACGTTCCAGTTTTAGGCCAGCCTGAGCTTGGTGAGAATGCGTCCCAAAGCATTAGAAAGGTTGTTGTTGGTGGTGGGGTGTGGTTCAGATGAGGGAGCTCTTGCCCAGCACGCAGGAAGCCCTGAATTCCATTCCCAGCACTGACTGCATAATACATTCAATGCCAGCACTTGGGAGGCAGAAGCAGAAGATAAATTCAAGGCGGAGCCACACAGTGGTGATGTATGCCTTTAATGCCAGCATTAGGGAGTGGAGGCCAGCCTGGTCTACAGAGTGAGTTCCAGGACAGCCAAGGCTACACGGAGAAACCCTGCCTTGGAAAAAAAGGAGAAAGTTCAAAGTCCATCCTCCAATAAGCTGCATGAGGATGCTCTGTCTCCAAATCAGAACTGAACAAAAAAAGACTAGGGCCATTCTGGATGTGAGGTATCCATGCTTGCTTGCACTCCCTGGGTGGTGGGGTTCACTACCAAAGCAGGATGCTGCATTCCTAGGCAACGCTTGTGTGCCTTGACTGGGTCAGACTTGACTGGTGAACATAGGCTCCTGAGAACTGACTGCCTTTCCCAGGTCCCATCCTTAAGGTTCTGGGGCCAGCTGCTTCCATTGTTTTCCGATCTGACCCATTTGCTCTTGCCCCCAACAGCAGTTTAAGTATGTAGCCCAGGCTGCCCTGAACCTCCAGGCAATCTTCTGTCTGCAGCCTCTTAAGTATTAGGATTACAGGTACATACCACAACACCCAGTCCCAGGCCTTTTATTTTATTAAGATAGATTCTCATACAGACAGGGCTGGCTTCAACCTCCCTATGTAGCTAAGGATGGCTGTGATCTACCTGCCTGCACCCAAAGATGAGCACCACCACGCATGGTTTACGATGCTCAGGATGGAGCCCAGGACTGTGTGCGTGCCAGGCAGTCAGAAAACAGCCTACCGATGGAGGCTTAGCCCCAGCGCATGCATCCCTTTTTCATGCGTTCTTTCCTGTCCCTTTTGCCAGGGTGAGCCAGGGTCCTCTGATGTTAAAACGGTTGCCAAAGTCATATATTAGGTCTGATAAACAGTAGATAGTAAATATCGGCTATTGTTCTTAATGTCGAGTTCCTCCGGGAGAGCTCCTATTCATCACTTGAAACCTCATTTGGTTTCACCATACATTCCACACGGACTGAAATTTGAGAGAGATTTGATTCTTTGGTTATTCCAGTTCCCAGTCAGAAGGCACGGTAGAGCAGCCAGGCCACCCCTGTGGTCCTTTCGGCATCCAGCTTTTTTTTTTTTTCTCCCCTCAACTTGGGCAGTTCCCAAGCCTGGACCTCAGGCCCGGCCTGTTCGGCTGAGGAGCGTGCAGACGCAAGCTGTGTCGATCCGAATCCAGCGCCAGCCCACGCGGCCCTGGGAGTCTGCAGTCAACGCCCGCACATAGGACTGCTTAGCCTTGCATTCTGAGAGCCAGTGCCTCCGATCCACGCCGCGACAACCCCCTCCGCCCACACCTGGGCCACCTTCCCCAGCGCTTTCGGCCTTGCAGCGCGTCTCGAAGAAGTACTGACGCAGGGGACTGCCACCTGCCGCAGGCACCTCGCCCAGCACCTCCACCTCACGCCCACGCAAGTCCACAGCTGTCCGCCGGTCGGTCACCCAGCCACTCACTGCGTCGCACACGGCCAGCTCACCCCGGCGGCTTGCGGGTGCCGTCTCACTCACCCCGCGCCGGCTGCGGTTGGCTGGGGCCCCTGCCGGCTCTCCATAGGCCCCGGCCTCCAGCAGGAAGAGGAGAGGGGGCCCGGCAGGGGCGCCCCTCGACAGGGCCACTCGGGGAGACAAGAGGTCCCACTCAGGGGCCAGAAATGGGGGCAGGGTGGAGGATGGGGGGTGGGGCTCCATGGGGACGCTGGGGAGGAGGAAGAGGAAGAGGAGAGAACAGGAGTGGCGAGGGAGCATGGCTTGCACACCTGAAGAGAAAGAGGCCGTGGTTAGAGAAGGAAGACACCTGAGTACCAGAAGTCAGGGACCCCCTCCTCCTGCCCCACCCGAAGGCAGCTGTCAGTACCTTATGCTCTAGAACCTGGGGACTGTTTAACTTTTAGGTTAATAATGAGTATCCAGTTAGTCTAAATAAAAAGGCAAAACTGGGTGTGGTGATGCACACCTGTAACCTCGGCAACCAGGAGGCAGAGGCAGGAAGATGGCCACAAGTTGGAGGCCTGTCCAGTTTGCACGAGTTCCACGCCAGTCAGGGCTGGACGGTCAAACCCAAGGAGAAATGCTTTCTACCGGGTCACACAGTCAAGAAGTGGCCTGAGTAAGATCTGAACTCCGTGCAGTGCCACTTGGCCCTCGTGTCCCTATAACCTGGAGGAGCCCTCGGATCCTGTCGTTCTCATGGCCTTGGTTTCCCTGAGTGTGAGTCTGACTTGGCTGCTGGGAGATGCTGGGAGGGAGATGGAGAGACTAGAACATTCTAGAAGCTGGGCCAGGACTGGAAAGCAGCAGGTGAATGAATACCAGACCTGTCAACAGCGCCTCCACCTCCTCACTCTGGGACTGGGGGCCCCCAGGCTGTGTGGGGCCCCTGTGTAGGATACAGGTAGTCTCCTCCCTGACATCTCAGGAGAGGGAGGGGGCAACCACCTGCGGGAGGAAGGAAACCAGTTACATAGGCAATGGGGGAAGGGCGCGACCTCTCCAAAAAAAAAAAAAAAGCCACCCTTTCCAGAGTCTTTGAAAGCCTAGGGTACACTGGAGTAGATGCCCCGCCCACCTCCAGAGGTTTCCCCCCCCCCCTCCTTTCCCTGTGCAGGTGACAGCTTTGGAGGGATGGGAAGCAGATGGGGGGAGCAGAGAGGAGGGGCAGGTGAGGCAACTGGAAGAGATTACATCCCCTCCTCCCGTTCCTCCACTAAACGCGGCGGGGGTGGGGCTGGCCTGGACCCCCGGGTCCCCGCCGGCCCACGCTCTGGGTCCCTGAGGCTGCTTCCTGGAATGTTCGCTCCTCGCAGGACAGGCCAGGGCCCGCCCAAGACTCCGACTGCGCATACCTGGAGTGTCTGGCTGGCCAGGCTCCGAGGTGGGGGAATGGGAAGTGTTGAGTGTGATCAGGGGCAGAGGTTTACCACACCACTACAGGGAGTGCGAGTGCCCGCTGCCTCCTCCCTCAGACTTTGTTCAGGTCCTCAGCTGCCTCCTTCCTCAGACCCAGGGGCCCAGGGCCCCTGAACCATCCTCCCTCAGCGAAGGTGACCTGGTTCCCCAGATGCCTGCTCCTGCAGACTAAGTTTCTTGGACTTCAGACGCCTCCTCCCTCAGACCCACAGGTTCTAGGGTTGCGGCCCCTCCTCCAAGGTGTTCATAAAAGGAGATTCCCTGCTTCCACATCCAGGAAAATGGGACTGGAGATGCCTGTTCCTGAGTTAGGTGGAGGGGATCCACTCCACCTCCAGGAGACTTCCGTCCTGCCTCAGTTTCCTCCGCCAAACCCCGCCCCTGTCGGCCCCGCCCCCGTCCCTCCCTACCCGGGGGCCGGGCGACCCGGACCGTGTAATCTGCCAGAGGAGGCGCGGAGCTCTTACCTGGGGCGCCCTTCTCTGCTCCCCGGCTGCCCCTGGCGCCGCTGCGGCTCCTCCTCCGGCTCGCTGGCAGCTCGGACGCCCGCTGCTCGCCCGCTGCTCGCCGTTTGCGCTTGGGAGGGCCTGGGTCTGGGAGGAGGCGGGGCGGCGCCCGACGGCGGAGGAGGGGCGGCGGATCCCGCCTAGCACGCGCGGGCCGGCACCTTGGAAGCTCGGCCTCGGCCACTTCAGCTCCAGAAGTCTAGACTGTAACCCTCCTCCATCAGACACTGGGGTCCACATCCCGCCCCTCCTCCCTTAGACCCAGGAGTCCAGGCTCCAGCCTTCCTCCTTCAGACTCGAGTCCAGACCCCAGTCTTCCTCCCTTAGACCCACTATTCAGATCCCCAGCCCTTCCCCTCAGCCCCGGGAATTGCTATGGTGTCTAGTGCAGGTTCCCACCCTCCGCTTCTGTCTCCCTTCCTGGGTCTCCCAGCCAGACATTAGCCAGCTGGGCTTGTGCAGTGATAAGGCTCAATGCCTGGAGACAGTGACTGTCCCGGCTCCCCCACATAGTCTTCTATCCTGGAATTTCTTGGCCAGGGACCAGGAAGTCTTAGGGGGGGATAAGAAAACTTCAAGGTAATTAGAGTGAGGAGACCATGATGGGCTTTCAGAACTGTGACCTGCCCAGCGAAACAGCAGTGACCATAAGACACGGGGACAAAAACCCACCCAGAAAGACAGGGCCCTAGAGGGAGGGAAACACCCCAAGGAGTGGGCCTCAGAAAGAAAGGCAGGATGCTGGAGAGAGACCTCAAGGAGGGTGTTTCTGCCGCAGACAGGCCTCTTGGGTGGCAGGGCCCTTGGCTCTGCCATGCCCCCACTCTGGGACTCTAGTTCCCCTACCCCTGAGCTATATTTAGGAGGAAAGCTGACACTTGCCTTGGGGGGGGGTCACCCAGCACCCATCCCCCCAACCTAAATATAGCATGGCAAAGTGGCAGGAAGGGTGTCCCCGGATTAGGGTGTTCCCCTCAAGGTGCCATCCCAGCTGGGGTGACTCAGACCCCGTTCAGGTTGTTTACTGGAGGTGGGATGGGACACTTCCTAGTCTGGGTGTCCATTTGGGTCACCTCTCTGACCTTTCATTCTTTCCTGACACGACACGGCCCGGTCAAGGGTATCAAGGGAGACGTCTATAGAGGGAAATTCTGTCTCTTGTCTTGATCTCTCGCCCTGCTTCTCCTTCTCCATCTCTGTCTCTCTTCCTGTCTGTCTCCCTCCCCCCACCCCGCCTCTCCCTGCTCTGCTTTTCCTTCCCGCCAGGCATCTGTCTTCTCTCCAGGTCATGCTTCCCCACTCTGCCCCCAGCACCCCTTCCCTGTATTCTGTGATAGAGTCCATCCGTGTCTTTGGTCCCTGTGCAGATCCATCTCCATTTCTGTGCCAATGAGTATGTTTGGGTGAAATGCCCACCCTGAGATTCTGCCATGTTTGTCGCTGTCACACTCTTGTCACTGTCCCTTTCCTGATGGCTTATGGCTTGGGTGTCTCAGAGGAGCCAAATCCTCCTGGCAGCCCCTCTAAGATGCTTCACCCTCAGGTCTTAAGCAAGAGTTCATATGACTAAAGCAGGTGATACCGTTATGAAAAATAACTCAACACTAGGCACCAATGATCAGGCTTTAATAAGTTAATGCCAGTCAAACACCTTGAACTCTTGTTAGTGATTGTAACCTCTCCTGCTCCCCAAAATGTCTCTCAGGCCCAGAAGACTCCAAAGATGTTTACCTGGAGCTTAGTTAGGGTGATGCCGTTCCCTCCAATATCACCTTCCTCTAGATGAGGCAGTCTTGCCAGATGTGGTGACCCCCCCAACAGCTTTAATCCCAGCACTTGGGCGGCAGAGACAGGAGGAGCTCTGTGAATTCAAGGCCAGGCTGGTCTACATAGTGAGTTCCAGGACAACCAACACTACATAGAGGGACCCCATTTTAAGGGATAAAAACAAAAGACACAGGACCAGTGGCCTCAGGCAATACCTGCACACCAGAAGTTGTGGGGGTGTCACAGGCAGGCCACCTGGCACCAGCCTCGGTCCTATGACGTGCTGGGTAACCTTGAGGGAAACCACAGCCTTGGGTTTCTGTCCTAGGAAACAGAGAGCATCTCCAGGAGTGTGGTGACCTTCCTTGGCTGTCAGGGATGCTGACGCCATGGCTTAGAGTCTGTTATGACTCAGAGAACAGAGAGGATGACCCTTGGGCTCCAGGTCCCCCTTCCCCCACATCTCTTCCTCTTTCCCCACTCTGTCTCTCCCTCCTTCCCTCTTTCCCCTCTCCTCCTTCTGTTCCTTCTCTCCATCCTTCTCTCTTCAAGATCGCTGTCCCCTGCCACACCTTTTCCGAGTACCTACTCTTGCCCTACAGGGTTTTCTTTCCTTGTGACTCTAGCCCCTGAATCTCTGTACTACGTACGGCATGGGACAACATAGAAATGGGTCCCACGTGAGCAAGACAGGCAGGCTACCAGTTCCCATAGTCTTTCTAGGTGCTTAGGGCAGGGGGACCCAGAGAGAGACACAGACACTACCAGCTCTACAGTGCACATCCCTGAGCAAGCTTGTTCAACGGGTCACACACATCCAAGTGCCCATGCTTGCTCCCTTGTAGTTAGTTTTATCTGTGCTGTGACCTGATCTACTGTTTAGAATGGCCCTCACATACAGTCAAATTCAACCAACAGTTCCACAGGACTCACAGTGACACAAGTCAGCATGGTCCCATGAGACCAAAGAAGTCATCAGACTCAGCTCTTTGGAGACTCATGTCGTCACACATCTCAGCTTTGTATGGCCCTAAAATGGTTCCAGCCCTATAACCCTGTACAACACAGGAAAATTGTGCCTTGGGGGTGGCTGTCCCTTTCTCTGAGTCTCTGCCTCTGTCTGTCTTTTACACCCTAACCCCCTTTCCATCAGGACTCAGAGTGATCGCATTCTGTCTGCACGACTTCAGAGCTCACAGAATCTAAAATAACTTGATTCCTAGAAGAAACACGAACCTACACAATCTGCTATGTATCTCCACATAACCTCTGTGTGTGACCATGTAGCCACAAGCTCACTCTAAACAGTGCTCCAGAGACCTACAGGAGCCAACTTGGCCCTAGAGGATCCAAAGCTCCATAGGTACCTATCATACACTTGACCGAGACCACACTTGCCCCCAGTGGGACCCCACACATACCTAGGAAACTCACAGTCTATGACCAAGTCTCTTACAGCGCTACCCATAGAGCCCCTGGAGATTCGCACAGCTCTACCACATCTCGAAACCAATGGGGGAAGCCCTGGACACAACCCAAATCCTGGCAATTCATGTCACATAAGGTTCCCCTAAGAGCTACCATGTGACATGCCTTCAGATTCAGATTCTGTACCCTTTCGTTACCACCGTAGTCCTTAACCCAGCACCCGACCCTGCCTTCCCTCATCCCTCCCACCCCACTGCTCCCTGGAGACCCCAGTTGTCCCTCACACCTCCGTCACCATGTGTTTCCCTGCAGGGGGCCAGAGTGGTGGGAGGAGTTCAGGCACCTCAGAGTCCACCAGCCCCCCATTAGCCTTGCCCTCCAGGGTACCGCAGGGCTGTGTGTCCACATGGCTGTACATCCCTGCCTCTTCGCCCTCTGTCTCCCGGTGGTAAAAGTAGCTAAAGTTAGAGACAATGACAGGCACAGGCAGAGAGATGGTGAGCACGCCCGCAATGGCACACAGAGAGCCCACGATCTTGCCACCCACAGTGACGGGTGCCATGTCCCCATAGCCAACCGTGGTCATGGTGACCACTGCCCACCAAAAGGACTCCGGGATGCTGGTGAAATGGGTGTCCACCCGGTCCACTTCAGCAAAGTAGACTGCGCTGGAGAAAAGGACCACGCCAATGAAGAGGAAGAAGATGAGGAGGCCTAGCTCACGCATGGAAGCCCGCAGTGTCTGACCCAAGATCTGTAGACCCTTCGAATGCCTGGATAGCTTGAAGATGCGGAAAACGCGCACCAATCGGATGACCCTTAGGATGGCCAGGGACATAGCCGGCTGGCCCACACCCCGCTGCCGGGCTAACTCCGTGCCCAGGGCCACGAAGTAAGGCAGGATGGCCACGAAGTCAATAAGGTTCATCACATTCTTGAAAAATACGGCTTTGCTTGGGCAGGCCACCAGACGTACCAGCAGCTCAAAGGAGAACCAGCAGATACACAGGGTCTCCACCACAAAGAATGGATCGTTGAACGGCTGTCGGGGAGGAGCTCCTGGCATGGGACTGGAGCCATTCAGCCGGGCGAGGAGCTGCAGAAGGGACAGAAAGGGGTCAGGGAGCCAGGCCAAAACCTCAAGTCACTGTTTCAATATGAAAATCGCAGTTTCAGTGTTCCTGAGGGGTGACCTCACTGCGCTACCCAACTGAAGACCCCAGCAACTGCCTTTGGATAGCCGAATGTCTGTTCTTCAGACCTATGGGCAGGAAAGGTGGCGTCTCCTGGACCTAGTGACACAAGCCTGTCATTCCACCCTCAGGAGCCTGAGGCAGGACAGGTTGACAACGAATGAGATCATCTCAAATACAAAGTGAAAAGAAAGTAAGGGATGGAGTTCATTGGCACAGGTCCGGCCTAGAACCCCTCTCTCTGTGAGGGGCTCAGGGTATGGCTCAATGGTGGAGCCCTGGGGGGGGCTCAGGGTGTGACTCAGGGATAGCCGTTCCTAATAAGACTCCCCCACGGAGGTATAGTAGTTTGGTTCAGTGGTAGTGCTCTTGTCTAGCACCACCCAGTGAGGGTCTGCAGGCTTGGATCAGGGGTAGAGTGTTTGCCTAATGCCTTGGATTGTACCATCCAAGATTGCACATCAAAGATTAAAACACAGTCAATTGTTGTTCAAACCCCAGCACTCAGAAGGCAGAAACAGCTGGATCTCTGTGAGTTTAAGTCCAATCTTGGTCTATATAGCTGTCTACATAGGAAGTTCTGGGCCACCCTGGGCTACATAGGAAGTTCTGGGCCACCCTGGGCTACATAGGAAGTTCTGGGCCACCCTGGGCTACATAGGAAGTTCTGGGCCACCCTGGGCTACATAGTCTTTTCACATGTGTATACTTAAAAGAAGATGTAACCAAACACAGTCCTGCTATTTCGCTGGCAGGGAACTTGTGATCTCATGGCCGGTCTGGGAGAATCCCTTTCTTTCCAGTATCTTTCCCTGCCTGCCCTGTGTTGAATCTCCAAGGGCGGGGCCCTGCTCCTGCTCTGCCTTCCTCCTGCGGACTCTTTCCTCCGGTTGCCTTCAGCCCAGCCCAGATAGCAGACAATGGTTCCGAATGGTTAAACGTTTGCTGTGGGGTCCTCAGCGCCACGCCCTGGCCTGACTCCGTGCAAATTCCTGCTCTCAGTCCTAAACCTCAGCCTACCATGTTTCAGTTTCCTGGCGGTCAGCCCTGCCTGACCTCCCGTCTTTCCTATTTCTCTGCCAGATGCACGGACACTGCAGTCTGTCCGTGTCTTTGGCCTCACACGGTCATTTCGCACAGCTAGGGACGGACTCCAGGGTTTTGCATATGCTTGGCAAGTTGCTCTCTATTGATCCACATCCCAAGCCCTTCACTGGGGGATTCATCTTCTTTCTTAAAATTATTTATTTTATGTGGATGGATGGTTTGCCTGCATATATATCTGTGCACGTGTGTGTGCCTTAGTGTTCAGAAGAGGGCATCGGATCCCCTGGAACTGGTGTTAGATACAGATGGTTGTGAGCCATCGTGTGGGTGCTGGGAATTGAACCTAGGTCCACTGGGAGAGCAGTGTCTTTATCGCTTAGCCATCTATCCAGGTCTCTCACTGTAGAGTGGTGGGGTGGAGTTCTACCACATAACCCCCAAGTCACTTTGTGATTCAATGCAGATGGCCTACCACTGAGCCCAGCACCGGTCTGGGGAACTCTGGGCAGGTTGTCTACCTCTGAGGGAAATCCTCAGTCACTGTCTGTTTCCAGGCTGACTCTCTCATACAATAACCCACACTGGCCTTCAACCCGTGGCAATCGTCCTGTCTCCTTGCTAGGATTCACGTATGAAGGATCATACCCAGCTTACATCTTTGTTTTTTGTTTTGTTTTTGTTTTTGTTTTTGTTTTTTAGGGCTTCCATCCTTCTGCCCCTTGCCACACCTTCTGACTGGCCAGGTCTTCCCAGGCCCCGCCCCGGCCCTCCCCAAATCCCCGCCCCTCACCGGGCCAGTTGCAGCGGCTACCGGCGCGAGCCCCGGGTCATCGCGGTCGTCGCGGAAGTCTGGCAGTGTCTCGAGGCAAAAGACCACGATGGAGACCAGGATGACGAGCACGGAGACCACGGCGAGCACGCGCGCAGCCTGCGAGCTCTCGGGAAATTCGAAGAGCAGCCAGAGCTGACGCGCAAAGGCGCGGCGGGGCAGCGGCCGCTCCGGCGGCACCGCGCAGCCCTCGTCCTCCCGCAGCCGCGCCAATGCCGCCGGGCCCAGCCCGTAGAAGGACACCTCCTCCAGGAAGACGTCGAGGGGCACGTGCGCCGGCCGTCTCAGCCGCCCGCCCGACTGGTAGTAGTAGAGCACCGCATCGAAGCTGGGCCGGTGTCGGTCGAAGAAATACTCGCGGCGCGCGCCGTCGTAGAAGCGGCTGCGGCGCACCGGGTCCCCCAGCAGAGTGTCCGGGAAGCGGCCGAGCGTGCGCGCGCGGGTCTCGAAGCGCAACCCGGCCACGTTGAGCACCAGCCGCTCGCAGCAGCCGCAGGGCGGCGGGCACCGTGGCTCCATGGCGCGCACAGCCCGGGCGACCGGTGAACGGACGTGTGGCCCCGACGCCGCAGCCACCCCAGCCGGGTGTCCGGTGTCGGCGCGTAAAAATAGCATGGAAAGTCCGGCCAGAGCGCGGGAGGGGGGGGGCGGTGTTACCCCCGCGGGGCGCGGGGCGCCCTCTGCCGTTCCCACACCTGTGGGAACACTGCCATCCGGCGCTTTTCCGTGGATCTCTTGAGCTTACCCTTGTAGTCATCTAATTTTATTTGTTTGGCCTTTGGTTTCATGACCCGAGGTCTTAAGTAGCTGAACTGACCTTGAATTTATGACCCTCCTGCCTCCACCTCCCAAATGCTGGGATTGCGGGCGTATGGAATCATGGATATTTATTTGTTTGTTTGTTATTTAGACAGTCTCCTCAGCCTGTCATTTAAGCTGACCGCGAACTTGGGGCGATCCTCCGCCTCATCCTTCGGATTGCTGGGGTGACAGTCATGAGCCACCGAGTCTATCTGCAGCATCAGTTTCCCTCTTCCATTTCCAGTCTTTCTGTCTCTAGTCCATCCTCCTTGGGGCAGGGGTGAGGTGGCCGCGGACGGGATGTATCCCCTTAACCAGTTGACGTCCACATCTGGCTCTCTGTTGGGAGCCTCTGTATCTCTCTGCCTTTTATTATTTTAGTTTTTTCCAGACACTGGGTTTGGGTATGTATCTCAGACTGGATCAATATTGCAATACTCTTGCTTCTGCCTCCCGAGTGCTGGGATGACAGATGTGTACCACCACATCTGAATTTGTTGCTGGCTTTCTTTCTCTCCTAGTACCTTTCGATGAACGAACATCGTTTTGTGTGTCTGGCGTCATGTATTTATTCCTTTGTGTCTCTAATTTCCACTCCTAAGGAGCTCCGCGGCGGCCCTGGTGCTTGTCGAGTTCTTGGAGCCTCTTTTGCAACTGTAAACTGTTGCCTGTGTGCGCCGGATCCCTGGCCACTAAGAGTCCTGGAATTTGAATGTAGACTTTCTGTAGGTGTTTTGAGATTAATAAAGACTGCGCTGACGCCAAGAATGGCGCCAAAGGAGGCGGGACTTGCCTGGAAGGGTCTAGAGTCGGCCTGGGAGATGCGCAGGGTCACTGTCAGGAGCAGAAGGACAGACAGAAGATGACCTTCCAGCCACCGGTGTCTAATGACACTAGGTAAAAAATAGTCCCTTCTTAAGGGGTAGGGTGTTAGTAAAGGGCATTGATAGCTAGTCACTTTCGGGGGGAAAGGGATCCTGCGTGCCCTCTGCCGGCCGGATGGAGACCTGCACCAAGAGGTCTCCCAGCTAAAGGTGGCCTTTCCCTTCCCAGCTTTCTTTTGGGGACTTACTGAGATCCTCCTGCCTCTGCCCCGGCCCCCACCGCCCTAAGTAAGTTATGAGACCATGTGTAGTGTCACACGCCTTTAATCCCAATACTCTGGAAGCAGAGGCAAGCCAACCTGTGGGTTTGAGGCCAGCCTGGTTTGCCCATAAATTTCCAGGCCAGTCAGGGTTACATAGTGGGATCTTGTCGTTTTGTTTTGTTGTTTTTAATTTTTTTTCGAGAAAGAGTTTCTCTGTGTAGGCCAGTCTGGTGAGATCATGTCTTTAAAAAGTCTGGTCACGGAGACCCGGACAGGATGATCCCTGGATTTAATGGCCAACCAGTCTTCAAATAATAACGTGGAAGGTGATAGAAAAGACATTCAGTGACTACCTGACTAGAGGAGTGCCCTAGTGTCTAGATCCTTCTCCAGACCATTTTCTCCTCATTTTTATCTAGAGACAAAGTCTTGCTAAGTTGCCTAGGATGATTTTTTTTTTTTAATTATTTATTATATGTAAGTACACTGTAGCCGTCTTCAGACACTCCAGAAGAGGGCGCCAGATCTTGTTACAGATGGCTGTGAGCCACCATGTGGTTGCTGGGAATTGAACTCAGGACCTTCGGAAGAGCAATCAGTGTTCTTAACCACAGAGCCATCTCTCCAGTCTAGGAGATTTTGAATTCATTTTGTAGCCCAGGTGGGCTTTGAACTGGCAGTCCTCTGGTTTCAGCCTGAAGAATGGCCGGGACAATAGCCTGCATCTCAGAGCTTAGCTGTCTCCTTCCCTGTGCCTGTGTGTCTTTTTTTTTTTTTTTAATAAGCATTGATGGGTGTTTTGCCTGCATGCATGTCTGTGTGAGGGTGTCAGATCCCTGAACTGGAGTTATAGACATGTGTGAGTTGCCATATGGGTGCTGGGGATTGAACCCTGGGTCCTCTGGAAAAGCCATTAGTTTGGTTTGGTTTTTTTCCCCCAAAGATTTACTTATTATGCCTGCAGGCCAGAAGAGGGCGCCAGATCTCATTATAGTGGTTATGAGCCACCACGTGGTTGCTGAGAATTGGATTCAGAACCTCCTTGAGAGTAATCAGTGCTCTTAACCTCTGAGCCATCTCTCCAACCCCAGTAGCCAAAGTTCTTAACTGCTGAGCCATCTCTTCACCCCCCCTGACCCTCACACTCTTTACTTACCACCATTTGAAGGTGCTGTGTGTCAAACACTCTAGGGAACTCTCTCTATATATACTTTTGAGGAGGGGAGGGGGCTAAAATGACATTAAAACACTTCATTGGATTGAAGCCATGTTACCATTTGCCCTGATGCTCTTCTTCTCAAAAGTTAGATCTTATTCTACCCAGCATACGCCCTTCTACCTTCCTGTTACTCTCGTGTATGGCTGGTATATAGGTGTGTGTGTGTGTACACGTGCGCTCTGGGGTTTCAGGAGCTCAAGCCAGACCTAGTGGCTCACTGTCTCTCCCTGCTGCCTGTGCATGCAGATGTAGAACTCTTGGCTCCCTTTCCAGCACCACGTCTGCCCGCACACTGCCATGCTTCCCACCATGATGGTAGTGCACTAAACCTCTCACACTGTAAGCCAGCTCCAATGACATGTTTGCTTGTATAAGAGCTGCCGTGATCATGGTGTCTCTCTCTTTTTTTTTT
>NC_034590.1:18094287-18097019 GCF_900095145.1 Mus pahari | reverse complement strand
GCAACGGATGTCAGCGCCATCTTGTAACGGCTATGTGAGGCGGCGCTCCACACTAGGGTTATGTTCCCAGCGCCCACTTTGGCCAATTCACAACCACTTATAACTCCAGCTCCTGGGGATTTAACACCCTCTTCTGACCTCTGCCAGCACCCATCCTTACACACACATGCACACACACCACATGAGCACACTTACATATGCACACACACACACTCACACACATACACTCACTCAAAGTAAATCTCGAAAACCAAAAGCTCAGCTCTTGCACGCCTTTCATGCAGTTCCACAAACGCAGGTGCTGGTGCAGGCCAGAAGAGGGCAGAAGATCCTCTGCTTGTTGGCAGCTGAGCCCCAGGAATCCTCCTCTCCAACTCCAAACACAGACTTGGTGTCCGTGAGACACCAGATTCGAGCTCTGAGCAGCAAACTTTTTTTTAAAAAATAATTTATTTTATCTTATGTGCATAGGCATGAGGGTGTCAGATCCCCTGGAACTGGAGTTGCAGACAGTCGTGAGCTGCCATGTGGGTGCTAGGAATTGAACTCTGGTCCTCTGGAAGAGCAGCCAGTGTTCTTAACCACTGAGCCATCTCGCCAGCCCAGAAAGCAAACTCTTGACTTTTGTAAGAACAGTACATGCTTTAACCATTCAATCATCTCGCCAGTCTCCAGACTGACTCATGTCTAGCTCAAGGCAACCTTGAACCCCTGAGCATTCTCCCTCTACCTCCCAAGGGCTGGGGTTATAGGAGAGGGCTGCCGTGGGCTCTCTTAGTAGTGAAAAGTGTGCCATTCTATAGGAGAGTGTCCTTTTTTTAAAAATTATTTTATTAGATATTTTCTTCATTTACATTTCAAATGCTATCCCGAATGTCCCCTATACCCTCCCCGCCCTCCTCCTTTACCCACCCACTCCCACTTCTTGGCTCTGGCATTCCCCTAGTGTCCTTGTTTCTTTTTCTTTTTCTTTTCTTTTTCTTTTTTTTCTGAGACAGGGTTTCTCTGTATAGTTCTGGCTGTCCTGGAACTCACTTTGTAGACCAGGCGCCTCGAACTCAGAAATTCGCCTGGGCCGGTGAGATGGCTCAGTGGGTCAGAGCACCCGACTGCTCTTGGGTCCAGAGTTCAAATCCCAGCAACCACATGGTGGCTCACAACCATCCGTAACAAGATCTGATGCCCTCTTCTGGAGTGTCTGAAAACAGCTACAGTGTACTTACATATAATAAATAAATAAATCTTTAAAAAAAAAAAAAGAAATCCTCCTGCCTCTGCCTCCTGAGTGCTGGGATTAAAGGCATGCACCACCACGCCCGGCTAGTGTCCTTGTTTCTTAAAGGGTCTCTGTTGTAATGTTGAAGGATAAACTGCCACTGCAATTTACTCTCAGGTATTCAAGGAAAACCTGTACCAGGTTGGAGAATGGTCAGAATCTGTTGCCGTGTGGGAGCCTTGTTTGCCTACTGAACTGCATCGTCTAGCCGTAATTAAGGAGAGGTGCCTAATCTTTTTTAAAAAATTATTTATTTTATGTATATGAGTAGACTGTAGTTATCTTCAGACACACCCGGAAGGGCATCAGACTCTATTACAGATGTGTGGTTGCTGGGAGTTAAACTCAGGACCTCTAGGAGAGCAAGCAGGTAGTGCTTTTTTTTTTTTTTTTTTTTTTTTTTTTTTAAAGATTTTATTATTACATATCATAAGTACACTGTAGCTGTGTTCAGACACACCAGAAGAGGGCGTCAGATCTCATTACTGGTGGTTGTGAGTCACCATGTGGTTGCTGGGATTTGAACTCCGGACCTTTAGAAGAGCATCTCACCAGCCCCCAGTTAGTTCTCTTAACTGCTGAGCCATCTCTCCAGCCTGAGAGGTGCTGTAGAGCCAGGGAAATGGTAGTCATCCCCCAAAACAAACTGGAGCCGATATGAGGCAACTCACAGCAGGGTCTTTATTCTATTTGAGCTAGCTTCCCCCCCTCCACCAACACATCACCAAAACGCAGGTCACTTTTGGTGGAGACCCAAGTATCTATTGGGCAAGGCTTTATAGTAAGCAGCAAGGGGCAGGGGACAGGGGGCGGTGGTCGGGAGAGGGGGATAAATGTGCAAGCATCTAATTGGAAAGCTACTGTGGCCTTTAACATAATTGGCTGGTGCTGGGAGTCATAAATTTAATTTCTATTCTCCTCTGCCTTGGAGGTCCTTAGGCAAGGGGTGGGCTTGTAACCTGGGGTGCGGGTTTTTTGGGGAATAACCTGAAGACACTGGTCTTGTTAGGGGTTAGCCTAGAGACTGGAGCTAGGCTCGGGTTTTGTTGGGGGGCAACTTGGAAACTAATGCTAGGTACCAGCCTGTTAGTCTACCTGAGTTCAAACTTAGGTCAGGTTCTCTAAAATGAAGTCTGGACTTAAAGGATTTGGCCACTCAGTGCCTAATCTTACTGCAATTGATATGTTATGTTTGGTTGATATCCCTGGGAAACTAACAGAGGAGGAGTGGGAGGGGGTGAGAAGGAGGGAGGGTGGACTGGAAGGAGAGGAGGGAGGGCAAACTTCAGTCAGGATGAGAGAGGTAAATAAATAAAAGAGCCCAGCACGTTGGCACAGGCCTTTAATCCGAGCATTTGGCAGGTAGAGGCAGGTGGGTATCTGTGAGTTCAAGAACAGTCTCATCTAAAGAGTTAGTTCCAGGACAGCCAGAGCTACAGAGAAGTCCCCCCCCCCC
>NC_034590.1:18091548-18093349 GCF_900095145.1 Mus pahari | reverse complement strand
GTGGTCTGCTGTTTGGTTTATCCGCTCAAATCATATATATTAATATTGCTTAATAATGCTAATTCATAAAAGAGGGGGTTGCAGGAGCAAGGGGACAGAGGGAGAGCAAGAAAGCAAGAGAGGGAGGAGGGGACAAGCAGCCCCTTTTATAGTGAGTCAGGCACACCTGGCTGTTGCCAAGTAACTGTGGGACAGAGCCTAGATAAAATGCCAACACACCCTTCACTACCTAAGGGTTCAATGCCTTCTTGGGTTACCTTGTAAGTTTGATTTTGTTAGTTTGGTTTTTTCTTTGTTTGTTTGTTTTTGAGACTTGGTCTCTCTGTCATATAGATAGAGATCTACATCTAGACCTGGAACTGGACACGTAGCCCAGACTGGCCTCAAATTCCAGAGGTCCACCTGACTCTGCTTCCAAAATGCTGGGGCTAAAGTTGTGTACAGCCATGCACTGCAGGTTGGGGTGGAGGTCAGAGGCCAAGGCCCCACCAGGTTTTTGTTTTGTTTTGTTTTTCCCTCAGTCTCCACCTTAATTATCCAGACCTTTCACTCCACCTGGAATTAGACTCTTGGTGACTGAGCCTCGGGAATCCTCCCCTCTCCATCTCTAGTGCTGGGGTTACAGACGGCGCTGTCACTGCTGAAGCTTGTTACAGGCACAGAGGAGGGGTGCGGGGGTGGCACCGGGCTCCTTATGCTTGCGCGGCAAGCGCCCACAGAAGCCATCTCCCCAGCTCCTTTCTTTGTTTTCTTGAGAGAGGCTTCTCTATAGCACAAGCTGGCCTCTAAACTACAAACCCTGGGTAGTGGCAAATTCTCTAAACCCAGCACATAGAAAGCCGAGTCAGGGGGATTGCCAAGAGGTAAAGGTCAGGGGGGAGAGGACTTGTTTGTAGAGTTGCCCCTGGTTCAATCCCAAACCCAGATCATCTAGGAGCCTCTAATCCCATTAATATGGGAGTGAGATGGACAGGGTTAGCCTGAGCTGCTATATGGGCAGTGCACTCTCTCTCTCTCTCCTTTAAAGATTTTTTTTCTTTTTTCCCCCAGACAGGGTTTCTCTGTGTAGCCCTAGCTGTCCTGGAACTCACTCTGTAGACCAGGCTGGCCTCAAACTCAGAAATCCTCCTGCCTCTGCCTCACAAGTGCTGGGATTAAAGGCCTGCGCCACCACTGTCCCGCTTTCCTTTAGAGATTTATTTATTTATTTATTTATTTATTTATTTATTTATTTATTTATGTGTATGAGCACTCTACTTGCGTTTATGCCTGCATAACACAGAGCATCAAACAGAAGAGGGCATTAGATTTCATTATAGATGGTTATGAGTCATCAGGTGGTTGCTGCGAATCAAATTCAGGACCTTGGGATGGAGCAGGCAGATCCTTCATTGTCTCCAATGAAGAAGAAAGAAACAAAAGAAAGAAGGAAGGAAGGAAGAGGGAAGAAAGAAGAGAAAATGAAGAAAAAGGATATGAAGAAGAAAAAGTCTGGAATTGTGTGGTCTATGCCTTTGATCCCAGCACTCAGGAGGCAGAGGTAAGTGGGTTCAAGGTCAGCCTGGTGTACAGAGAAAAGGATATATATATATGTATGTATGTATGTATGCATATATATAGTATATATAAAATATATATAAAGAAAATACACATACTGATACAAAATGCAAAGACATCTTGGGCTATGGTGAAACTTTGTCTTAAAAAAAAGATAAAAACAACAGAACACATTAAAAAGGAAAAAAGGAAAAATAGGGGCTGGTGAGATGGCTCAGTGGGAAAGAGCACCCGACTGCTCTTC
>NC_034590.1:18086579-18091443 GCF_900095145.1 Mus pahari | reverse complement strand
AAAACCTACCCAGAGGTGTCTCTCCTAGCTGATACCAGATCCAATCAAGATTAACCATTACGCATGTATTAAAATTGGTGGATTTAAAAAAAAAAAATAAGGTACAGCTCCCAAGTGTTAAGAAAATTAGAGAAGAACTTGAAACTTTTATTAAGGTGTTAGCTATTTTATATAGAATAAAAGATGTGTGAGTCTATCTTTAAAAAAAATCTTTGAAACAACCCACCCTATTACTTCCTTTAATTGTACAAGCCATAATAAGCGATATTGAATATTTCTCCAATTTAAATTTCAAACAGACTTTTATCCTTTTCTGTTTTTGTTTTTGTTTTTCGAGACAGGGTTTCTCTGTGTAGCCCTGGCTGTTCTGGAACTCACTTTGTAGACCAGGCTGGCCTCGAACTCAGAAATCCGCCTGCCTCTGCCTCCTAGGTGCTGGGATGAAAGGCGTGCACAAGCGCTGCCTGGGTAAGAGTTCTCTCTGGAATGGAGTGTAAACGCAAAGACCCTGTTCACGCAGGCACTCTTTGACAGGCTGCGGAAGGATCTGGGACGTGGTGTGTTACCGAGACGCATGCGCACAAGGGTCCGGGAAGTGTAAGGAGAAAGGGTGGCCCATCCGTGAGTGTCTCGCGGTCACAGGCGGTTAGCTAGAGCGCGAGGTTGAGACCGACCTCGGTCCGATCACGCATGCGCAGGACGGCCGCGGGGCCGCGGACGCTGAGGCGTTTCAGAAGGACTACCGCTTTGGCGCGTGCGCGGTGGCCCTGGTAGGGCCTGGGCGGCGGGGAGGAGGGTCTTTCGACTCGCACGGCGCATGCGCAGCGCGGTAGGCGGAGGGATTCGAGTCGTATCCACTCCCAGTTCTGGTCGCGAGCTGAGGCCGCGCGGGTTGCGAGGAGAGGCCTGGTTTGCGCGCGCTGCGCGGGCCACCGACGCTACCTGACGCGGGCGCCGCCGAGGTGGAAGCCGGAGCGGGAGGTTTTGTTCGTGAAGGGCGGCCGCGAGGCCTGAGACTAACGTCAGGCCGAGGAGAGCGCCGCGCGGTGAGTGAGTGGCTGAAGGAGAGGCCTTAACGGGGAGCGGGGCCGCTACCCACAAGCCCTTGCGGGGTCCCCGAACCCTTTCCCCGCGGCTGCGGCCCGCTTCCCGGGTCAGTGCCTTTGACTTCTCCCTCCGCTTCCCCCATCCTTTACCCAGAGTTCTCGGGACACTCCATCCTTCTTTCCCTCAGGGTCCCCCTCCCCCAATCTGCGGTCCCCTACCCACAGGCCCTTGCGGTTTGTGTGTTGCCTTTTTTTCCTCGCTTTTTTTTTTTTTTTTTTTTTTGTCGCATCCTGGACCTCTACCCACAATTCCTTTCGTCTCTGGGCTCCTAGCTATTTTACGCAGAGGCCCCTGGCTTGCCGGGTATTATCCTTATGGCCTCCCTTGAAATCCCTACTTTATAATCTTAAAAGGCACGAAACGAGCAACCTCTGGAGCGCGAGGCTTCGACCTGGGTCCCACACCTCCTGACTGCTTTCCCCCTTTGTTTTCTGTTACCAGACTTTCGTTTGTCAGCTCTTGGCAAGAGATTTTTTTTTTTTTTTTCAAGCAGATGTTGGTCACTTCCTTGACCAAGACAGCAGCGTCTCAACGCCTGTTTTGTTTGTTTGTTTTGGGTGAAGGGGGCCTTAAAGAAACCTGTGCTAAATAAGGTATGCTAACATAACGTTTCTGATCTTAGATTTGGCAAGATGACACAGTTTCTGCCTCCCAACCTTCTGGCCCTTTTTGCACCCCGAGATCCCATCCCATACCTGCCACCCCTGGAGAAGCTGCCACATGAAAAACACCATAACCAACCTTACTGTGGCATTGCACCATATATCCGAGAGTTTGAGGTGAGCACGTTGGGAGGGAGGGTTTGGTTCTGGATGGGGGCAGGCTACCCTGAGGCATTCAGCTTCAAAACGGTTTTAGTTGTGGTTTGCGAATGTGGCTTCTGCTTTTTCTGATCGTGTTTTGTGCTTGTGTGTAAATTTAAATTTTTTTTAAATTATACTTTTGTATATGTGTGGGTGTATGTGTGCAAATCTGTGAATGTCAGAGGACAACTTGCAAGAGTCCGTTCTCTCCATCTTGTGGGTCCAAGAGATGAAGCCTAGATTGTCAGGCGTGGCGGCAAGAGCCCTTCCCTGCAGAAGCACAGTGCTAACCTCTCTGTTGTGTTTTGAGATAGGGTTTTGCTGTGTAGCTTAGGCAGTCCTTTCTCAGTCTCTTCAATGTTGCATATAATGGGTGTGTGCTTCCAGGAGTGGCTCATTTCCTTAGAGGGTTAAGAATATCTTTTGTATGGATTTGATAGTCCCTAGCCCAAGTGATTGGCCAAATTGGTTACATTGGCAAGTGTGTCTCCATCCTGACTCCCTAAGCCCCCAGACAGGGTTTCTCTGAGTAGCTCTGGCTGTTCTGTTTGTTTTTGTTTTTGTTTTTTTGAGACAGGGTTTCTCTGTGTAGCCCTTGCTGTCCTGGAACTCTAGACCAGGCTGGCCTTGAACTCAGAAATGCTCCTGCCTCTGCCTCTCAAGTGCTGGGAGCATGTGCCACCACTGCCCCAGCTCTGGCTGTTCTGGAACTCACTCTGTAGACCAGGCTGGCCTCAAATTCAAGAGATCTGCCTGTTTCAGCCTCCCCAGGGCTAGGTGATCCACCTTTGTTGATTTTGTTTTGTTCGTGGGTGGTTGTTGTTGTTTTTGTCTTTGGCTGGGGGGGGGGGATACAGTCTTTCATGGTCTTATAGATTTTCCCTTGTCATTAAGGCTAACCTTGAACTCATGATGGTTACTCTACTCAAAGAGCTAGAATTATAGGTGTCTACCACTAACCCAGAAAACATAATGATGTTGTTTTTGTTGTTGTTGTTGTTTTGGTTTTTCGAGACAGGGTTTCTCTGTGTAGCCCTAGCTGTCCTGGAACTCACTTTGTAGACCAGGCTGGCCTTTGCCTCCCAAGTGCTGGGATTAAAGGCGTGTGTGGGTCTCCCCCCCCCCCCACAGGAAACATAATGTTTAATGCACTGGTTAGGTTGGCCTTTAGCAAGAGGTAGCAGTAAGATAAAACCAGTAGAGAGCTGAGTCACAGAATTTATGTTGAAGGGTTTTGGGTAAGGCAGTCAATGTCAATGTTTGTCATTGTAGATACTGCTTTTTTTTTTTCAAGAGGACAAGGTTGCATAGACAATATGATTTAGCAGTAAAAGGTGATTGCTGCCAAGAAATCTTGAGTTCTGTTCCTCGAATCCACAATATGGAAGGAGAGGATATGCTCTAGCATGCTGTCCTCTGATCTCTACGTGCACAGTGATACACAAATACATCCTCAGCTTAATAAGTAAATAAATAAATAATGTAAAGGTTAGGTTATTTTCAGAAGAGGATAGTGTTTACTAGTGCTGAACAGTACAGTGTCCTACAGGGCTTAAGGCTGGGAGCTAGGGGTTTCGCTCTACTTGCTGAGTACGTATGACTAAATCTGAGTCACTTGAGCTCCTTGGAGTCAGTTCTTTTATACAGAAAGTTTGTCATGCCCACCTTCAGAGCAAACCTAAGAAATACTGCCGTATAACCAGAAGTCTTAGGAGGAACATTCTGACATAAAGTAGGAAAAGCAGAATTTATTAGATAACAGAAAGGTGGTTCTTTAGTAATATTTGCCTGTCTACCTTGGTAAACCTCTACTTGAGAGATGTTATTATACAATAAACATTTAATTTAATGGATACAGCTCAGTGGTGCCCTTTTTGCAGGTCATGTGCCAATTAGCATTTAATGATAGCCTGGAGAGGATTTTATGACTTGCTATGTCTTTGCAGATTGTCTTGCTTTGGAGGTCTGCCCTGTCTACCATTGTTTCAGACATATTTCTAGCATTTGGCTCAATGTAAATCATATTTGGAACTGTGGGAAGTGACAGGATTCTTGGTTATGGAAGGAGCCATGCAGCTTTGGTATTATACTTTACAGCTATGTCACCTACATCATGTCAAATGTCTACAGGCATTTATATTGATGTTCTTTTTTTTTTCTTCCCTGTCCTGGGCTTCCTCTGTAGACCAGGCTGGACTCCCATTCAGAGATCAGCCTGCCAGTTCTCTCAAGTGCTGGGATTAAAGGTGTGTGTCAACATTGCCGAGCAATTGATGCTTTTGGTAGATACAAAAGAATTCTGGTTTGTTTTTTTTTTTTTTTTGGTTGTTTGAGGCAGGGTTTCTCTGTATAGCTCTGGCTATCCAGGAACTCACTTTGTAGACCAGGCTGGCCTCAAACTCAGAAATTCGCCTGCCTTTGCCTCCCAAGTGCTGGGATTAAAGGCATGCGCCACCACCGCATGGCTCCAAGAATTCTGTTTTGTTTTTTTAAAGAAGACCTTCAAAAATGAGACTTAGGTTTGTTTGTTTGTTTGTTTGTTTGTTTTTAAATTACGCCTAATAGACATCAAGTCACTTGAACTAGGCAGAAGTTTCTGAACACTGGAGGTTTCTCTGTGACTGTGCCGCAGGTGTGCAGCAGCCTGTCAGCATTGGTCCGTGGAGTATACCCAATCTGGACCACTCCTTGCCTCTGTACAGGGAACTTGTGGCATCTGTGTTGGGAAGGTGTATGAGAGTCTTCCTTGTGGTACGCCTTGCTATTCCGTCACCATTCCTTCTCTGTCATCTTTCTTGTTTCTAGGACCCTCGAGATGCTCCACCTCCAACAAGAGCAGAAACACGGGAAGAACGCATGGAGAGAAAGGTATGCTGTTTTTACCTCTGAGTCTTTTTTTTTTTTTTTTTTTTTTTTTTTTAATATGATTTTTGTTTGCGACCTTTAGAGGGGGG
>NC_034590.1:18068181-18086513 GCF_900095145.1 Mus pahari | reverse complement strand
GTAGCTATCTTCAGACACTCCAGAAGAGGGCGTCAGATCTCGTTACGGATGGTTGTGAGCCACCATGTGGTTGCTGGGATTTGAACTCCGGACCTTCAGAAGAGCAGTCGGGTGCTCTTACCCACTGAGCCATCTCACCAGCCCCACCTCTGAGTCTTTTGGGTTGTTTTGTTGTATTTTTTAGCTACTTTTTTCCAGATGGTCCTTGAAATCAACGTACTTCTGGGTACACTTACTTTACTTATTTTTTCTCCTGGCAGAGACGGGAAAAAATTGAACGGCGACAGCAGGAAGTGGAGACAGAGCTGAAAATGTGTAAGGTTCTCCCTCCTAGCAATCTTCCCCTCTAGTCTCATTTTGCTGCTCTTCCTAGGTCACATGTTGGGCTCTTCTCTTGAGAGCTTGAGAAGCAGAGTTGGGGTCACTTTCTAAGTAGCCACTTGCCAGGAACTGCACTTGGTTGGTTTTTTGTTTTTTGTTTCTTTTTTTTCCCCCGAGACAGGGTTTCTCTGTGTGGCCCTGACTGTCCTGGAACTCACTTTGTAGACCAGGCTGGCCTTAACTCAGAAATCTGCCTGCCTCTGCCTCCCGAGTGCTGGGATTGAAGGCATGTGCCACCACACCCGGCTTTTAGGCACTGCACTTGGATCTGGCTGTTGTGGGTGTCCTGGTGATTTGTATTTTGATGTTTAATTCTTTTTCCCTTACAAGCAATTGATCTCTTGTGAACCTATTTCCCAGTTTTAACTAGTTGGTAAAGGCTAGAGCCTGTGATTGGGCAGTTGAGGGGAAAGGTGGAATGGGAGGTCTTTGAGGGTGGGGGCACGTAGAGTGGAAAACAGGAAGGGAAGGGAGAGGACTGATGAGGAGGAAGCTATGATGGAGCAGAACCGTATACCACCAGTAGTGAAGGGTCTTAAACCTGTGGAACAAGTTAATGTAGTGTTAGATCTGCCTGATCTAGGCTTATAGCTTATAATTACAAGAACTGGGTTGCATGTTTTTTATACCAGCTTATTGGGGTTGGAAATTATAACAACGTCAGGTTTTCCTTTTTACATTTCTTTCTTTTTTCTTTTTTCTTTTTTTTTTTAAGATTTATTTTATGTATATGAGTACACTGTAGCTGTCTTCAGACACACCAGAAGAGGGCGTCAGATCTCATTAGGGATGGTTGTGAGCCACCATGTGGTTACTGGAATTGCACTCAAGACCTTCAGAAGAGTAGTCAGTACTCTTCCCCATTGAACCATCTCTCCAGCCCCCCTTTTTACATTTCTTGTGTGTTTTATTAATTTTTCTTATATGGATGGGTGTTTCACCTACATGCATGTAGAGTATTAGAAGAGGGCATAGAATTCCCTAGAACTGCAGTTGGATAGTTATGAGTTGTTTTGCGGCAGCCGGGAATCAAACTCCAGCCTTCTGGAAGAGCAACCAGTGCTCTTAATTGCTGAGCCACCTTGCCATCTCCAGTTGGTTTAGGCTTTTAAAATGTAGGGAGACCATTAAAAGAACATATTCCACTGTGTCTTCCGGTAAGGCATGAGGCGATCTGGCCAGGTGGTCCTGACTTCCCTCGCTCCTTGATCTTGGAATTGGGGGTGTTACACCCTCCAGATATGGAGGATTTAAGTAGTACTTGGTAATCAGACTCAAAAAAGTATCAGGTCTCAGTGTTCAGTAGGTAGAAGACTTACCAGGATGAGGTTTATCTCCATCTGTTGTTTGTAGCCTTGTTGAATCATTCTTTTCTAAACTGTATTTTAGAACTTGGAGATTTTCTCAGATATCTCATATTCTTATGTTCAAGCCACCAATGCACCTCTTTTAATTCCTATGGGATTTTTGTCTTCCCTAAGACATGGCTTTTCAGGGGTTGGGGATTTAGCTCAGTGGTAGAGCGCTTGAGGCCCTAGGTTCAGTCCTCAGCTCTGCAAGAAGAAAAAAAAAAAAAAGAACAAGACATGGCTTTTCAGATGGGCAAGGTGTTTCCATATGTTGCTACTTAGTTTGTCTTTAGCACCTGTGCTAGGATACTCTAAAGGAACAGCACTGATAGAAATGGGGTGTCTGTGTGTCTGTCTTACAGGCTGTGGTCTGGCTAGTCAAACTGACTTTTTTCAACAGAAAGGCTAAGAATTTGTTAATTGTAAAGTCTATGTTGGAATCCTGAGGAAGTAGGCTCTAATACCAGTGAAAGAATGCAGGATGGATGAGCCTGGCAGGAGACTCAGGGCAGGCAGGCAGGCAGAAAGCTTCCTTAATTCATGGTTTTATGCAGACTGCCAACAAAAGGTATGACCCAGATTTAAGTTGGGTTTTCTTGCCTCAAATGATTGAATCCAGAAGTCGTCAAAGGCATGTCCGTCTGCCTGGGTTTGAGTTTATTCCAGATTCATGAAAGTTGTCAACTAAGACTAGCCATCCTGGACCGGGTGTGGTGGCGCACGCCTTTAATCCCAGCACTCGGGAGGCAGAGGCAGGCGGATTTCTGAGTTCGAGGCCAGCCTGGTCTGCAGAGTGAGTTCCAGGACAGCCAGGGCTACACAGAGAAACCCTGTCTCAAAAACAAAACAAAACAAAACAAAAACAAAAGACTAGCCATCCCAACACCATTTATAACTTGGCCCAGCTTGTCACAAAGACTTGTCCCTGTTACTTGCTAAATGTCACAAAGCGAGAGGTTCCATGTCCAGGGCCTTCTTGGCTTAGACAGTGCTTTAGCATTGTGTCTGTCTTGTTCACTGTCTCCCCAGCCCAAATTCTCTTAAGGAGCTTTCTAAAGAAAAGTACTCATTTCTCCCTCCTACCCTCAGCATAATGCTAGCCTCTTCCTGTCCATCCAGGTGTGCATTGCACCAGTTGGAGAACGTGGGAGATTATGTAGAACAGATTCGTGACCAGAAATCTATTTAAAAAAAAAAAAAACTGACAAGGAAAAGTTGGAGGCATGGAATGGGGGGGAACGGACCATGGAATAAGAGGTCAAAAGACTCATCATCTGAGGTTGAGGCCAGCTTCTACATAGTGAGTTCCAGGACAGCCAAGGAGGCTACACGGAGAAACCCTGTCTCAAAAAAACAAAAAGGGGTGTGGGTGGGGGACTTATCAACCAAGCAAAACATTAAGCTTGATTGGTTTGGAGTTTAAATGTGTGGTGTATTTATCGTTCTGATATAGCCCCAGTTGAGGGATTGTAGATGAAGTTAGAGATTAGTCATTAGGCAGAGGCAGGTAGATTTCTGAGTTCCAGGACAGCCTGGTCTACAAAGTGAGTTCCAGGACAGCCAGGGCTATACAGAGAAACCCTGTCTCAAAAAACCAGGGGGGAAAAAAAAAAAGAAATTAGTCATTAACAATGATACTGTGGTTTCAATTTATTGAAATGTATTGAAGACCAACATAGCATGCTCTGAGATGTGACTGAAATTCCCAAGTTAGATTGGGGAATGTAGAGATCAACCAAGTTAGGCCCCATGTTGGTAATTGAAGCAGATTCATTGTACTGTCCAAAATAGAGCAGAGGGTGGATCAGGTGCAATAGAGTATCTGTCTATGCTCACTGACTGTAGAAGCTTGCTTTCCCCTTTCGAAAGACAGCTTCTATTAAAGGAGAATCTGTCCCTTTGCTGAGCACTTGAAGTCCTTCATGTTATGAATTCCTGGTGACTTCTGTGTGCAGTGGGAATGATTATTCCTGTTTGCAAAATGAAAAACAAGTAGGGTTGCCTTGTTGAGTTGTAGAGTATCTTATAAAAAGGGGAAGTTTTGAGATTTTGTGCTAATTAGAAGTTTTCTAGCTTTGAGGCTTCTTCTGTCTAATTCTGTGTTAGGGTCCTGACAAGTGAGTCCTAAGTTCAACCTTGACACACATGCACACTTGGGCACTGGGTGTAAAGAGAAAGGAAAAGGGGACCTTAGGATTGAACCCTGCCTAGGGACAGTTAGTGGGACAACTCCTGGCATGAGGTTGGCAATGTTGAGGGGCATCTCTTGAGTAGAGGTGCAGTTGAAAGTCTTAATGTCTTGAAGAGCTCTCTTCTGTCATTGTATTAACAGCTATGCCCTTATGATAGAAAGAACCACCACCATGGCTGATTCTTTGGATCTAGTTTGCCTGTTGGTAGGAAAGTCACAACTGATAACTGAAGAAACCTGCAAAATATCAATGCCTGTGATGTGTCAATATGATAAGCAATCTGTAACAAGGCCTGTTTGACTAGACTGCTTAAGTGTAGGCATTGCTTTGACTGCTAATGGGAGGCAGAAGAAATAGACCTACTTTTTGGCTCAAAGACCCTAGGCATGCCTGATATTCTTCTAAATTGCTATGATCTTGAGATAGGCCAAGATCTTTATTTAATTTTTTTTAAGATTTATTTATGTACACTAGAAGAGGGTATCAGATCCCATTATAGGTGGTTGTGAACCACCATTTAGTTGGGCATTGAACTCAGGACCTCGGGAAGAGCAGTTAATTGCTGAACCATCTCTCCAGCTTCCCCTGCGTGCCCCTCCCCCCTTATTTTAATTTTTTTAATTTTTTTACAGCATTGCTTTCTGTAGCTCAGGCTGGCCTCAAAATCTTAGCATTCGCCTTCTTCCCTCTTAAACTCTGTTTCTATTTCTTCTATGATCTCTTTTATTTGCCACTTGCAGCTATATTCTAAGCATTAAATGAATGAGAGAGCCAGGACAGCTAATAAGATGAGCACAGAATGTTCAACCCTGGGGTATAGCTTCCAGCACCCCCACACCCCATTAGGATTGCTTAATAGATTCTTGGTCTTTTTCTGAAGACTTAATTCTTGGTGTCCAAATGGAACAGGGCTTTGGTAGTTCTCGATTTATACCACTTGATCTTGGTCAATTGCTTTTAGCACTAGCCCAGGGGCCCTGCTTGAGGCTGTAGGGTATGGAAGAGAAAACCTATCCTTAACTGTCTTCCTTTTTGAGACAGGGTTTCACTATGTAGCCCAAGCTGAGTTCTGCCTCCTTAGTACATGGGCCATCACACCCCACCTGTCCTAGACTCTGGTTCTGTAGTCTGAGGTCTGAGACTGTTTGCTATCAGGCTTCTCCCTGTGCTTTGGTTGCAGTCTGTCACAAGCTGCTCAAGTCATTCCTCCAGAGAGATTGCATGGACTCCGTTATTGCTCAATTCACCTTGCACTGGGAATGGATAGCCCAAGTACATAGTTCTGAAGTGGCTTTTAGGTTTGCCACAGCTATCTGTTTGATGTCATTTTCATCAGAGCAGCCTGTTGTCATCATCTGTCAATCACTTTAGGAAAAGCCATTGAACTTGAATGAAACCAGACCTGAAACAGGGCGTGTACTCACACTTACTAAGTCACTGAGCTTTTCTCTTGGGGGGATGGGGGGCCCTAGGTTCCATCTTCATGTACTCAGCCTCTTCCCATCACTCCTCTACCCAAAATTGTGAGCACTGTCTACTTTAAAGATTTTCTTCTCCTTGTACAGGGGACCCTCACAATGATCCCAATGCTCAGGGCGATGCCTTTAAGACTCTGTTCGTGGCTAGAGTGGTAAGTACTTAATTCTTGTCCTGGGGGTCCTCGACTGCTGAGGATTTGGGTCTAGGCCTGAGTGGTTCAAGGGCTTTAGAACAATGTGCTTCTTTCATTTAACTTAGCTTTATGTCTTGTAGAACTATGACACAACAGAATCTAAGCTTCGGAGAGAGTTTGAGGTGTATGGACCCATCAAAAGAGTAAGTGTGTCCAGGTGGAGAGTTGAGTTGGGGGTACTTGGAGGAGGGAACAGTAGCCTAAGGAGAGGAAGAATGCTGGGTCCCCAACCCAGGGAAGGGTCACATCATTCTGTGCCTGGGTTTATTTCCTTTAGTATAGCTTTAATGTCAGAAGTAGCATTGGAAATGATGAGTCCTTGTGGATTTAAAGTGTGGGTTTGCAGCCGGGCCTGGTGGCACAGGCCTTTAATCCCAGCACTCGGGAGGCAGAGGCAGGCGGATTTCTGAGTTCGAGGCTAGCCTGGTCTACCAAGTGAGTTCCAGGATAGCCAGAGCTATACAGAGAAACCCTGTCTTGAAAAACCAGGGGGGAAAAAACTGCTTGTGGACGTTGTACATCGTGGTGCGCACTAGGCTCCGCACCACGATGTACAACGTCCACAAGCAGTTTTTTTCTTTTTTTTTTTTTTACAATTTGTACTTGTCTAAAAATTAATACAAATTATTGCCCAAGACCTAAATTAGTTATTACTTTCTCTTCTGTCCCCAGGACTAGGGCTTAAGCGCCCAGGGTAGATGTATATATGCTAAACAGGCATTGTACCTGAAACTATAGCCCTAGTTCTTCTATTATTGCTGCTTTATAGATTTAAAGATTCTTTGTTTTATGTATATGAGTGTCCTTTACCTGCGTGCATCTAAGTGTATTACTACACTGGTGCCTGGTGCACAAGGAATCCCGAATAGGTTGCTAAATCGCCTGGAACGGGTTACACAGGATTGTAAGCCACCATGTGGGTGAGGGGAAGCAAGTCCATGTCCACTGCAAGAGCATCAAGTGCTCTTAACCACTGACCTATTTCTTTGGAAATTTGTTTTAAATTGAAGGTTTGTTTCTTTTATGTTCCTGACTGCCTGTGTGTGTGTAGTCACATGAGTGCAGTGTCCTTGGAGGCCAGAAGGGGGCATTGGATTCCCCGGGTCTGCAATTACATATGACTGTGAGCTGCCCTGTAGATGTTAGGAGCTGAACTTGGGTCCTCTGCACTGCCTTATTGATTACGTTGGGAAGGAGGATAGGATTGGCATGTGTGGAACAATTTGTAAAATGGATTTTCTTCCTGGGTATGAGTCCTAGAGATCAAACTCAGCCATTTCACTGGCTCTTATCTTTTAAGATTGTCCTACATAGTCCAGGCTGGCCTTGAGTTCATCATATAGAGGATGGCCTTAAATTTTGATGTTTTAGGGATTGAATACAGGGCTCCATGCATGTTGGGTTATCATTCTACCAAGTAAGCCACATTCCCCAGTCCCTACACAGATTTTTTCCCCCCATTTATTTAAGACAGGGACTGACTATTCCAAATAGGCCTCCTTTTTTCTTTTCTTTATTCCTTTTTGTTTTTTTTATTTGTTTGTTTAAGATTTACTTGTGTGTATTTTACTTGCATGTGTGTCTACCAAGTGCACACAGTGCCCTCCCTCTGTCTGGAACTATAGTTATATCTAGACTGTTGTTAGCTATCCTGTGGATGGTAGGAATGGAACTTGGATTTCAGCAAGAGTGGCAAGTGCTCTTAGCCCCAGGAGCCATTTATCTAGCTCCTCCCAGTTTTACTTTGAAATGTGTTACTGAGTTCTCCAAACTTGCCTTTGATAGTTAGTTTTCGTATAATCTGCTGAAGGTAGGTACCTGTGACAGGATGTGGCTGAGTCTGAGGTGTCTGCTTCTGACCCTTTGCTGGAAACATGCTGCCAGGATACATTCCTTTAATCCCAGCACTCAGGAGCCTAGAGGCAGGTGCAGCTCTTTTGAGTTCTAGGCCAGCTTGGTCTGCATATCAAGTTCAGGCTAACCCAGGTTAGTAAGATCTGTCTCCAGCGGGGAGTAGGGGGGGGAGGGGGGGGAGCGGTCTTGAGCTATGGAACACAGGAGAAACAGAAGGAAACTAGGAAAATCCACTAATTGGTTATCCCGTACCAAATGGACAGCTCTGAAAACAGACATGCAGGTATTCATGGACTGCGCATGTTGTATTTAGGGATGCACAGTCACACATATGTACCAACAATTAAAAATTAAAAAGAGGGCTGGTGAGATAGCTCGGTGGGTAGGAGCACCCGACTGCTCTTCCGAAGGTCCAGAGTTCAAATCCCAGCAACCACATGGTGGCTCACAACCATCCGTAACAAGATCTGACTCCCTCTTCTGGAGTGTCTGAAGACAGCTACAGTGTACTTACATATAATAAATAAATAAATATTTAAAAAAAAATTTAAAAAGAAGCAATGAATTTGAAAGTGCATGAGAGAGAGGGTTTGGAGGGAGGAAATAAAGTAATTATAATCTCAAGAAATTATTTAAATAGGAAATACTGGACAGAAGATAAAAGAAAACATGCTAACTTTAAATGTGGTGGCTCATAGCTGTAATCCTCACACTGGAGAGACTGAACTGAGTCAGTAACATTTGTATAAGGTTAAGACTAGCCTGGGCCACAGACAGGTTTGTACAAAAAAGCAAGAAAGACAGTTGCTGAGCAAAGTTTTGGCATAAAACTTAACTGCTCTGTCTTATTTTCCTCTGCTGGGAGACAAAGTAAGACCGGCCGCTCATGACGGACAAGAGCTGCTTAGCCTGGGGCGAGGCATTGGATGGGCTGTCTGGTCTTTCCCTGAATCCTGGGTCTCAGGAAATGTTGTCCCCCACTCCCCAAAGCCCAGTGGAACCTGGCTCTATCATGTCAGCTTGGAATCTCAGTTGGCTTTTGAAGTGTTCAGGTTGTAGAGGTAAAAGTCCTAGGGTTCCTGAGCAAGTTTAAGACCATGTCCATCCATGTGTGGGCAGATAGTAATGTGCGTAGAAGGCCAGTCATTTCTCGGTAGTCCAATCAAATAGTGTTATCTCCCAGAAATCTTACTGTTATGTTCTATTTCCTGTGTCCCAGCATTTCCTTGTGAATACTGTTTTTCAGTCCTCTGTGTCCCTGACATGGAGAGGCCTCAGACGCTTCATCCTGACCTTACATGGCCTATTTGGCCACAGGCTCCCTCAGCCCAGTTCTGGTCTATAGAGGGCTCTGAAGTGCACTGGGTCCTCTAGTCTCCTTGCCATTCCATATATTGGGCTTTGCTTGCACATGGCAGACAGACTTCTGCACATGGACTATCTGCAGTGGCCCTTTATCCTGTTCTCATTGTTCATTCTTCACACCTGGCTTGCTTTGGGTGCACTTAATGCCTGTCTGCCTTGTAGCCTTATCTGGGGATATCCACCATCAGAATGCTCAGTTTCCATAGAGCTGTAGCCACAGTCTTCTTCATCCTAGCCTGCTTTGCAGGATGCTGTGCCTCCCACATGTTACCTCTGTGCCCCTCTAGTTTCCACTGGACTCTGGCTTTTACTAGAGTGAGAGTCCCTTGGGACGCTTGAAGGATAAAGTTTATCTTGTTACTAGTGTGTCCCCCAGCCAAGGCCTGTGTTATAAGTTATGTTACAGGGTGGGTGGGGCAGCCCTGTAACTTGTGGAGCTGACTGCCTCCTGCCTACCCTGCAGATCCACATGGTATACAGTAAACGCTCTGGAAAGCCCCGTGGTTATGCCTTCATCGAGTATGAGCATGAACGAGACATGCACTGTGAGTACTGTGCCTCTGCCCTTCCTTCTGACCCTCTACCTCTGCTGCCCGGCCTCACCCCCGTCGTCTGTTCCCTCCCCTGCCATACCTGACTTTAGCATTGTCTCTTCTCCCTCTGTTTCTGATATATCTTTTTTTTTAATATATTTATATACATGTTTTTTAAAAATCAAAAAACAAACCCCCTACAACGTGTGTGTGAGCCCAGGGAGGTAAGTGTCACACGTTGAACCTCAGGGGCCAGGAGGGCACTGGGTAGGGTATGGGGCCAGCTGGAGGTGGGGGGAGGGGTCGGATTTCGGGGAGCTTCTCCCCATTAGGCCCCCAACTCCAGTGGGGGCCACTAGGTTGGAGTGAGCTGGCCTTTGAACCAGCCCTCTCTTCCCCCCAGTAGAACTTGGCTGGGCCACCCGACCCTCCACCTCCCCACTCCAACCCCAACCCAGTCCTCATCAAGCAGTGATCTGGTGGGCATATTTAGCACCCACCCCCACAGCTACAAAGCCCCATTGAGGCTATGCGGCGTCCATTTGGGTAGGGCTGGGAGGGTGGGGGTGGGCAGGGCTGCGGCGTGTCCAGGGGCCGCCGTATTAATTGACTGTTCTTATTGTCACTGCAGCCACCACGCAGCTGGCTTGCAGCTGATGCTTACGCTCCCCTTACAACACCTCAGTGTATGGTTGGTATAAGGGTTTGTATCATGGGTAAGATCACAGCACCGCACACCAGCCCAGCTTAGCCAGGCAGCTTAGGAACAGTGAGGCTTCCCCTCCCACCCTAGTCACCTTTCAGTATCCCTTCACCCACAGCCCTCTCCTCGTTTGGGTGCCCTCTGCCCCTCTTGCCCCCATCCACATGCTCTCTGGTAATCTCGCTGATCCCAAGGGGAAGGGTGGACCTCGATGGGAGAGGCATTTGCTTCCATCTATAGTCGGGCTCCACCCAGCCTCTGACACCTGGGTCATATTGGCAATCCTAAAGCTGGGGTGTCCTGGGACCAGGGCTCTATATGGAGCCCTTCATCCCAACCCTCCCTGCCCTATGACTTCTGTGGAGTTGTCCACCATAGTGGTCTTGGAAAGTCTCTGGTTTCTAGCTTGGGGTATTGTGTCCCTCCTGTCTTCTTGGTGAGGTGGGAGCCTCCTCAGAAGGCAGCTGTGATGTCCAGTGCCTGAGCTCTCCAAAATGCATGGATTGGGGTTCAGGGTATGGGAGGGGTGGAGCAGTCTTTAAAACAACTCAGAGTGTGGTAGTTTTTACTATATATCTGCACAGAGGTGGAAGGGAGGGAAAGAGAGAGAAGCCTAGACTGACACAATCACATGGTCTTGCTGTTTTCTGGGTTGGACCTCTCCTGGGGTTTGGGATGGGGAACCTGAGCAGGGTTCCTGTACTTGACTGACCCTCTCACGCTGTTCTGGGGTTAGGGGCCAATTGGCCCCTCCTAGAGCATGGGAAGCATTCTTTTGGATCCCAGGTGTACTGGCCTCAGGGCTATTGTTACTAATGGGAGGGCATATGGAATCAAGGTGGAAAGCCTGACCCTAGGACTGAGTGCTGGGCCTGTACCTAGTGGAGCGTAACTGAGGCAGTGGTGAGCAGTAGGCGCTTTTGAGGCCTTGAGGCCCACTGTTTAGGTTGGGCAGGATAGATAGATCCAGGTCTCCCAGCCCAGGTGCAGATCAATCCTCTGAGGTTCAGAGGCTCCCTTTTTTTCCTTCATCCACCTGTCTCTAGTTGATGTGGGAAATGTTGTGTCTCCCTCTCACGGTTCCCTGTAGCTTTAGTTGCCCCAATGGTGGTGGGTGTGGGGTTGTGTGAGTGCTCAGGTAAGCTTGGGGTCTCCAGGTAAGCAGTCCCGTGTCCCAACCCCCACCCCACCCCCGGGAAGCCCGCCTCCTCGCCAGGCCCCCAGGAGTTGCCGGCCCCCCCCATCCCGCTCGGTTTGGACACCCGCAAGGCCGGCATCGGTAAATGGCACCTTTTTCTCTTCCTCTGGTTGTTATTGGGGGGGAGTGGGCAGGGGTGGGGCAGGGTAATGTGGTTGGTGAGCACAGCCCCTTAGGCCAGGGCTGGGACCTGGACAGGGACTTTTTGGCCTTCTTAACAGCCCTGCCTGATCACAGGCCTGGGCTCTGGGCCTTCCCACTATGTCTTATGCTCCTCAACTTCCCTGAGGGTTCAGGCAGGGCTGCATGCCCTGCTGGCCATTGACCTCGGCTTGGAGGACAGAGCTGGCCAGGCTAGGTGGTGGCAGGGTCAGTCGGCTCAGGTAAGGCAGGGATTTTGAGTAGCACAGTACATGTCCCTCTGAGTTCAGCCAGGGTCCTTGGAGGTCCCTGGGGAGCTCAGCACCCACCTGTATCCCTGCCAGTTCCTAAAGGTCTTTCCACTCCTGTTCATTTCTGTTCTGATGTCTGTTTCCTCACATTGACCTCCCCTATAAAAACATACAGAAAAACAAAAACAAAAAACAAAAAAAATCTGGTGTGGTCTGGATGTGGAGGGGCCCAGTGGGCCTCCTGCCTCAGCATGGTGTCTAGGGTGCATGCCTGGGTGTGGAGGAGCCCTCCCCACAGCAGAGGCCAGCATTCAGCTAACCTCCAGTTTCTTTGCAGCAACTTTGGCCGCCCTGGCAGGAGGGGGCTGCTCCATCAGTGAAAGCTGGGGGAGGGCAGGGTAAATGTTTTGCCCCCCAATAGCACTTGGGGGTGCCAAAGAGGAATCAAGCACCAGATGGAGCAGGCCCTTCAGGGTGGGGAGAGGGCTGTCTGGCTGTTGGTTGCCTGGCTGACTGGTGGGAGTGTGCGTGTATGTGTGCAGATGGGGTTTGAGGGGCAGGGATGCTGTTGTATGGAGCCTTGTCTGACTAGAGGACCTTCTGGGGAATTCCCCCTCCCCCACATCTGTTGCAGCCGCTTACAAGCACGCAGATGGCAAGAAGATAGATGGCAGGAGGGTCCTCGTGGATGTGGAGAGGGGCCGGACTGTGAAGGGCTGGAGGCCCCGGCGGCTAGGTGAGTGCAGTATGCCCTCTGGGTGCCTGGGCCTGTGATTAGAGATTACTCTTCCTTCAGTCTCCCCAACCCATACGCCTGTTCCTCTCCATTTCCAGCTTGTCTTCTCATCATCTTCATGGCTTTGGACACTGGTGCACACAGACACCTACACATGAGCACCCAAGCATCCCCTGGTCTTTCCTGCATGAGTGATTGACCAGCAGCAGCTCTTGTGCAGTGTGGGTAACTTGAGCACTGACCTAGGCCACCTTATGCCCATATACGTGGTATCATGGGCTGGGTTGGAGGGTATCCCTGGCTCTAGCTTTGCTCTTGTTCTCACTGAATGGCTGCTTCTTCAGTCACTCTCTAGCTGAGGCACTAGCCCAACTCCTGGCTTTACATCTGAAGCAAGAATGCAGCAGCTTGTGCTCTGACCTTGCATCTGACCCTCAACGGCCTTTCTGGTGGCTGTGGGCTATCTTCATGGGGGTTGTTGTGGCAAGTCTTGAAATATATCTGAGGGTCTTAGAGCATAAGGAATAGAGGTGCCTATTGATGCCAGGCTTGATTGTGATATATCAATAGATCCTCACCAAGACCTTGAGACTGGACTTTTAGAGTTTGCTGCTCACTCTGTAGACAGGTGTCAGTCTCTGAGCTATTTGCTGATGCCTCAAATTAGGCCTTGGGTTTAGGTCTTTTGTGCCAGTAGCTTCATTCTGTCTTAGGCAGTATTGCCTGGCTTTGCTTTGACCTGGGCACCTGTGCTGAGGTGACCTATGATCTCAACCCCCAGGGACTGCCAGGTCGTTTTTTTTTTTTTTTTTAAATGATGGATTCTTGAGGCTGACTGCTGTGCTGAATGAAGTCTCAGAAACAAGGCAGTTGTTGTGGTTACAGATTTGTTGATACTAATACAGTAAGGTAGGCGCCCTCTTCACTCCCGCGGACAGACCCTTTAGCCTAGGTGAGACTTTGTGCAGCATTTTCACCCATGTGCATAATGGTATTTGTTACTATTTGTGTGAGGTTCTGAGACATGGTCTTAACTGTGAAGCCCAGGATAGCCTCAGACTCATGGTGATCCTCCTGCCTCAGCCTTTAATGAACAAGATGTTTGTTTTAACTCAGTTTCTGAGGTTTCACACTATGGGTTAACTAGCTCTGTTGCTTTTAGACTTGTGACAGTTAGATATGAAGAGTAATGGAGGGAAGGAGTTTACTTTGGGTGCAGAAAGTGTTTATTTTGAAAACAGTTGACATTGTAGCTGTCTTTGGCGACTTTGTGGGTTCTTTTTTCAACCCTATTCTTCTACCCTTTCATCTCTTTAACACATAAGAGAGGAGGGGATAGAGAGGAGTAGAAAGAGATCCCTGAATAAAGTCGGATTGAAAAGAGTACCAGCTGATTAGGGGCATTGAGTTCCTTGGGGCAAGTTTGATCTTCACCATTAGGATATATAATTTCTTCTTCTTGTCTCTTATTTGTACCTGACTACTTAACAAACCAACAACCTACTCTCTTTCACCTCCAGGATGCATAATACCCTCTGAAAAGTTCTTAGAATTCCAAATGTCACACAATCACAGTAACTATCTGCAGCTGGCAGAACCATCCTCTTAGCATGAGGCAAACTCGGTGCATTAAAGCAGTCCCATATGCCCACACCTAGGATTAAAATGAAAACATGTTCTTAAAATATTTCTGTGTTTTTTGGTTTTGTTTTCTTTTTAGTTGTTGTTTTTTGTTTGTTTGTTTTTGGTTTTGTTTTTTGTTTTGTTTTCGTGTTTTTTTGTTTTTTTGTTTTTGTTGTTTTTTTTGTTTTTTTGTTTTTTTGAGACAGGGTTTCTCTGTGTAGCCCTGGCTGTCCTGGAACTCACTTTGTAGACCAGGCTGGCCTCGAACTCAGAAATCCGCCTGCCTCTGCCTCCCAAGTGCTGGGATTAAAGGTGTGTGCCACCGCTGCGCAGCTGTTTTCTTTCTTTCTTTCTTTCTTTCTTTCTTTCTTTCTTTCTTTCTTTCTTTCTTTCTTTCTTTCTTTCTTTCTTTCTTGGTTTTGGTTTTTTCTTTTCTTTTTTTAGATTTATATATTTATTTATATATGTAAGTACACTGTAGCTGTCTTCAGACACTCCAGAAGAAGCATCAGATCTCATTACAGATGGTTGTGAGCCACCATGTGGTTGCTGGGATTTGAACTCGGGACCTTCAGAAGAGCAGTCCGTGCTCTTAACCGCTGAGCCATCTCTCCAGCCCCCCCCCCTTTTTTTTAAGCAACCCAAATTACAGAATTCTCACTATAGACATTTTCTTGTATTACTGATGGCCTAGCCCATTGTTAGGTTGTGATCCAGCAGCTGGAAGTCTGGGTCCTGCTTTGCAGTAGTTCAGCCTGTTACCTAGACGTCGTTTAACAGCCTAGCATGTGGCTGACCTCTTTTCTTTGCCTGGGCTCCTGTGTGAAACACAGCCCCACCTCACTAGACCTTCAGGCGGATGGTGCAGGAAACCACCACAGGCATATGGGATTCCGAGCCATGACCCTTCCTTGCCAAGTCACTGGGGCAAGTGGCTCATTAGTAGATCCCTATCTGAAAGATAAGACTGTCAACAGCTCCCTAGTGCTATTGGTTGGGTGAAAAGTACCTTTCTTTCTTTTTTTTTTTAAAACTGTTTAAGGAATTTTTATTAAAGCAAGAATTATATAATCTAAATTATGTTTCCTTGCTCAGTCACCAGTTCTGTTCCTTAAAACAGAACTGATGTCCCAAGCTATTCCACAGTAAAGAATTAAAAAAATTAAAGGAATGCTTTAAATGTTTGTACTTTGCTGAAAATTCTTTTCCCAGGGTCTATAAAACATTAATTTGTTTTTATATTTTACTATTTTTTGGTTTTGTTTTTTTTTTGTTTTAAATCAAGTAATCTAGGACTAGCACTGTTTGCTAGACCTGAAAACCACCTTTCTAGACCACATTGAATGTGCAAGTTTGAAGTCTTTGTGGCATGTTAGAATCTGGGGAGGTGGTCGTGCTTTCTTTGAACAGCTAGGGGAGTACTGATGGCCTCTTAACAGTTCAGTGGAGCGTGCTATTGTGTGATGAGCAGGACAGGGTCTGAGTTGGTGCTTCGAAGCTGACAGGGAAGTAGAAGGTACAGCGCACTCCTCAGAAGGGAAATGTTACATGGCTAGGGTGGGCAGCAAGAGGCAGCTGAGAAGACTGGAAATGTAGTGTACCCTGGACCTAGGTGTGGCAGGTCTTCCAGCTTTTCTGGGTTTGTTTGGTTTGGTCTCACCATGTAGCAGTGGCTGACCTGAAGCTCATTGTGGGCCAGGCTGCCTCTGCCTCCAAAGTATGAGATTAAAGGGGTGCAATCCCAAACCTAGCTTCTTTCAGCTTTTCTATTTTGGACTTTGTGCTCAAAGTACAAACTGGTAGTGGACTAGCCTAAAACCTCAAGCCTCAGGTAAGATGGACTAGCTGGGGAGGCAAGAAGGTTCTTGTTGGGGTATCTTCAGCTCTAGCACTTTGTAAAAGCCTCGCTGGATAACATGGCTGTCCTACAACCAGTGGACATGGAAATGGTTGGCAGGAGATTATGCCCCATGGCAGTTAGTAGAGGTGCCTTTTTATTGTCAGTTGCGTAGACCCCTTTAAGATTTTCCCCTTTGTGCTGTTTCCACTGACCCTGTGTTCCTTTGTCCATAGGAGGTGGCCTTGGTGGTACCAGAAGAGGTGGGGCAGATGTGAATATCAGGCATTCGGGCCGAGATGACACTTCCCGATATGATGAGAGGTAAGATTGGGCATCTGGTTTCTTGGGACAGGGCAGTCACGAGGGGTGCCCTGCCACACAGTGCTAACCTCATATAGGCCGGGCCCCTCCCCGCTTCCACACAGAGACCGGGACCGGGACCGCGAGCGGGAGCGCAGAGAAAGAAGCCGAGAGCGAGACAAGGAGAGAGAAAGGAGACGCTCCCGCTCTCGGGACCGGAGGAGGCGCTCCCGGAGTCGAGACAAGGATGAGCGGCGCCGGTCCAGGGAGCGGAGCAAAGACAAGGACCGAGACCGAAAGCGACGAAGCAGTCGGAGCCGGGAGCGAGCACGCAGGGAACGGGAGCGAAAAGAGGAGCTTCGAGGTGGAGGAGGTGGTGGTGGTGGCGGTGGCGGTGGCGGAGGCGGCGACATGGCTGAACCCTCTGAAGCTGGTGATGGAGCTCCTGATGATGGGCCTCCTGGAGAGCTTGGCCCTGAAGGCCCTGATGGCTCAGAGGAGAAGGGCCGGGATCGAGACCGGGAGAGACGTAGAAGTCACCGGAGTGAGAGGGAACGTCGTCGGGACCGAGACCGTGATCGGGATCGAGAGCACAAGCGTGGGGAGCGGGGCAGTGAGAGGGGCAGGGATGAGGCCCGGGGTGGGGGTGGCAGTGGTCAGGACAATGGGCTGGAAGGGCTAGGTAGTGATGGTCGAGACATGTACATGGAGGCAGAGGGTGGTGATGGGTACATGGCCCCAGAGAATGGATATCTGATGGAGGCAGCGCCTGAATGAAGAGGCCTGTGTTGTGGACATGCTCTTAATCTTGCTGTCTGCCTTCCTAGCCTTTCCACCTTGGCTTGCCTCTGAGGGTAGATGATTTTTTTTTTTTTTTTTGTTCCGGTCCCTTGGATTTAAAAATAAAATTAATTTCCTGTTGATAGTGGGCATGTGATGTCTTACTGCACTTGCTGTCTTTCCAATAGGTCACTTCCTACTGCTCAACTCCCTTTGGTATACTGCACATTTATAACCTGATGTAGAGACTGTTCTCCCAGTCGCTATAGCTGCTTTACAAGTGAGAGGGAAACCCTGGCTTTCATAACAGGCTGCATCTTTTAAGTGAGAGAGCAGCAGGCAGAGAGGCAGGGTGCCAGCCATCAACAGTTGATGCCCACATGTTTCTGGATGGAAGACAGTTGGGAGAGCTTTGAGTATGGTGGGCCCTGAGGAAGCTGGGGCTAGCCTGGCACAGTCCTGAAGAAAGGCTGAAGGTAGTCCCATTGCGGTCTGACTGGTAGTACTCCAATCTGCTGCTTAAGGCCCAGCCTTTACCTATAACCAAGGACAGAAACATCTACACCATGAGAGCACAGATAGCAGCTCCTGAAAGTGAACTTCACTCATTCCTGTGTTTGCCACATTTGCAGGTAGGCTTATGGTTTTGCTAAAAGCATCTTGGTATAGAAAGCTTGGGGCGATGAAAACTTGTGACAGGCATTGGAGACAATGAAGAACTGAGGAGTCGATATTTAACATTGCCTTCATGTGCCACATTTGACATCTGTCTCCAACTGCTAGTGCCATTTGGATAGATTTTAAGAGATAGGACTGGGAGGAAATAGCTCATTAGGGGAAGGTTGGGGGGTGGAGTTGGGCTGTTTCTTCTTATCATGTGATGAGAAGCAATGCCACAGGTTCCTGCTAAGTATATGGGGCCAAGTAGCTATGAACTTAACCCTCAGAAATGATGAATAAGGATGAAGCTATCAATGTATGCCAAGTATATGGTCTTTTCTGAGGACATAATTTTAAAAATGTCTGTTGAATACAGACTGGAAACTAATAAACCAAATGGCCAAGTCCTGCTTAGTGAACAAATTCATTGGGATTTCTTTCTTTTGGGGGATGGGGGAGTTGTTTTTGTTTATTTGGTTGTTTTGGTTTGTTGTGCGTTTTGGTGACAGTTTCTCTCTGTAGCCCTCAGTGTCCTGGAACCCACTCTCTAGACAGGCTAGCCTTGATTTTGTGCAGGTAATGACTCTCAGTTGAAGATCTAGTGACCCTACTTTGGGGAATGTCAATCCTGTTTTCCTTCCCCTCCCAATTAGAACCATCATACTGTTTGCCTTCAAGATGGGTGCTTTCTCTCTCTCTCTCTCTCTCTCTCTCTCTCTCTCTCTCTCTCTCTCTCTCTCTCTCTCTCTCTCTC
>NC_034590.1:18049913-18067741 GCF_900095145.1 Mus pahari | reverse complement strand
GAAAAACCAAAAAAAAAAAAAAAAAAAATTACAAAGTGTTGAGGCCTGTCCCTACTACCCCTGAGCTGGTCTGTGTGGTCATGAGAGCACCAAGAACCACATTGGGATGAATAGTGGTGAAATGTAAGCAGCCACACCATTTTGGGGGAGCGCCTCCCACCCATTTCTGGGGTGGTCACTAGGAGATGAGTAGGCCATTAGTATTCAGCATCTATTCAAAAATTACTAGCCATGCTAGGAAGGTGACTTGTGGCATACAAGGAGAACAGAACATAAAAGATTAAGGGCCATTGAGGGAAAGAGAATTATCAAGTCCGAGGTTGACAATTTAAGTTGTTTTTGTTTTTGTGACCATTTCTTTGTAAGCCTGGCTGTCTAGGTACTCATTATGTAGACCAGTCTGGCCTCAAATCCACTTGTCCCTGCTTCCACCTCTTGAGTACTGGGGTTAAAGTTAAACGCTACTACACCCAACCCTGAGGCGAATAACTTAGTAGGTGAGTGGCATAGGCAGAGTTGTAGGCCAGCCTGGTCTCTGTAGTGAGTTCTAGAACATCCACACCTACATAGAGAAACCCTGTCTTAAGATAATTTAGTAGATGGATTTAGGAGGGTTTTAGTGCTGAGATGGGACACCATTACCACAGCAACTCTTATACTAATATATATATATTTGGCAATTGGGGCTTGGTTAAAGTTTGAGAGGTTTAGTTCATTATCACCATGGCGAAAGCATGGCGGTGTGCAGTGAGACATGGTGATAGAGGAGCTGAGAGTTCTACATCTGGATTTGAAGGCAGCAGGAAGAAAGCCAGTGAGCTCAAAAGTTCACCCCTGCAACAAGGGCATGCCTCCTAATAGAGCCATGCCTATGGGCCTGTGGGGGCCATCTCCTTTCAAACCAGAATACCAAACACCCAGATATCTTGTCGTGAAGACTAGGAATGCTAGCAAAGATTGACTCAGACAAACTGAAGGGAAGCTCTTGGTGTAGGAAATGGCTACAGTGAAAGTGGGGCATCCCAGGGTGGCGGTTTCTAGAGTCAAGCCTGGCTAGAAGACTTCATTTTCCAACTTTGGGAATTACAAAAAGGACATTAAAGCCAGTTGTGGTCTGAGGGGAAGATCCTAAATTCAAGGCTAGCTGGAATAAGCAAGTCACTGCTTTAAAAAAAGTACAATTGCTCTTGCATTTGAGATTTGGAAAGAAGTAGAGGACATAGGGGAATGGAAGTTTGTAAAAACCAGAAAGCAAGGGCCTGGGGCAATATCCCAGAACACAGCGGTGTCCCACGGTAAGGATGTCACAGACATCAGGCACATGGATTAAACCAGGAGCTCCTACCGCTAGGAATTCACGAGAGGGTGCAGGAAATCATTGAAGTTTACAAGAGGGAATAGTACACGTACATCCAGTATCTAGGCCAATGATGTTTGATGCAGGACCAACTAGCAGAATCTGTGGGCTTGCTTCCGGAGGGGCCAAAAGAATGCTTGTATCCCACCCCTTCTCCAGAGAGGGTTTCACTGTGTACTTCTGCTTAGCATGGCCTCTACCATCTTAGTGCTGAGATCCAGTTTGTTGGGATGGAGCCCAGGGCTTTGTGCATTCTTGGCGATTTCTCTACCAACCTGCAGCCCCATTGGGCAGAGTGATAAAAAGTTTTTAGTGCCGGGCAGTGGTGTCGCTTGCCTTTAATCCCAGCATTTGGGAGGCAGAGGCAGGTGAATTTCTGAGTTCGAGGCCAGCCTGGTCTACAGAGTGAGTTCCAGGACAGCCAGGGCTATAAAGAAACCCTGTCTCCAAAAAAGCCAAAAAAAAAAGTTATGTGTATTCTTGCATGTCTGTGTACAGATGCCCTGGGAGGCAAAAGGTGTCAGATCCCTGGAGCTTGAGGTAGAGGTGATTGTGAATCACCTTATGTGGGAATTCAGTGGGAACTCAAGGGTCCTCAGAGCAGTACCTACCCATTGCTAGAGATTTTAAGTCAAAAGGCCCCACAGGCGAGGATCCTGCACCTCGTAAGAGCAGAGGGATTTTTCATAGCACACTGGGAAGAAAGACAAAGGTCCAGTGACTCCTTGTCTGTCATCTGGGGCACTGACAGAAGGTTTATGGCTACAGAATAAGAGTTACATGATTAAACAGTCCCACCCAAGGCGTGGTCTGTCCCACAAGAAGCCCATCATTTCTTGGCCCCAGTCTGCCCTGCAAGGTGTCCTGATAAGTCCATTGCTGAGAACGGAAGCTGTGATAGGGATCGTTTCCCTATTTTGGGGGTGCCTGCTCATTGAGGTTTTGTTCTTCCTGGCATTCAACATGGCACAAAAGGTTAAGAAAAATAATCTACCTCAGCTGAAGCCCGGAAGGCAGAAGCTAAGCTTGCACCCTCTGTCTTCACCTTGTGGACCCAAGCAAGGGACCATCTTGCTTCCTAAGCAAATGCTTGAGTGGTTTGGGTTGCTGTTTTTGAACTGAGCATGGTGCTTAAATTGCAGCTTTTGGAAGGCTGCAGAGGAGGGTCACTCCAAGGTCAAGGCCATCTTGGGCCAGGCATGGTGGTGCATGCCTTTAATCCCAGCACTCGAGACAGGTGGATCTCTGAGTTCGAGGCCAGCCTGGTCTACAGAGTGAGCTCCAGGATAGCCTGGGCTTCACAGAGAAACCCTGTCTCAAAAAAAAGGAAAAAAAAAGAAAAAAGGTCAAGGCCATCTTGGGCTATCTGATGAAATGTATAGTTATAAAAGGCACACTGACTAGTGCTTTTTGTCATTGACACAGCTACTAGTGAGAGGACTATGGTTTAGAAGCCAGAGAAACCTGCTTTCTTGGGCCTTGAACATATCCTTTTCTGACACCACATCCCAACCAGCTAAACTAGAGTCCTGTGACCCACCAATCAACAACGCACCCCATGTCCCTGACTTCCCTCTAAACTGACTTCCCTCTAAAACAGCCAACTCCTCTTGACTCCTGTCTGAGCTTCTTCCCAGCCTCCTCTGTTCTTTGTTTCCTTGCTCCTGCACTCCTGTCCCCTGAGGTTTATCACCTGTACCCAAAATGCTGAGACAGCCAGCAGCATCTTCCTGTTCCCAGGCTCTGTTCAGACATCACAGGCTTAAGTGGTCATTCGTTTTGTTTGTTTGATTTTGGTTTTTTTTCCCCCCATCCACCATCTCCTGTAACCTAAGTTCGCCACCAACTGATGGTCTTGCTGCCTCCAGAGTGTAGGATTCCAGTTGAGCACCAGGGTTATACAATGCTGCAGGTGGAACCCAAGGCTTTCGTTTTGCTAGGCAAGTGCTCTGCTGAGCCAAATCACCAGCCTAACTTCAGGCTCCTCACATGGAGAATATCTGCAAGCACTCTACACACAGTCACCATGAGAACAAATGGTAACCTGTCCACCTCAGTGCTCTCTACAGGCAACACTCCACGTTAGTTGTCGGCCTCATCTTCCCTTCTGCCCCTTCTGCAATCCAGTCTCCCTGATGTCCCCAGAGATCCTCAGATACGTATTTGACCATCTTGTACACTCTCGGGTTTATATGGAGACACAGATCCAAATGCAAATGCTATCTATCACAGGACCACTGTTCTGCCATCATGACTGCCCAGACTTTTGGCCACTCTCTGGGTGGCTGCTGGGGTGACCCAGGCCTTACAGCTTGTTGACCTTATCTTCCAAGCATCTCTGAACTGTAAAGGTCCTACTCAAGTCTCTCTCTCTCTCTCTCTCTCTCTCTCTCTCTCTCTCTCTCTCACACACACACACACACACACACACACACACACTGTGTGTGAGTGTGTGAGTCTAGACAGGGTCTCACTATGTATACCTGGAAATCACTGGCCTTGGAAGTGCTGAGATGAAAGGTGTGGGCCACGGGGCTGTGTGTGTTTTGTCAGTCTCATGTAGACTTGGCTAGCCACAAGATTTCAGTGTAACCGAGGGTGACCTTGAACACTGTTCCGATCTCCCTGCCTCCACTTCTGAATGCTGGGATTACAGGTGTGATTTATGCTCTCTGCAGGAGACAGGACCTAGAATCTCAGCCTGCAAGGTTAGCACTCGGACTGAGCTACCCCTTCAGCTTTTATTTTTCTGCTTTCTTGAAATAGGCTCTTGTTGTGTGTCCCTATCTTCCAAGTCACAGCGATCCTCTTCCATAGGCCCCTGGAGTCCTAAGAACCCACGCCCCTCTGAACTCGTGATTGTAGAAATGAGGGGAAGGTACAGACATACTGTAAAGAGCAAGGCAGACACACCAAGGGAGTAACAAGATCGCGACTAGGACAGACCTATGATGGGCAGCTGGCAGTGATGTAGGAGCGGAGGGAGACATCCAGAGGACATAGGTCTCCAGAGTTCTGGAGTGGGCGGGACCCTGCGCAGCACCGCCTCCTGTCAGTGTGAGGGCAGGCCCTCTGAAACTGTCGGTTGCCGTGTGGGCAGGGCCTCATGCTGCACCACCTCCTTGCCGGCACCTGGTGGGCGGGGCCTCGCATTGCACCTCCTTGCTGGCGCCTGGGCGGGTGGCTTGCATTAGAGGCGATATGGCTGCACTGGTGGAGCCGCTGGGGCTGGAGCGGGGTAAGCGCTCCGAGGGTCCAGTCCGGGCTCTGGGCTCCGTTGGGTCGCGACAGGCTTTGCAGATGTGTGGGTTGGGGGGCGGACCTAGTTAGGGTGGGCGGGGCGCGGCCTGCAGTTTGAGGGCGTGGGAGGGTCTGGGGCGGAGCGCCCCACCAACACCTCGCCCAGGGTTGGGGTCCCCGCGACCCGCGAGGCGCGTGGACCGCTTCTAGTCTGACCTCGGTTGCCCTTCTTGCTGCTGGCGTGTGCTCTCGCGGTCCTTGCCGCTTTCTGCAGACGTGTCCCGGGCTGTGGAGCTGCTGGAGCGGCTGCAGCGTAGCGGAGAGCTGCCCCCGCAGAAGCTGCAGGCCCTGCAGCGGGTCCTGCAGAGCCGCTTCTGCTCCGCCATCCGCGAGGTGAGCATCTTGGTTCTGTGTAAGTTGTAGTTTCCTTGCACTCCGCGGCGGGGTCGGCGACGGGCGAGCGGACGAGGACACTGGTGTCCAGGGCTGTGGACTGGCAGCTCTCTGACGTTGCCGTGTCCCTGACTTCCCAGGTGTATGAACAGCTCTATGACACGCTGGACATCACTGGTAGCGCCGAGGTGCGGGCTCATGCCACAGCCAAGGTAAGCTCCTGCCCCGGTAGCTCTGGTGACCACGAAAGTACAGTGCCCTCCAGGCTGGCTGTTTCTGCGCCCTCCTTCACATCTGCGCATCTCTGTTCCACCCTATGAAGATTTATTTATAATGCCCTTTAAATAACTGCACATTTTTAACTTGAATGCACATGAGATTCTCTCTAGCAACAGGCTTGGAAACTGGCCTCACTTTCCTGCCGGTAAAATGACCCTAAAAAGCAATCCAGTTGGATGTTGTGAACAGGGATACCTTTTCAAACTGCAGTGATTATTACTTATTACTGCCTGAAGACTCAAGATTTCCACCTGATCCCTATCACCCCACCCCAGAGCGGGGGGGCGCTTGTTTCCATTTGTCTGAGAACAAGATTGGCAGGTGCTAAGTACCGAGGACGCCCTTTTCCCCAACTTGTGGAAGAAAGGAAGTGTTCTCACAGGTCTGAGTCACTATAGGGTAGTCTCCTGTTGAGCTGTGCCAGGCTCCCCCTGCTTGATCTTTGTGGCTCCCCTGGCTGGAGTGCCCATGTCTCCAAGAGGGTCTCTCTCATTGAGGTGCCTTCTCTCTTCTAGGCCACAGTGGCTGCTTTCACGGCCAGTGAGGGCCATGCACATCCCAGGGTCGTGGAACTACCGAAGACTGATGAGGGTTTGGGCTTCAACATCATGGGTGGCAAGGAACAGAACTCACCCATCTATATCTCTCGAGTCATCCCTGGGGGCGTGGCTGATCGCCATGGTGGCCTCAAGAGGGGAGACCAGCTGCTGTCTGTGAATGGTGTGGTGAGTGGGGTTGGTAGTGTCTGTAAAGGCAGCACTGGACAGTTACACCCCCTCTTACACAGGAGACAGCACTGTGGGGTGCACTGCTGACCCTCAGGGACTTCAGAGAGACTAGCTAGGACAGAAGCCCAGTTTAGAAGATGGAAGTTTTTTTCAGGAGGAATATTTGGCTTGGAGGTTGAAGGATGGGTAATTCTCTGGACTAAGATGTGGAGGGGTGGTTTGGGCTTGGAACAGAGATGGTCCCTGAGATGAGGGGAAAGGCTGGCTCTGACTGATGACTGGGCCGATCAGCATCCTGAAACCCCAGTGGTTAGAATCCAAGGGAACCCCACGGAGGAGGTCGTCTCTCCAGAAAAGCTAGGCTTCTGTCCCTGGGCAGTGAGGGCAGGAGAGCAATGGGCGTAGGAGGTGTAGACAGACTGCTTTGGGACAGGTTCAGTGGCCTGGTTCATTGAGGACACTGGGACACTAAGCTATCTTGACAGGTAGTTTTTAGGTTGTGGGAGCTGTGCCTAAAGTTGGTGATCCACTAGAGGGACATGAGGCCTTGGAGACTTGACCTAGCAGCCATGTCACTATCCACTGGTCCCATGTCCTGGGTAGGGTGGTAAGGGCAGCGGTTTGGGCCAGCAGTCTGTGCGAGGCCTGCCCTGCAGAGTGTGGAAGGCGAACACCATGAAAAGGCAGTGGAACTCCTGAAGGCTGCACAGGGCTCAGTGAAGCTGGTGGTGCGCTACACCCCTCGGGTGCTGGAGGAGATGGAAGCCCGCTTCGAGAAGATGCGTTCTGCCCGTCGGCGCCAGCAGCACCACAGCTACTCGTGAGCATCCAGTCACCACCCTCTCCCTGCTGCCTTCCCCAATCTTAGATACCCAGATCAGGCCAGTGAGTCCAGCGGCCTTCAACATTTATCTCTGGCTCTTCCTGCCATGGTAGCCAAGGCCCTGGGACCCTCTGGCTCCCCAACTCCTGAAGCCCTGTGCCTGTTTTTCTGAACTATGGCCTCCAGAGCCCCACCCTTGAACATCTTACGCGCCCCCCACCCCACCACTGAACCTCCCCTGTGTCTAAAACTCCCCTCTCTACACCCTCACAGGTCCTTGGAATCTCGAGGCTGAAATCACAGACCAGGACCCTCCTCCTCCTCCCCTGTACAGTATTATTTATTGTCACTGGCTCCTTATTTAAAGATCTTTAACCCTCACCGAGTGTCTTGTGTGTCTGTCGCGCATCCTGGAATAGTCTCTGTGGGGGAGGAGGACAGTGAAGCTGAGGTTAAGAACAAGCTCATTCCAGTATGTGTACCATGATAGACAAGCTCGCGCAGCTCTGAAGGCGGAGGCTGGCCGGTGTCCCTGAGACTAGCCCGACCCAAGGCTGAGTCTGTGTGAGATCCAGGGAGCAGCACTAAAGACCACTGCCCCCAACCCTTAAGAGGTTCGGAAGGCCAAGGCCTGGCAAGGTCTCCTGCTGTGAGTCGGACGCGGGAGTCTTGAAACGCAGCAGAAGCCTCTGTAGGCGGGGTGGAGCGAACCATCCGCTGGGGGAACCCTGCGGGCCGTGCCACCGTCTGCGTAGGAGTCGGGTTGGTGGGGCGCATGCAGTACCCTAGACGAGCGCAGGGGTGCAGAGTAACACGCACTCGCCACCCGTCGTCCACTTGCCTCACCTTCCAACCGAACACATCCTTCCGGGAGCCGCCCTTGTCTTAAAAAAAAAAAAAAAAATCCCACCTTGAATGTTGAATTTCCATCCCGCCGCCCAACCCTCGTGTCCCGTGAGACGCGCGCCGCCGTGGGGACCCGGGGTCGCGACTCGCGCTGCACGCGCTCCACGAAGCGCGCTACTAGATTCAGGTGACATCATCCTCTGCCGGGCTCCGCCTCCCTCCCAGGCCGCCGCACGCTGCATGCCTATTGGTCGCTGCACCATGAGTCCCGCCCTCAGCTCTCCGCCCGCGCGGCCCCTCCCTCCCGATGTGGAGGCGGGGTCTGGTAGCCGGCCGGCACGGACGCCAATTCTCATTGGCCATTCAGCACCGTCCGTCAGTCTTCTGTTAAAGGGGCCACGACCGCCCGGGATCTGTGGGGGGGAGGGGGAGGGAGGAGAATTTTTTGGGGGGGGAGAAGGTGGGATTTGGGGGGGCGCTGGTGGGCACCCCTGGATCTGGCGACTGCGGCCTCGTGGGGGGAGGCTGTACGGTGACAAGGGCAGGGGGCTATTTTAGGGAGTAAGAAGGCTGTGAGACCGTGAGGGGGAGGGGGGTCCCCAGCGCTGGAGCCGGAGCAAGAGACGCTGAGCCCGCGCTAGCGGCGTAGACAGGGTTCTAGAGCTCCAGATCCGGGCCCCGGCCGCCGCCAGGGGCCCCGCCCGGTGCCCCTACCCCACCCCGCGTCCCTCCTGCAGCCCAGCTCCTCCCGCAGTCGTCGCGGACCAGGTAGGTAAGAGCCCGGCCCAGCTTGCCCGGCAGCGCCCACCCTGGGGACCCCTGGGCTAGCGTCTCCGACTAGCTTGCCCGAAATCCTACATTCCCATCTTCATCCCAAGGGAACCCAGAGTCCAGATTTCACAAACCAACCCAAGAGACCCAGGCGTGTCCCTTCCCGGAGCTCAGAGTACCCCGCCGAACCCTAGTATCTCAGGCGGGCTACCTCCTTGTGCCTCCTCCAGGGCCCAGAAGCCTGGATCTCTCAGCTCAGCCCAGGGGACCCCTCAGTCTAGATCCCTCCTCTGGGCCCAGTCTTGGGAGCTCCAGACACTGGTCACCGCTGTGGGGCTTCCCCCATTGCGTCCAAATCGTTCCCCCATTTGCGTCCCCCACCTTCTGGTTGAATCAGCCCGCGACGTTCCTCGGTCCAGGCCGGCTCGCCCTGGACACAGGCCCGCGCCGGAGCTGTCCATGGTCAGCTCTCTCGGTAGTCTCGCCTCCCCCATCTCCTTCCACGGCCGCTAGGGAGGGGGGGTGCAGGTGGTGTGGGGATCCCTCCCCCTCACCGCGCCTTTGACCTGGGGTTCCCCGGCGCCCCCCTCCCAGATGGGCCGCAGGGTTCTCAGGCCCATCTTTAGGCACTCTAGCTTTCTGGGACTCTAGCTGCTTCACTTACATGGAGCTTGTGAATGTCCCTTGCCCAGGCCACTTAGAAACCTTGGCATGGAGCCTCCCGCTCCCACCTGGTTCTGAAAAGCTGTTAGTGTCCATATATCTGCTGGCCCTGACTAATCACTGTCACCTTATTCAGCCCCCCGGGGAATCCAGTTTCCTAGCCTTTGCCCCCCCTCCCCACTTCGCACCTACTTTAACAGCTCCCCCCTATCCCCCCCACAGACAAATACGTCCAGACTCTTGGTACACCCGCACCTGCTTGCTGCCTTATAGACTCAGGCGCCATGACTTCCTTTCAAAGACCTGGAATGCAATTCCTCGGCTCTGTCCTCACTCCCCCTTGGAGATCTAAGTGTCTCACCCCCATCTTGTAACCTCCACCTGAACACTCATCTCAGGGACCCAGAATCTGACAGTGATGAGTGTCCTGTCCATCAGACCACCAACCCAGGCCTACAACCCCACCAAACAGTCAGGCTCTAAGTTTCTTCACCCCTAGGCAGATTCAACGGTCTGGACCCTGGCTCTGCATTCCACTCGCATCTTCATGTCTTGGTGGCCTCAACTTCACATCTTCCATGGCTTTAATAAGCATTCACCTGTTCTATCATCTCAGGTGCTAGACTCCCAGAGTCTCCTCTCCCTCAAAGCTGGATATTTCTGGCATCTCATTGCCTCTAGAGACCCATATGGTAATATCTGATGTCTCATACTCCAAACACCATCCTTTCCTCCAGGTGTGTTTTGGGATCAGGGTTCATGAGGTTATTTGGAGCCAGCCAGCTGTCTTTCTGCACGTCTCCTTAAAATGTGTCCTTTCCTTGTGTTATATTCAAGATTCTAAGTTCCAGAACATTTCCAGATGATGCCTCTGTTCCGTCCTCACCAAGGCATGTGATCGACATTCAAGGCCATGAACTAACATCTAGGCATGTTTTTTTTCACTTGCTCCCTTCCTGTCCCCAGTGGCAGGATCCCCTTGCATCCCAGGTCGGATTAGAACTCACAATGTTGTCTACATTTTTCCTCCTCTTCCTTTTCCTCCTCTTTTTCTTCTATTTCTTCTTTCTTCTCCGATCCTTACCAATATCTAGACAACAGGCCTAAGCCATTCTCTGCTTTCAGCTCTCTCCTCAGACATGCCCTATATTTCTAGCTACAGGGTTGTTGCTGGGGCAGAGCACTTACCTCACATGCACAAAGGCCAGGCTTCAATTACTAGCACTAGACCAATAACAAAAAGGGCTCACTCTACGACCTCCCTTAGAGACTAAGTTTCCTAGCCTTTGCCCCCCTCCCCAGTTTTCATTGTAGATGTGTTTTATGTTCTGGCCACGTCTGCTGATGTTTTAGATTTCCTTCTTCCCATGGATATTCTAACTTGCAGAATGTGTCGTTTTCAATTAAATAGTCTAGTATTCTTTGGAACTCTAGAGCACACAATTGTTTTTTTTTTTTTTTAATTAGTGATTTATTTTTATTTTATGTGCATTATTAGTGTTTTGTCTGAATATGTTTATGCAAGGGTGCCATATCCTCTGGAACTGGAGTTAGACCATTGTGAGTTGCCAGGTAGGTTTTAGGAATTGAACCTAGGTCCTCTGGCAGAGTAGTCAGTGCTATTAATCACTGCACCATCTCTCCAGCCCCCCATAGCTTGCACAATCTTAAACCTGGAATTTTCCAGAGCTGTGTTCTGCTTATCTTTTGAAGCCTCGGGTTCTAGATCCCTGCCCGCAGCTTTTACCTGTTCCTTACTGTGGCCTTAGCGTTGGTGTCAGTCTTGTTCCTGGCTGGGTCAGAGGCTTCCAGCTCCATCTGCTGCCTTGGCATTCTGAGTCTGTTCTAGACACTGGCCTGGCCTTTTCTAGAGTCTTCAGATTCAAAATGTTCCTGTTTCCTAAACAGACCACCTCCACCAGAGGATCTCTCTCTCTCTCTCTCTCTCTCTCTCTCTCTCTCTCTCTCTCTCTCTCTCGTTATTTGGTATGTTTTGTTTTTCTGTATGTGTGCATATGGAGGTCAAAGGACAGTTTGCAGGAGTTCTCTTCTTCATATACCATATGTGTCCCAGAGTCTCAAACTCAGGTCTTCAGCGTTGGTAGCAAGTTTTGTCCACTGAGCCATCTTCCTGTGTGTGTGTGTGTATGTGTGTTTTTGGAGCAGGATTTCATTGTGGTAGTCCTGAACTCACAATCCTCCTGCCTCACCTGGACTCAGCTGTGGGCGCAGCTTATGTCCTATGCCCAGGCATTCATGCTAAGCAGGCTCTGAGTTCTACATTCTGTCTTTTGGCCAGATCTATGATATATTGCATTAGGGGTGCCCCTCTATGTCATTTTGCTCACCTCTGTGGGTTCCAGGCACCTATGTATGTTACCAGGTGGCTTTGGGCTGATTTTACCTTCCAGTCCTCAGTTGTAGCATAGAACCCTTTAGTTAGCCGAAAGAGCAGCTCTTGCCCTCAGTCACATGCTCAGTGTGGAAGCTCTTAATCTTTTCTGTGTTCTGTAGCATCTTGGCAACATTGACTGTCCACTCTCCTTCTCAGCGAATCGGAGCGTCTACAGGAGTCTCAGTCATCCTAGGCTGTACGTTTTGACCCGACTGCGGGTTTGAGCTTTCATGTGGGGGTCTAGCCTAAAGCTGGCCTTCGCTCTTATAAAACTTTTTGCTGGATCCAGTTTCTGGGAAGTGTAGAGTTCCAAACAATCTAAAGTCAAAGGGGAATTTAGGGACCCTGCTGCATTTTTCCCCTGTATTCCAGAGCCCTTCTTGTCTCACAGAAACCCAAGGACCTAATGGGTTTGGTCACAGTTCTCATTTGGGTGGAGTTGGGAAGTATCCAATCTCAAACCGGTTAGGTCGCTGCGTGTATTGAGGGGAAGGAAAGGAGTGACAGTCGCTCTTGCTTTCGGTCTGGCCAGATGGACTTGTTGGACCTGAAGTGTTCCAGGGAGAGGCTCACTGGGCCTCTCTACATCTCCGCCCCGCCCCTGGCCCGGGAACCCAAGTCCCGCCTTCTGGCCTTCTAAATCCCGCCTCTCCCTCCTCCCACACTCTTGGTTAACGCCTCAAGAGGGCGGGGCAGGAGGAGCATCCTAGGGCGACTAGAACCTGAGTGGGCGGGGAGAAGGGTCCTACAGCTTAGATTTATGGGTGTGCAGGAGATGTAGTCACTGGAAGTAAAGAGGGGTACTAGAAGAGACTTTGGAGGCTCAGACCCCTACATGTCGGGGACTACTAGGTGCGGGGACTCAGACTCCTGTGACCTGAGCTAGACGACGCAGCCCTGCTCCCTGTTATGCATTTTTGTTTTGTTTTGTTTGAGAAGGCTCTAACGTAACCCAGGCTGACCCGGAATTCCCTAAAATCACCGAGGATGACCTTGAACTCCTGACCCTTTCATCTCCACTTCCCAAATACTGGGCTTACAGGCATGCACTACCTAGCCTGGCTTAATACACGAATATTTGCTTTTAGTAGTACAGGATTCAATCCAGAGCTTCATTTTCTGCCAAGCACGTGCTGTGCCACTGAGTTACGACCCCAGCCCTCCTGCTCTGCTTTCTACTCTTATTCGTTCAAGTGGAGTGTTGGTCTTTAGACCACAGAGATGGGCAAATCACATCCCAGTGACCCAATTCAGTATCTGAAGCCCTGTGACTTTTTCAAGGTGTGGTTCTGGCTTGGGGCTCAGTTTCCTCTTCTAAAGAGTACGTTGAGGATTCCAAGCCGAGCCACAATAGGTAAAGGCTACTTTTAACGCACTTAGCCAGTGACTGGCCCACCAGCTTTTTTCAGTTCCTGAGTGACCGGGCTTTGGTTTGCAGTGTCGGAGTCAAGCCTCAGTGACCCAAAGTGCTTTTACCTAAGAGGCTCTCGCTGTTTATCTAAGAGCAATGATTTTCAATTTATCTGTGCTATGATTGCAAAGGACAGACCACAGTTTCCCGCTCTTGGAGGCCAGCGCGTAGTCCCCCCCCCCCCACTTAGCTGTACTTCAGTTTCCCCGTGTCACGATCAGCTTTGCTGACCTCAGTTGCCGCCTATGCAATGCCTGAATTGGGGCCCCAGGGAGTATGTCACTGGCTTTGCCTCGGTTATCTGTTTGAGCCCTGAATAGTTAGTCAGTCCCCTCTGCGTACCCGCAGGCAGGCACCGCCGCCATGATGTGCGAGGTGATGCCTACCATCAGCGAGGATGGCCGGCGGGGCTCGGCGCTGGGCCCGGACGAGGCCGGCGGCGAGCTGGAGCGCCTCATGGTCACGATGCTCACAGAGCGCGAGCGCCTGCTGGAGACGCTGCGAGAGGCGCAGGACGGGTTGGCGACAGCGCAGCTACGACTGCGCGAGCTCGGCCACGAGAAGGACTCGCTGCAGCGGCAGCTCAGCATCGCTCTGCCTCAGGTTGGGCGGGGTCTTGGGGAGGCGGAGCCTAAAGACGAGGGCTGTTCCCGAATGGGCGGGGCCAGGCGGAAGAGAGTGTGGGATTGGACTGCCTTCGGTAGGCGGGTCTTAGCTACGAAATGGGCAGGCCTTACACAGAGAGGGCGGGGCCTGAAGAAAGCAAGTTAGGCGGGTCCCGGACTATAAATAAGGGGCGGGGCCTGAGAGGTTGGAGAAGCAAGCTCGCTGAGAAGGAGGGGCATGGACAGCCAGAACGGTGGGGTTTAGAGGACTCAGGGTCTAGGAAGTAAGCTGGGGGTGGTATGCGCCTTGAACTCTAGAGGCATTGGCAGGCGGATCTTTGAGTTCGAGGCCAGCCTGGTCTACAGAGTGAGCTCTAGGATGGACAGAGCTACAGAGAAAAATCCTGTCTGGAAACACTAAGAAACAAAAAACAAACAACAAAAACAAAATGGGTAGGGTTTACTAGGAGGGCAGAACCTGACGAAGGTTTAGTTTGGAAAAGAGGGTGGCCTAAAATAGGTAGTTCCAAAGTATACCCAGGAGTATGGAATTGGCTTAACACTGGTGGGCGGGGCTTACCATGGAGACGGGCGTGGTTTGTGTAAGAGGGCGGGGCCTGAGCGGCAAGAGATGGATTCTGCTATCAGGACCTATAGATCTACAGCAACAAAAGGGAGAGTTTGCCCAGAGGGGCAAGATTTGAGCTGCTAGTCTAGCAGGACTTAGTAAGGGGCAGTTTTGAGTGGCTGGAGGAGGCAGGGTCTAGCCAGGAGGGTCAGAGCCTTCAAATTCTCACAAAGAGAGAAATACAGAAATAATTGAGTCAGCCATCTGATTCTACCCACGCCCGGACAGGAGTTTGCGGCTCTGACGAAGGAGCTTAACTTATGTCGGGAACAGCTTCTGGAGAGGGAAGAAGAGATCGCAGAGCTGAAGGCGGAGCGAAACAACACCCGGGTGAGGGCTCTGGAGAGGGAGCTTAAGCGGGATGGGGCGCAGGGTGGTGCCGGCCAACATATCTTTTTCCAGCATCTAGTTTTCCATCTTCTCTTTTTCCTTGCTCCCAGTCGCCTGTATCGTTGCCTTCCCAGGCTCCCATCCCCCTTTCACTGCCTCAGCTCTGCCTGGGCTGTCACCCTCCTTTCTCCTCATCTGTGCCTGGTCCTTATCTCTTCTTCCTCGTGCACGCGCAACATTTCAGCCCTTTCCTTGACCCTTTCTTCCCCTTGCTTCTTTCTCCTGACTCGGTGCTTTATCCTTCCAGCTCCTTCTGGAACACCTTGAGTGCCTGGTGTCCAGGCACGAACGTTCCCTGCGAATGACTGTGGTGAAACGCCAAGCGCAGTCCCCTGGAGGGGTCTCCTCCGAGGTGGAGGTGCTCAAGGCTCTAAAATCCCTCTTTGAGCACCACAAAGCCCTGGATGAGAAGGTAGGAGAATAAGAGGATGACGAAGAGAAAGGCTGGTTATGGTTGCTTGGAGCGTTTCACCTGGGAGAGAATGTTACCATGATGACCTGATAAAAAGATACATGACGGGGCTGGAGAGATGGCTCAGTGGTTAAGAGCACTGACTGCTCTTCCAGGGGTTCCAAGTTCAATTTTCAGCAACCACATGGTGGCTCACAACCATCTGTAATGGGATCCGATGAACCTCTTCTGGTGTGTCTGAAGACAGCTACAGTACTCATATACATAAAATAAATAAATCTTAAAAAAAAAAAAAAAGGTAAATGAACTATTCAATCCCAGCACTCAGGAGGCAGAGGTGAATAGATCTCTATGAGTTTGAGGTTTGTCTGGTCTACACAGAATTCCAGGCTATACAAGGCTATGGTGCAAGACCTTGGCTAAAAAAGTAAATATAGAAATTGAATAGTGTATGATGGGGATAGTCTGCCTGATGCCAGACCTTCACACTCGTTACATTGGTTTCAGAGCTTAGGGTGTTCTGGGACAAGATCGCCTGACCCAATCTGGGTCTTATCTCTGCATCACATGTGGATGTTGAGTTTGGGATCCTTCTGCCTCAGCCTTCTGAGTAACTGGGACGACAGGTCTATGGTACCAAGCCCTACAAGGTCTAATCTTATCTCACCCGTCTGCAGGTCCGGGAAAGACTGCGGATGGCACTGGAGAGGGTAGCAGTGCTGGAGGAGGAGCTGGAACTGAGCAATCAGGAGGTAGGGGGCGGGGTCGGCAGAGAAGGGGAGGGCCGTGTGCTGGTGAAGGACTAAGAAACTGATTGGTTGTGTTCTAAAGAAAGGGGGCCAATGGGGTTGGACCCCAGGAGGAAATCCCAGGGCCCCTAAGGAGGAACTCAGTGGGCGCTGGTGTTCTGACTGACTCTTCTAGGCCCTGAACCTTCGAGACCAGCTATCTAGAAGGCGGTCAGGACTGGAGGAGCCAGGCAAGGATGGTGATGGACAGGTGAGAGGTCTTAGTCCCCGCCTCGTGACCTCCTCTCGGCGCTGATTGACTGACTGATCGATTGTGCTGAGAATAGAATTTAGGGCATTTTATATCCTTTGCAAGTCTTCTACCACTGAGCAACATTTCCAGTCCACCACTAGGTGACCTCCGACTCAAGATTCTCAGCCTCCCAAGTCATTAAAAGTACAAACCTACGTTCCAATTATGCCCAGTAATCTCCTGACTTTTGTGTGTGTGTGTGTGGTTTTTCGAGACAGGGTTTCTTTTTTTTTTTTTTTTTAAAGAAGGAGGGGCAGAATATACTTCTTTGGGGGCCCTGGGACCCCCTCCTCCCTGATTAAGCCACTCCCTTCTCTTTATTTATTTATTTATTTATTTATTTATTTATTATATGTAAGTACACTGTAGTTGTACACTCCAGAAGAGGGCATCAGATTTCATTACGGATGGTTGTGAGCCACCATGTGGTTGCTGGGATTTGAACTCAGGACCTTTGGAAGAGCAATCGGTGCTCTTAACCGCTGAGCCATCTCACCAGCCCCGAGACAGGGTTTCTCTGTGTAGCCCTGGCTGTCCTGGAACTCACTCTTTAGACCAGGCTGGCCTCGAACTCAGAAATCCGCCTGCCTGTGCCTCCCGAGTGCTGGGATTAAAGGCCTGCGCCACCATGGCCGGCCCCCTTTTAAAGTTTTCATCACATTCATCTGTGCAAAGATAATGCAGAAGGTCTTGTTTATGTGCACGTGGAGGTTGGAGAACAACTTAAGGGTGTAGTTCTCTCCTTTCATAATGTGAGTCGTGGAGACTGAACCCAGGTCATCAGGCTTGGTGGCTGAGCCAGTTCATTGGCCTCCGATGGTCACTTTAATGTTTGTCATGACCCTCACTGACCCAATGCTATCTGATCCCCCAAGATCCTTACTGGTCACTGTGACCCTCAAAACCAGACCCCTTTGGACTTTGGTCTACAAGACCCTGACCGGTCTTTGATTCCCCCCTCCCTATACCTAGCTGCCCTCAGGGTGGCTGACCTCTGGGTTCTACTTGTTCTTTTCTTTCTCCAGACCCTTGCCAATGGCCTGGGTCCGGTTGGAGAATCCAATCGGCGCACAGCCGAGCTGGAGGAAGCTCTGGAACGGCAGCGTGCAGAGGTGTGCCAGCTGCGGGAACGCCTGGCGGTGCTGTGCCGTCAGATGAGCCAGCTGGAGGAGGAGCTGGGCACTGCTCACCGCGAGCTGGGTAAGGCCGAGGAAGCTAACTCCAAGCTGCAGCGCGACCTCAAGGAGGTGAGGCGGAGCCCCTGGAGAGCCGCTCTCTGTCCCCCGACTCCCACCCCAGCTTTCTCCCAGCCTTTCGAGAGAAACTGAGTTCAAGAATGACAGGACCTGAACTCAGTCCCCAAGTTATGTGGAATCCCTCCTCAGTTTCCTTATCTGTACAATGGGACTAATCCGAGTGTTTGTGTGTGGCACCTGGTTCCTGTGTTACCATGGTGATAAATCTAGGACTTTACCTACCTTACCCTAGGCCCATGATCTATCTACCTCTGAGCCATGGCCCTAGTTTCTCACTGACGGGCACTTTATTTCTGAGTCACTCTCTCAGCCCCTCACTGGGTGACCACGGAGCTATATCCTGTTAGCTGCTTTATTCTTTATTTTGAGAAGGGTAACTTGCCCAGTTTGGCTGTGGAATCGGGACCTCTTGCCTCAGCCTCCTGAGTACTAGGCCCTGCTGGTCTGGATACTTGAAGAAAGTGAATTAAAAAGTGAATGTTTCGCCGGGCGTGGTGGCACACGCCTTTAATCCCAGCACTCAGAAGGCAGAGGCAGGCGGATTTCTGAGTTCGAGGCCAGCCTTATCTACATAGTGAGTTCCAGGACAG
>NC_034590.1:18005841-18049872 GCF_900095145.1 Mus pahari | reverse complement strand
GAATGTTTGATTCCTCATCAGCTTGGCAAGTGGCAGGGGCTGCTTGCCTCTGTCACAAGGTTCCTCACGACAGCCCCAGGAAGGTCTATCTCCCGCATGATTCTGGCTTATCTTCTCTGGGCGTCTAAGCTTGGGCGAGCCTGGTAGCCCTCTGAGAGATGGTGTGAACCTTCCAGAGAGATCCCAGCAAGTACTCAGTAGGACAGTGTTATGTCGAAGTGTGGCTTGAGTGAAGGCTGTATCCCATACGTCTTTGTTTTTTTTGTTTTGTTTTTTTAATCAGGTAGGGTCTCCCTATGTATTCCAGGTGGGCCTTGAACTTGGCCGGCCTTCAAAGTCCTCTTGCTTTAGCCTCCCACCTACTGGGATGGCAGGAATGTGACGTCACCACGCCCCGAGCATCTTTCTGGAGGCTCTAAGCCAGAACTGCTTTAAAAGTTGTGACACAGAATGGAGCAAAGAGCTTGTTTTCTATAAACCCTGGAGTGCCTTGTCTTGGGATTTTGGCCTCTGATGCCACAAGGCTTTCTGGGAGTTGTAGTCCGCACATACCATTATAACCTCTGCAGGCGCTGGCTCAGCGGGAAGATATGGAAGAACGCATCACCACACTGGAGAAGCGCTACCTGAGTGCCCAGCGTGAGGCCACATCTCTACATGATGCCAACGACAAGCTAGAGAATGAGTTGGCCAGCAAAGAGTCCCTGTACAGACAGGTGAGAGCCCACCCAGCAAGAGACCCAGGAGACCATGGGACGATGCTGTGGCTGGGTAACTGAGCCCCTTGGCTCTTCTGCCTCTTTCTCTCCCAGAGTGAAGAGAAGAGCCGTCAGCTGGCTGAGTGGCTGGATGACGCCAAGCAGAAGCTGCAACAGACCCTGCAGAAGGCCGAGACCTTACCTGAGATAGAGGCTCAGCTGGCACAGCGCGTGGCTGCTCTGAACAAGGTGACAGCCTGGCAAGGGGCGGGGCCAGAGGTGCAGGGGCGGGGATCGTGGTGGAGTCAAGTCACGCTCCACGGGTCCTGTCCACTAGGCTGAGGAACGCCATGGGAACTTTGAGGAGAGGCTTCGGCAGCTGGAGGCACAGCTGGAGGAGAAGAACCAGGAGCTGCAGCGGGTGAGAGGGCCAAGGGAGCGTATGGAACAGTGATGTGGAGACGGGGCTTACCTGTGTGTGTGTGTGTGTGTGTATGAGGGGCCAGCCTGGGTGGGGACAAGGCTTAGTTGAGGGGGCAAATTAGATGGCATTCATATGAATGACAGAACTTAAATGAAGGGTGGAGCTCCTGGGTCTTACCGGAAGGAACTGGGTGGGATGTATGAGGCTTATTTATTAATTTATTTTTATTTTTCGAGACAGGGTTTCTCTGGATAGCCCTGGCTGTCCTGGAACTCACTTTTTAGACCAGGCTGGCCTTGAACTCAGAAATCCACCTGCCTCTACCTCCTGAGTGCTAGGATTAAAGGCGTGCGCCACCACGCCCGGCTATGTATGAGGCTTAGATAGGGGTGGGACTGTGCAGAATTTAACTGAGAGGATAGGCTAGGTGGGGTTTACATGACATCAGAGCTTAAAAGAGAGAGCCTGAGAGTAAGGACAGGGCTTAGATGAAGGGGCTGGGGCTGGTAGATGGCGCTTCAAGCTGGGGTTGGACTTAGCTGAGTCCTTGGCTAAGTGTACACATGGGAGTCAGGGCACAGTGAGGACATCTCAGAGGAGGGGCTAAAATGAGGGGGCGGGGCTTAGATGAGGGGCCGGATTGGGTGAGACTGAGGTTGGGGCTTAACTGAGAGTAGTGGGTGGGACTTAGATGAAGAGTCAGAGTCTGGCTTTGTTGAGATGAGGGATGGGTTAAGGAGGGGCTAAATAGGAATCAAGATGAAGCGAGGCTTAGGTGAGGGGCATGATTTCGAACAAAGGAAATGATCTCGGAAGGACCCGCTTGACAGTCTCTGCCCTGTTTCTCTTTGCTCAGGCCCGGCAGAGGGAGAAGATGAACGATGACCACAATAAACGACTGTCAGAAACGGTGGACAAGCTGCTAAGTGAATCCAACGAGCGGTTACAGCTTCACCTCAAGGAACGGATGGGGGCACTGGAGGAGAAGGTGCGCCCCCTCCCACCCCTACCCCAGACCTTTGACAACCAGGGGTTGCCTCCCACTGCCGTCCAAGGGCCCATACATCTTCCTCAGGTCTGTCATTTGAGACCTCCAGACCCACAAACTCTGCTCTGTGAGGGAAGACACCAGTTTGCTTGGTCACTCCACGAGCGGAGTTTTCCTAGACCACAACCCCTGCAGCCTGCCTTTGACCTTCCATTTCACCCCTGCCCCCACAGAACTCCCTGAGTGAGGAGATTGCTAACATGAAGAAACTTCAAGATGAGCTGCTGCTGAATAAGGTGGGGCCCGGAACTTAATGGGGAGTTATCGAGTGGCCTGCTCCTCATAGCAGTGGCATCGAGCCTCATACCTCTCTCTCCTCTCCACAGGAGCAGCTCTTGGCTGAGATGGAACGGATGCAGATGGAGATCGACCAGCTCCGGGGGAGGCCGCCCTCCTCCTATTCCAGGTGACAGAAGCGCTTCCTGCCCTTTCTGTCTGGGGCAAGCTCATCCTCTCCACTCCTTCGTCTCAACTCTCATCCCTTATTAGTTTTTTGAAAGACTTATTTATTTTATGTATGAATGTCTATCTACAGGTATACCTGTATGCCAAAAGAGGGCATCGGATCTCATTACAGATGGCTGTGAGCCACCATGTGGTTGCTGGGAATTGAACTCAGGACCTCTGGAAGAGCAGCCAGTGCTTTTAACCACTGAGCCATCTCTCCAGCCCCCTCGTCCCTTATTTTTAATTTTTACAGTACTGGGGATCAAACCCCAGGGACTCATGCTATCATCACCAAGCCAGATATCCTAGCCCTTCACTGGGGGATTCTAGGCAGGGACTCTGCGTCCAAGCCACACCTTCAGCTCCACGCTGGGAAATTCTCCTGTACATCTCTAGACTCTTTTTGCTTTTCCCTTTGAGACAGACGCTTACTAAGTTGCCCAAGCTGGCCTTGAACCTGTGATCCTTCTGCCACAGCCTCCCAAGTAGCTGAGACTACAAGGTTACATCACCAGGTCCAGCTTTATTCATTTTGTTTATTTATATTTAAGAATATTTTAGTCAGGTGGTAGTGCATACCTTTAATCCCAGCACTTGGGAGGCAGAGGCAGGTGGATTTCTGAGTCCGAGGTCAGCCTGGTTTACCATGCAAGTTCCAGGACAGCCAGGGCTACACAGAGAAATCGTGTCTCAAATCGACAAATTCATACACATATCTTGATCATATCCCCCAAACTTCCCATAAGACATCTCATTCCCAATTGCTTTCTTTTCTTCCTCCTCTTCCCCTTCTTTTTGAGACGGGGCTTTTCACGGAGATCCGCCTGCCTCTGCCTCCCTAGTGCTGGGATTAAAGGAGTGAGCCATCACTGTCCAGCCACAATTTCTTTTTTAAAATAACCCATCTGTTGCCGCCTGCGGCGCAAGCGGACCGGTCCCTGTGACTCCTAACCTCTATCCTTTTCTGGTCTTTCCTGTACTCACAGGTCCCTTCCTGGCAGTGCCCTGGAGCTCCGTTACTCCCAGGCACCAACCTTACCTTCTGGTGCCCCTCTGGATCCTTATGGGGCTGGCAGTGGCCGGGCAGGCAAGAGAGGCCGCTGGTCGGGGGCCAAGGACGAGTCTTCCAAGGTCAGTAGCCACCTCTAGGGCCTAGATAGAGAGGGGTCGTGATGGGGAGGGCAGCTGGATCTGCGCAACACAGGAGGATTCTGGGATGAAAAACCCCGTCTCTCTGACCCCCTCTCTTCTCTCCTGACCTCCATCACCACCATCCACCTGCCTGCACGTCTGATCTCCTCCTATGACGTATTCGGTGAGTACTGAAGATGGAGGAAGAGTGGCGAATTCCAGAAAGAGGCCAGGCAAAGAGAAGCTGGTTGGCTCTGGGAAACTGGGAAAAAGGGAGGAGTCGTGCTGTGGGCGTGGCTTAAGGACAGTTAGGAGCCAGTAAGAACGAAAGACTGGTGCTGTGGAGAAAGCATAGTTAGTAAAAAACCCCTGGCCAGATGTAGTGACCTGCGCCTCTGGGCTCAGCTCTGGAGGTGCAGACAGGAGAACCTTTAAAGCCTGTGGTCTGCCAGCCTAGACAGTGAGCTACAGATTCAGTGAGGGACGGTCTCAAAAACAAGGTGGGGCTGGGCCCGTTGGCAAGTGCTTCTAATCTCTATATCCAAGCATCCTAGGCAGGTAGGTCAATGCAGTGAGACCCTGTCTGAAACAGCCAACAGGAAAGGAAAAGAAAAAGGTGGGGCCAGGGAGATGGGTCAGTGGGTCATGGCATTTGCAGCTTAGCTTGAGGACTTGAGTTCAATGCCCAGGCCCAACATGGTGGAAGGACAGAAATGACTCAGAAAGGTTGTCCTCTGACCTCTATATGCACAGCACAGCACCTGCACATGGCCCCACCACACACGGAAAAGATGTTAAAAAGAAAAAATGAAGTTCAAAAGAATGAAGTGAACAGCAAATGAGGAGACAGAGCTCCAGCTGCTACGTATGCACACATTTCAAAGAATAAAAAGGAGCTAGGTGTGAATCAGTAGCCCTGGCTGTCCTGGAACTCACTCTGTAGACCAGGCTGGTCTCGAACTTGGAGATTCACCTGCCTCTGCCTTCCAAGTGCTGGGATTATAGGCGTGCGCCACCACTGTCCAGCCAATTTTTTTTTTTTTCTTAAAGAAAAGAATGAGACTTTTGTTTTGTTTTGTTTTGAGACAGGGTTTCTCTGTATAGCCCCGGCTATCCTGGAACTCACTTTGTAGACCAGGCTGGCCTCCAACTCAGAAATGCGCCTGCCTCTGCCTCCCGAGTGCTGGGATTAAAGGCGTGCGCCACCACAAAAACGAGACTTTAAAAACTCATTATTGGGGGTGCACCTGCCACAAAACACCTGTGGAGGTCAGAGGGCAGCTCTGTGGACTCGGTTCTTTCTTTTTACCTTTAATGTGACCTGAGGATTGAACTAGGGCCACCAGCCTTGTGCAACAAGAATTTTACTCATCGAGCTATCTCTTAAGTCCAGGAAAGAGTCCTGCTAAGAGAGACCCTAGGGACACAGCTCATCTAAACCTGGGCCTAGGTGACAATCTGACTCCACCACCATCATGCAAAGATAAAGGAAGGGTCTAGCCTGGGAGAGCATCGTGGGATGCAGATAGGATCAGGAGTGTGGGCAAGGCCAGGAACCAACCTCAATCCCCATTTACAGGGACAGGACTGGGATCGGTCTGCCCCTGCCGGGTCCATCCCACCCCCGTTCCCTGGAGAGCTGGACGGCTCAGATGAAGAGGAGGCTGAGGGGATGTTCGGGGCTGAGTTGCTGTCCCCCAGTGGGCAAGCTGACGTGCAGACACTCGCCATCATGCTCCAGGAGCAATTGGAAGCCATCAACAAGGAAATCAAGTGAGTCCTTGCCCAAGCTGTCCCCACAGCCCACAAACTCCTAAGAGTCAGCCGCACCCTTTCTCTAAGCCTGACTACTTCCCCTTTGCCCTCAAGCAACTGTCCCAGAGACAGTCCGCAGCCACAGATCGCCTCTGTTATCTGGTCAGTGTCCCTAAGCCAGCACTTATACCAAAGAGTGTGTTCCACAATCCTACCCCTCAAATCCGCAGGAGAACCCTCAGGAAAACCACGACTCTATATAACCATGTCCTAGAGCCTCCTGATACTGCAAGAATCTCAACAGAAGGTCCCAACAGCAACCAAAACCCCACAAATCTCATCCTTACACTGAAATCAAGAGCCTCGGTTTGGGCTGGGAGTGTAGTGTACTTGGTAGAGCCTCTGAGGAGCCCTGGATTCCAACCCTAGGGTGGAAAAGCAAAGAAGAAAGGGAAAGAAAGAGAAGGGAAGGAAGGAAGAAAGAAAGCGGAGGAAAGAAGGGGTTTCAGAGATGGCTCAGTGATTAAAGTGATCGCTGTGCGTGATTTGGGGACTGGAGTTTAGATCCTTTGGAACCCATATGAATGTCAGGAGGGCTAGCTGGCTCACCTGAAATGACAGCCTCAGGTGACAGGGTGGACTGCAGGAGGAAGCTGACTGCCAGGGCGAGCCGTGCCAGCAAGCTCTGTGTCCGGCTGAGAAACGCCGGCTCAGTAAACAGGGTAGAGAGGAGCTGATGAAGATTCTGTCAACCTCAGGCCTCTGTGTGCGTTCAAATCCACACACTGCCCATACACACGCAAAAGCACACATAGCACAGGTGTAACCACACACGCACACACACAAAAGGAGGAATGAAAGAACGACTTAACCACGCCTTCCAAGAGTCTTTAGCTAACAGCGCAGTGTTCCCGACAGCTTCACCTGCCCTCCAGAAACCACCCGCATTGGCAGTTTCTCTTCTCATGAATTCTTTCTGGGCCCCAGGAAACAAGCAGACCCGATCACGTTCTAACTCAGACTTTATCTACCCACTCTCCTGTGCTGAATGAATCTATGACCTTCTAGATCATTCTGATTGGCCTTGAGTTCACTCTGATCTTAGGATTGGCTCTTGGAACGCTGTCTGTTCCTATAGTAGTTTTACTGTCTTTAGAATTATAATTTGTTGTTTGGGGAGGAGTTGGACCCAGGGCCTTGTGTACGCCAAGTGAGGCCTCTGCTGCTATGTCACCAGCCCCTCACTGGGGGATCTTAGGCAGGTGCTCTACCACGGAGTCACACGCCTAGGGCTTGCTGCAACCATTTGGTTAACATCTTCTAACTGATAGGAATCACCACTACGCAGCCCAAAGCCTTCAGTGATTTCTTGAGACCCTCAGGATTTCTTGGCTCCCTTTGAGCTGCTGCAGCTATGGGTCTCTGGCCCACCAGAGCATCCTTAGGTCGCCTCGCTCTCCGAGCCACACCCTCCTCCCCTCCCCAGCCTTCTGGCCACTTGGGATCTGTGACTCCCTGTCCCCTCCACCTAGTCTTCTTTCTCCTCTTCCAGGCTAATTCAAGAAGAGAAAGAGACGACGGAGCAGCGTGCGGAAGAGCTGGAGAGCCGGGTGTCCAGTTCTGGCCTTGACTCGCTGGGCCGGTACCGAAGCAGCTGCTCATTGCCGCCCTCCCTCACCACCTCCACCCTCGCCAGCCCCTCACCTCCCAGCTCCGGCCATTCCACCCCTCGTCTGGCACCCCCCAGTCCTGCCCGGGAGGGTACTGACAAGACCGTGAGTACTCTCTGTCACCCCAGCCCAGTGTAGTGGGAGAGGTCAGAGGTCAGATACAGAACTTCCCACAGATAGCTACCAGAGCCTGGACACAATGGGCTCCAGAGTGTCCTCAGCTTTTCTCAAAAGTCTGACCAGACAATAGGCTGGTTCTGGAGACTTAATTAGTCAGCTGGAGTGTACTTGAACTTGTGTGTGTGTGTGTCTGTGTGTGTGTGTCTGTGTATGTGTGTGTGTGTGTGTGTGTGTGTGTCTGTCTGTCTGTCTGTCTGTCTGTCTGTCTGTCTCTGTGTATGTGAATGCATACTTGTGTGTGTGTGTGTCTGTGTGTGTGTGTCTGTGTATGTGTGTTTGTGTGTGTCTCTCTGTGTATGTCTGTGTCTCTGTGTGTGTGTGTGTCTGTGTGTGTCTCTGTGTGTTTGTCTGTGTGTGTGTGTGCCTGTGTGTGTGTCTCTGTGTGTGTGTCTGTGTGTGTGTGTGTGTCTGTGTGTATCTCTGTGTGTGTCTGTGTGTATCTCTGTGTGTGTCTGTGTGTGTGTCTGTGTGTGTTGATTCATGAGAATGCTACAGCACCCCTGATGGAGGTCAGAGGACAATTTCCAGCAGTTGGTTTTCTCCTAACAGGTATATCCTGGTGACTGAACTCGGGTTATCAAACTTGGTAGCAAGTCCTTTACCCACTGAGCCATCTTGGCAAGCCTATGTGATTTGGTCTCATGTGTTATGTTTCTGTAGCCCTGGCTGTCCTGGAACTCACTTTGTAGACCAGGCTGGCCTCGAACTCAGAAATCCGCCTGCCTCTGCCTCCCAAGTGCTGGGATTAAAGGTGTGCACCACCACGCCCGGCTGTAATTCCTTTTTTAAAAGACAGAGTCTTGGTGTGTTCCCTAGGCTGCTGTGGAACTTGTGATGTCAAGCTATCCCTCTAAGTGTCTAACCTGGTCTAAGCTGCACCACACCCAGCTGCATGGACTCAAAATATTCCTGGGGGGGGGTGGCTTAGATGCTAAAGGCCACCAAGTTTGACAACCTGAGTTCAATCCCAGGGACCCACAGGGTAGAAGGAAAGAACTTATTTCTGATAATTGTTCTCTGATCTACCACAAAGGTGTAGGGCACACACACATACACACACACACACACACACACACACACACACACAATGTAATTAAATTATTATTTGTAGATTCCTTTGTTTTATTTTTTGAGACAAGCTTTCACTCTGTAGCCCTGACTGTAGCCCTGGAATTCACTGTGGAAATCAGGCTGGCCTCGAACTCACAGAGACATGCCTATCTCTGCCTACTGAGTGCAGGATGCCTCCACAATGCCTGACACTATTTTTAAATTCACATCCACTTGAGATCTATAATCTTTAAATGACCTTTGAGAACTTGGGTATGGTAACTCAACACCTGTCACCCCAGTGCTTGTGTTGCTGAGGCAGGAGGATTGCTGTGCGTTCAAGGCCAACTTGGGCTACATAGTGAAATCCTATTTCAAAATAACGAGGGAGAGGAGACAAAAGAGGAGGAAGAAGGAGAGGAAGAGGAGGAGAATTCACCTCGGAGGAAGTCAAAATCATATGCAGTTGGGTTTTTTGTTTTATTCTGTAAATCTTGCTTTCTGGTTCTGAGTACCTGAGCCCCTTTAGCTTTCTTGGAGGTTACACCTATTCCACACCTGTCGTCTGCCACAAAGGTGCTTTCTGGCTCGGCGTTTACCCCATTTGATCTAGGTTACCTCCAATTAATACACAAGCAAGAGACAGTTCAGACACCCTCTCTTACCCCACAACTAACGTCCCGACATGATCTTCAAGCCAGTTCTGCATCTGTCTCTGTCCCCAGAACCATATCCCTAAGGAGGAAGCTGGTGTCCCACGAGGGGAGGGCCCGGCCGTTCCAGGAGACACCCCACCACCCACGCCCCGCTCTGCCCGTCTTGAGAGGATGGCCCAGGCTTTGGCACTGCAAGCGGGGTCACCGGAAGATGGAGCACCTCCCCGGGGAAGGTAGGCAGAAATGTGGGTCGAGAATGGGGAAGGGACAAAGACTTGAGTGGTGGGGGACAGTACTCATTCCAGGGTCTGTCCTGTGTCTCTAGTGAGAGCACCCCAGATTCCCTCCACAAAGCCCCCAAGAGGAAGAGCATCAAGTCCTCCATAGGCAGGCTCTTCGGCAAGAAAGAGAAGGGCCGGATGGGACCCCCGGGCCGGGAGAGTGTTTCTCTGGGTGAGCACTATAATGTCAGCCCTCTCCCCCTCTCTCCCCTCCTCCCTCCCCTCCTCCCTCTCTGTCTTCCTTCCTCTCCTCCCACTTTCTCATTTGCCAGAAATCGATTTCTGTCTTCATTAGGTAATACTTCGTTTATTAAAATTAAACTTACGTATTATAATCTTCTGCGTGTTCTCAGTGCGTGCATATGGAGGTCCGAGGACAGCATCATGAAGTCTGTTTTTTTCCTTCTGGTTTTGCTTATGTAGCTCTGGCTGTCCTGGGATTCTCTTTGTAGACCAGGCTAGCCTCAAGCCCACAGAGCTCCTCCTCTCTTTGACTCTCAAAAGCTGGGATCAGAGGTGTGCAGCAGCGCACCAGGCCTTGTCTTTTAGTCTTGCTGTGTAAATTGGACTGGCCTGGAACTTGCTTTGTGGCACAGAACCAGTGTGTGGGAAATGTCAGGTGTGAGCCGCCACCCGCACTCCCCTGACCTAAGACTTCACTAACTTTGACACTTCTTTGCCACCAGCCGGGACACCCTCTGACGAGACACTGGCCACTGACCCTCTGGGGCTAGCCAAGCTGACTGGCCCAGGAGATAAGGACAGGAGGAACAAGAGGAAGTGAGTGTCCACAGGGTTTGTGGGGTGAGACTACCAGTGGCTGGCCCGTAGCCGGTGACCCTCTGCTTTCCAGGGAATCTGGGAACACCTTTCTCTGTGGCTTTGCTGTCTGGGTGGGGAAGGTGGGTTTGGGGAGCATCCTGTCTGGCTGCACTCTTCAAAGGCCCTTCAAAGATGGACCTGTGGGAGGCCCACAAGAAGGGTTCCCCGCTCCTGTCTACCTTCTCTGCTAGGCATGAACTTCTGGAAGAGGCCTGTCGCCAGGGCCTGCCTTTTGCTGCCTGGGATGGACCCACCGTGGTCTCCTGGCTGGAGGTATTCGGACATTGAAATGACCCTACTGTAGAGTTATTAACCCAACCCCCCCCACACTTCAGCTTTTGTTTTTGTTCTGTAATTAAGTAAGAGCTTCACTCTGTAACCCAAGCTACACTCAGTTTCCCCGCAATCCTCTTTCTTACCTCAGCCTCTTGAATGCTGGGATTATAAACCTGAGCCACGCACCAGGCTTCCATCCTCAGCTGACAGTAGACGTGGGGCGGGTGGGGAGGTCAGGACCCAAGGCTCTGAGGGAATCCACTTCCTCTCCCTCCCACCCCCGCGCATTCCATCTGTCTCTCCTGGTCTCTCCCTGTCTCTGCTGACTTGTGTCCGTCTTTCCATCTGTCCTGTCCATACTCATCCCTCATCTTCTCCCACGTGCCTCTCTCTGTCTTGCCGCATCTGTTTCTATGCCTGAGAACTTTCTCCATCTGTCTCCCCTCTCTCTCCCCCCACCCCCGCGGACTCCTCCACATTCTCGCCTTCCCGTGACCTCAGCTCTGGGTGGGCATGCCTGCGTGGTACGTGGCCGCCTGCCGGGCCAATGTCAAGAGCGGTGCCATCATGGCCAACCTGTCAGACACGGAGATCCAGCGGGAGATCGGCATCAGCAATCCACTTCACAGGCTCAAGCTGCGCCTCGCCATTCAGGAGATGGTGTCTCTCACGTCGCCCTCGGCTCCTGCCTCCTCACGCACTGTGAGTGCCCGCCAATCCACACCCCGCTGCCCAGCTCTGCCCCTCGCCGGGAGACCACCAATCCTGGCTCCATGTGTCCTGGGGGGGGGCTACAAGAGTTCCTTTTTCAGGGGACATCTCTTGCAGGGACTCGTTTGGCTTGTTACGTGCCCCCCAACCCCCACCCAAGACTCCCATTCTGGAATTTTCACCATTTCCAAGAGACCGTCCACATCCACCAGTTTTTTGTTTTTTTTTTTTTCATTTCTTTTGCGATGAGATCTCACTTATGTAGGGCTGGCTGGACTGGAATTCACTATGTGGAACAGGCTGGGCTTGAACTCACAGAGATCCACCTTCCTCTGCCTCCTGAGCCAGCCCCACCATGCCTAGACCCAGTTTTTTCTTAAGAAGTCTCAAACACGCAGACAAGTATTGGTACATGTGTCAGAGGCAGTGGGATAGCAAGTTGGAAGACAGCATGGTCCCTGTGTCAGAGGCAGTGGGATGGCAAGTTGGAAGCCAGCATGGTTCCTGTGTCAGGGATGGCAAGTTGGAAGCCAGCATGGGCTCCTGGGTTATTTGGTGAGCTTCATACTAAAAAAAGAAAAGAGGGGTCATGCAAGATGGATGGCTCAGTGGGTGAAGGTTCTGGCCACCAAGCCTGACACCCGAAGTCAATTCCTAGGGAAGAAGAAAATCAACTCCTATAACTGTGACCATCATAAGTGCCACGTCACACACACATAAAATAAGCAAAGGTTCGTTTAAACATTTATAACATGAAGAGTGCTCAGTGCTATAGCACTGGCTTAGCAAGCTTGGGTTGGAGGTTCAATTTAAAAAAAAATTCTATGTTTTATACATATGTGAGTACACTGCAGCTGACTTCAGACACACCAGAAGAGGGCATCAGATCTCATTACAGACGGTTGTGAGCCACCATGTGGTTGCTGGGAATTGAACTCAGGACTCTGGAAGAGCAGTCAGTGCTCTTAACTCTGAGCCAGCTCTCCAGCCCTGGAGGTTCAATCTTGACTCGGGTACTGAAAAGACAGAGAAGAGAATTCCACATAGATATGTCTTAATTTTATTGTAAATTCTCTGTCCCATGTATCTGCCTGCTTGCCTCTTGGGTTCTTTTTGTTTGTTTGATTGGTTTGGTTTGGTTTTGGTTTTCTCTCTGTCCTAGAACTTGTTCTACAGACCAGGCTGGCCTTAAACTCACAGAGATCCACCTGCCTCTGCCTCCCGAGTGCTGAGAAAGGCATGCACCCCCATTGCCTTTCTTCTCTTAGGTTCTTGAGTGTAATTTAAGGACAAGACAAAAAGGTCATCCCTTGAAATGGCACCAGCAGACGTCTTTTCCTCCTTTGGGCCTCCACAATCTTGGCTCACACGGTGCTGCTATTATTGTTCATTTCATCTGCTAGTCTATCCATATGCAGTTTTCCCAAGATGTTATTGAAATAAGGTCTTCCTTTGAGGCTCACCCAGGCTGGCCTGGAACCTATTGTGAGCCTCTTGTCACAGACCTGGAGAGCGAAGGCCCTAGCTCCTGGAGAATTCCCGATAATGCCAATGCCGAGAGAATCCATTGTCTCTTTACTTTGAGACAGTCTCTCCCTATGTAGCTCTGACTTGTCTTGCTCTTGCAGCCCTGCCTCTGCCTCCCTAGTGCCGGGATTAAGGCCTGCCCCACCACGCTAGGCTCCCAGGGTTACATATGTTCACTGTGTGCTCCGGGGCTTTCATGATTCCTAGGCCGGGTGTCAGCAGGGGTCGCCCAGCATGGGCGGCAAACCTCTTCCTGAGGGCACACTCCCCTCCCTTTGCTGCATCTGCTATCACCTTCTTGGTCCTCACTGTGCATGACACCAGAGAGGTGACATCAAAGACCCAGCCCTCCCTTTCCCCCCCAGAAAAAAGAAAACCCCGAACTCTTCTTTAGAATTTTATGTGTATGAATGTTTTACCTGCGTGGATGAGTGGGCAAATATGCCTGGTGCCCCTGGAGGTCAGAAGAGGCCATCAGATCTGCTGGCAGTGGAGTTTCAGATGGCTGTGAACTGTGGTGTGTGTGTGTGTGTGTGTGCGCGCGCGCACACGCGCACGCACTGAGAACCAAACCTGGAGCCTCCTCTGCAAGAGCAACACATACTTTTGTTTTTGCCTTTTCCCTGAGATAGGTTTCTCTGTGTAGACCAGGCTGTCCTGGAACCCACTCTATAGACCAGGCTGGCCCACCTGCCTCTGCCTTCCAAGTGCTGGGATTAAAGGCTTGTGCCACTACTGCCCAGTCAACACATGTTCCTCTTCTCCCACCCCCCCTTTTTCTTCTCCCTCTCGTTCCCCACTTGCTCTGGCCCATAGATTTTGTTTGTTTGTTTGTTTCTCATTACGGACAGTTGTGAGCCACCATGTGGTTGCTGGCATTTGAACTCATGACCTCTGGAAGAGCAGTCAGTGCTCTTAACCACTGAGCCATCTCTCCAGCCCTGAAAGGTTTTTTTTTTTTTAAATTAAACTTTTTTTTTAAAATCTTACATTTTTATTATTTATTTATTTATTTATTTATTTATTTATTATATGTGTGTACACTGTAGCTGTCTTCAGACACTCCAGGAGAAGGCATCGGATTTTTGTTATGGATGGTTGTGAACCACCATGTGGTTGCTGGTATTTGAACTCAGGACCTTTGGAAGAGCAGTCGGTGTTCTTAACCACTGAGCCATCTCACCAGCCCCTTAATTAAACTTTTATGAATAAATTTATATTTATAAAATAAATAAATTTTGTGCATGTGTGTGAGTGTGTGTGTGTGTCCACTGTAGAGCATGTGTGATGGCTAGCAGTCTCCTTCCGCCGTGTGGGATAGAACTCGGGTCATCATGCTTGGTGGCAAGCACCTTTACCTGCTGAGCCATCTTGCTTGACCTTTCCAACTCTTATGCCTCAGCATGGACGATGCCAAAGACAGGGTCGTTTCTTTCCTCTGTCAGTCGTCTTTGAAACCCCAGACAGAATGAGCATAAGCTAATGAGTTAGAGGCGGCGACTGATTAGGAGATCATCTGTACCCTGTGTCATCCCCCACTCCTTAACTCCCTGCGCCCTTCAGCCCACAGGAAACGTGTGGATGACACACGAGGAGATGGAGTCTCTGACGGCAGCTACAAAACCCGTGAGTGCCTCCTGCTGGTGGTCTTGGGGGTGGCACTATTCCTACTGGGTGTGGGGGCCGGGAGGAGTCTGTCTGTCCGTGCATCGTCTGTCCCTTCCGTTCTCCTCTGCCTATCCCCTTAACCCACCCCTTCTCTCCCCCTCTTCCCACTAACGGGTCAGGAGACCAAGGAGATCAGCTGGGAGCAGGTAGGGGTGCAGGGAGGGCTGGACGCATGAGCAGGTTGTGCACGCTGCATGGTCTTTCTGTTTCTCTGCGCCCCACCCCTCGTCTGAACATTCTAAGTCCCTGCCCCGGAGGAGGAGAAGGCTGCAGCGTGGAGCTCAGCTGTTCCTAGTTCTTGTGTTCATAGCGACTGGTGTGTGTGTGTTGGGGGGCAAAGTGGAAGTCCCCAGTGTCTACCTCCAGCCTGGTGCATGGGCTATCATTCCATGCCTGTGGGTTGCTTGGAAGCTGGGGACTGTGGGATTGCTGGAACCGGAAGGAACTGCCCAGTGATGTGAGGGTCCGCATTGAGGGGATGGGGAAGAGGGGAAGAGGGCTACGTGTACCATTCAGGGGCTTGGCACAGTGTCAGCTGTGATAGTTATGGTGGCCTCGAGGTGGGCCAGGACAGTGCGAGGTGGGGAAGACACAGTACAACGAGGCCTGGAGAAGAGAGACAGAGGGTGCCCGACCTGAGCTTGCCAGGGGTGGAGACACCTGGTTGAGCTCTGGTCTATTTCCTTGCCCTAAAGCTGCAAGAGGCTTGTCTCATAGCCGTATCCTAAACTGGACTGCTTCAACTAGTATTTTCCGTGTAGTGCAGCAGTGATGTCTGTGGGTGGCAAGAAAGCCACGCTGAAGTCCTGACGTTCTGGGTGGAGTCATGTTGGGGCCGAGTGGATGCAGACCTGCAGGGCTGGGGGACAGTTGGTGGAGCCCTTGCCTAGAATAGAGTCTTAAGTTCCAGCATCAACCTGGAGTATGGGGTACACATCTGTAACCCAGCACTCAAAAGGGTGGAGGTGGGGGGGTCTAGAGTTAAAGGTCATCCTTAGCTTCACCCAAAGTTTGAAGCTAGCCTGGGCTACATGAGACCCTCAGCTGGCCCAGTGTTCCCAGTGGTGGGGTGAGAACTAACTTGGGATGGGGGCTGAACTTTATCCTTTCCCTATACATATGGGAAGGGACAAGAGGGCCTGACCTCTTCCCTCACCTGCCCATGGCCCCAGATCCTGGCATATGGCGACATGAACCACGAGTGGGTGGGGAACGACTGGCTGCCCAGCCTTGGGCTGCCCCAGTACCGAAGCTACTTCATGGAGTCGCTAGTTGATGCGCGGATGTTGGACCATTTGAACAAGAAGGAACTGCGAGGCCAACTCAAGATGGTGGACAGCTTCCACAGGTGGGGGCTGCCTGGCCAATGGGAATAGCCCAAGGGGAAGAAGTCACACCCCTAGAGAGGCTTTGGCCAATGGGAAGGTCCATTAAATTTTCTCTTGGTGCGCCTTGAACCAAAGATGGGTGGTTCTTAGAAAAACTGATATCTGAAGAAGTCCTGGTGACCTGCTATTGGGGGGAGGGGGCAGAGGTCGGAGGACTGCAAATTTGAGGTTAGCCTGGACTATAGAGTGAATTTAACTCCAGGAACTGTTGGACTCTTGAAGAGGGCTGGTGAGATGGCTCAGTGGGTAAGAGCACACGACTGCTCTTCTGAAGGTCCGGAGTTCAAATCCCAGCAACCACATGGTGGCTCATAACCATCCGCAACAGGATCTGTTAAAAAAAATATCTTGGAGAGAGAGGGAGACAGAGAGAGAAACACAGTAACCACTAGGCACTGGGGATTTGTGCCTTTGCCTAGTATGGGTAACACACACACACACACACACACACACACACACACACACACACACTGGAGGGAGGGAGGGAGGGAGTTCTATAAGAGCAACAATAGTGGCCATGGGAAGACTCCTAGGTGATTCAGCTTCTCCCACTGCTCAGGGTTAGTCTGCACTATGGTATTATGTGCCTGAAACGGCTCAACTATGACCGGAAGGACCTGGAGCGGAGGAGGGAAGAAAGCCAAACCCAAATCAGAGGTGAGGGGGCCATGTGGATGTGGAGAGACAAACTGGAAGGGGGGAAGCCTGAGAAACCAAGAACTACCGGAAACAGGGTGGAACCATGGGTGCGTGGCTAGATATTGAGTGTGGAGTTATGTAGACTGGATGGGCATGGCCACTGGGGCGCGCTATCACACAAGGAGTGGAGCCGGACATAGGCCAAGGGAGAATATGAACCTTTTCTCTAGGAGGCGCTGTTCCCAGTGTGGAGCGTGGCTAGGGAGGGAAAATAGAGTAACAAGCCTAGTTGGCCAGAGATGAGGGAAGGAGCCAGCATAGAGACTTAGCTAGGAAAGGAAACGAGGTTAGGTTAATTTGGCAAGGCTGGCCACTGGGAGGTGCACAGTTAAGCGTCCCTTTCTTCCCCAGACGTGATGGTGTGGTCCAACGAACGGGTCATGGGTTGGGTGTCTGGTCTTGGCCTGAAGGAATTTGCTACGAATCTCACGGAGAGTGGGGTGCACGGCGCACTGTTGGCTCTGGATGAAACCTTCGACTACTCCGACCTGGCCTTGCTGCTACAGATACCTACGCAAAATGCACAAGTGAGCTTTGGCTGGTCCTCCAACATGCTGGGTACCCCCCACCTGTATGCTCCAACTAACCTCTTTCCCCTTTCCTTTTCCAGGCTCGGCAACTGCTGGAGAAAGAATTCAGTAACCTCATTTCCTTAGGCACGGACAGACGGCTGGAGGAGGTGGGCGTGGCAATGAGGTCTTACAAATCAGCGCTGAAGGGGTGGGGCTCGGCGGTGCCAACCAATTGTGGTTGGAGGCTGAACTTAGTGAGGGTCACGATTGATGCAGAGGGGTAGAATCGGAACTTGTGTCGGCCTCCTTCACCTTGGCTCCTATCGTATAACTAGGACAGTGCCAAGTCCTTCAGCCGCTCCCCATCCTGGAGGAAGATGTTCCGCGAGAAGGACCTCCGGGGTGTAACCCCCGATTCAGCCGAGATGTTACCCCCCAACTTTCGCTCAGCTGCAGCAGGAGCCCTAGGCTCGCCGGGGCTTCCTCTCCGCAAACTGCAGCCTGAAGGTAAGGGACTCTAAAAAGTCAAGTCCAGACCCTGTTCACCTTCCATCTTCTGGTCTAGCCTACCTGCCTGGGCTACAGAAGAGTTCAAGACAGTCAGGGCTTCTTAGTGAGATTGCTTCAAAAAGTATAAAGATGGCTGGGCATGTAGCTCACTGGTGAAGGAACCGCCTAGAATCCCACATTGAGGAACTGTGGGTGTGTGGCTCAGTGGAGGGCTTTTGACTAGCAATTCCATAGCCATTCTCCAGGAGTAAGGATTGGGGGATTCCCTGGGGGAGACTAGGGTAGTTCCAGGTTAAAGCGCTGTTGCTCTCTCTAGGCCAGACTTCTGGGAGTTCGCGAGCAGATGGTGTTTCGGTCCGGACTTACTCCTGCTAGTGTGCACCTCCAGGTGAGGACGCTGCTAGGTGATTTTTAGGGTTCAGGGTGGAGCAACGGGAACGCGGGATGGCATACCAGATGGTTCCCACTCTGTGAACTGTCTGACCTCAATGCAAGTGACCTCACTCTCACTCCGATGAAGACCCCCTCCGAAGACTGGGACGTTTCCCCTCCTTTCCAGAGCATTGTCTAGCCGTGAGACCGCCGTGAGGGAGCTCGCCCTGCGGACTGCACCACCTATATACACACCAGCCGGGTGTGCGTGTTCCCGCCTCCCAAAGGGACTGGGCCAAACCACAAGAAATGGACTAAAAGGGGGCAGCCGAAGAAGAGGACAGGAAGAAATCCCACCCCAAACTTCCGTCTCCCTTTTCTCTACTTTGTAATTTATTGATGATCCGTTTCGAATGGGAGTCAGGCGCCCTGCACCTGCGGAAAGGGGGCGGGGCTTCCCTCTCGGGCCGCATGCGGGGAGATGCCACCCCTCCCCTTTCTATTGCCCAGTCGCGGGGCCCAAGTCTTCCTTCTCCGTCCGCTAGGAGGGGAGGGGAGACTCGCTGCTACAAGCCTCGCCCCCTCCCCTTCCACCCCGTGCCACTCAGTCCTGCCCCGCTGCGTCTTGTCGCCAGTCCTCGGGGGTCATCTGCAAGCGGGGTTCCCTGACCCTCCTCCCTGTCTCGTGTTCCCCGGGGCCTCCCCGCGCCCGTGCTATGGCGGTGTCTGTGCCCAAGGGTCAGGGACGCCAGCACTGCGTTCCCATTTCCCCTCTGGCTCCGGGGTTTGCATGGGAAAATCCCTCTGTCAACTATGCCGCTGGCGATGTGGCTGGGGAGAGGACGGACAATGGGGGAGCCCCCACCCCGATTCGGCCTCTTGGCTCCAGGCGTTACTCAGTGATCACGGGTAAAGACCTACTGTTTCAAAAGCTCTGGTGGTGACCAGCCTTTTTTTGAGACAGGGTCTCACTTTGTAGTCCTGGCTGGCCTGGAACTCACTGTGTAGACTAGGCTAGCCTCGAACTTACAGAGATCCGCCTGCCTCTGCCTCTGCACTGAGATTAAAGGTGTGTGCCACCAGTCCCAGCTTTTGTTCTTAAGGTGTTATGAATCCAAACCAACCACCTCCAGATCAAGGGGTGGAGGCTGTCCTGCTTTGGGCTCTCTGAGAGAGGTCGTTGCCTCACCCTGCCCTCTGTCTCCCCAGGACACATCCCACGCGGGACACTGATGTTTCTAGGAGCACATTTATTCCGAGAAATAGATGCAGCTCTTGCCAGACGGCCAGGTCAGGGCTCTGGAGTCTCCAACATGTCAGCCAGGGCTCTGGACAGGAGACCACGAAGGTTAGTTAGCCAGCGTGCAGAAGCCACTTAGCCATCATGAGCCTGACCATTTCACAGACGAGAACATGGAGTCCAGGCTGTCTCTTTAACTCACAGTGGGTCAACCCTTCTCTAAACGGGTCCCTGGAACTGCATTATTTCCCGGCCCAGCCCCCACACTTACTGATACAGAGAGGAGGAGAAATAGTCAACGTAGCTTCCTGTGAGGGAGCAGAGAGAGAAAAGGTTTCAGGAACCTCCGGGAGGGGGAACACTCAGGGCAGTGCGCAAATGTGGTGCTCAGCGCCCTTCTAATTCCTGCCTCAAATTCAATCACCGTCCTTCTTGCTTTGGCCCCTCCAGCAGCCCCGCCCCTCGGTGTCTATTTACTTTGGTCCTACCCACTCACTTCTTGGACTGCCCAGCAACATCACCTCAGTCTTAGCCTGAGAGATCTGATTCTGCCCTCCTGACCTTTGTCATGGCCGCACCCCCCTACCCCACCCATTTAACCTCAGACCACAGCCTCGGTTCACAGCTCGGCTTGGCTCCAACCCCACTAGGATTCCCTTTGTTGGGCCCCGCCCCCTTTGTGGGTGGGTGCCTCACTTTGCTGGGCCCGCCCCCTCTGTGGGTGGGTGCCTCTCCCTGTTTGCTGCTCACCTGGAGTGCAGAGCGTGTCGCACACCAGCGGGCAGAGGTAGCAGAACTGACAGTGCTGAGGGCAGGGAGAGAGCCTGGTCAGGGGACTGAGTCAGGGACAAATGTGAGGAAGAACCACCCAGGGTCTGAGGCCAGGTAGAGGGTCACACGGGAAGGAGGCATGAAGCATGTAAGGACAGGATTATGCCTTGGGCACTCCAGTGGTCCCTGCCAGCTTGGGACCCGAGCTTAGGAGCTCTGGGAAGGTCTCACCTGACACTGGTCACAGTGTTCACCCATGTTCTCCTCATCACAGTGACAGCTTTCACATTCAGTACATCGCTGGGAATAGGAAGCGTCTGGTTAGAGGGACCCCTAGTCCCAAATCCCTCGGGAGACGATCACTTCTGCTGTTGACTTCTATGTGTGAACTCAGAGCCCCTCTCTTCTCTGGGGACCCCACCCACCCTGGTTTTCCATCTCTAGACAACCCCAAGCCCATGTGACCCATTCACTGGAGTGTGGGACCTGTCAGTGCCCACACAGACACCTGCCTGCCACCCTGTGACCCTCACCTGGAGACCTTAACCTTTATTTCCCCAGTGTCCCCACCCCCAGCTTTGCTCCTCCCACTCCCAGGCTCCCACGGCCCTCATGGCACCCCAGGTGTGTTGGGCAGTTCTGGGCTAGGAACCTACGTTGCAGAAAGAACAATAGCCACACAAGGACCCTGGCTGGTAATTTTCATACTCCTGGGCATCCTGGTGACCTGTGGGGACAGGAGGGTAACAGTGACTCCAGCTGGCCCCCTCTGCCTCCCTCCCCCACCCCCCACTCGTGGAGCCAGGTCACTTACCTGTGACCTCACGGCTCTCCTCCTCACTGGAACCTTCTCTGGCCACCTCTCTCCCAGCCAGTGGGTTTGGGATAATGGTGAAAGGTAGTAGGTTTTCCTCCAGGATCTCCTCCTCCTCCTCCTCCTCCTCCTCCTGCTTCTTATGATGGCTCAGTGGAGCCGAAACTGCAGCCCTGCCTACCTTGCTTTCTTTCTTATGTTTTTCTTCCTCTTCATCTTCCTGGCTCATGGGGAGGCCATGGCCCTCCTCTTCCTCCTCCTCTTCTTCCTCCTCCTCCTCACTATGGGCTTGTCTCTCTTCTGGGTCTTCATCTCCCTCTTGAGAGCTGTGGCCACCTTCTTTCCTTGATTCTCCAGAACCCGGCCCTGTGGGCTGCAGGGGCTGATGACCAATCCCTCCCTGAACAGGCTCTCTGTGACCCTGCCTCACCCTTTCATCTTGGTCTTGTAGCCTGTGGCTGGGAGCCTTGTGGCCAAACTCAGTAGAAAGGTCCTCATGGCCCCCCCTGGAGACTCTGCGGTGGCGATGGCCTGGGACTTCCTTCATGTGTTCTTCTAGAGAGTCCTCCTCCATGTCAGCGTGGTGGCCTTGGGGTCGGTGGCTTGCAACATGGTGGCTGTACTTGACCGCTACCTCTTCTTCATTCTCATGTCCGAGATCATGGTGAGCATGTCTAGGAGACTGGTGCCAACGTTCAGTGGATACAGCCTCATCTTCCTCTTCCTCATTTTGGTGGCTATGGTGGCCATGGCTGGGGACATGATGGTAGACTTCTTCTGAGTCATCCTCCTCATCCTTGTGCTCATGGCCTCTGTGTCTGTGGGCTCGATGCACATGCTCAGTAGAGTCATCATCTCCATCCTCATCTCCATCCTCATCTCCATTCTCCTCCTCCTCCTCCTCATCTTCTTCTTCATCTCCATAGCCTCGGTGTCCATGCCTGGAGACATGATGATCATCTTCACCTGACTCATCCTCATCTTCTTCCTTCCTGTGGCCTTGGGTCTGGTGCTGGTGCTCAGTGGAATCTTCACCATCATCATCATCATCATCATCATCATCATCATCATCATCTTGCTCTTCGTTGTGGCCTTGGTGGTCCTGGGTCTGGTGTCCGTATTCACCAGAGTCACCATCTTCATCATCATTTTCATCTTCTCGGCCTTGAACTCTGTGGGCGTGACTGTCTTCACCTGAGTCCCCATCATCTTCCTCCTCATGATCCTGATGTCTGTGAGCTTGGTGTCCATGCTCAGTGGAGACACCATCTTCTTCATCATCATCATCGTCATCATCATCATCATCACTGTGGCCTTGGTGCCTGTGGCTGTGGGCATGATGGAGTTCATCTCTCTCCTTGGAGTGGCTCTGGTGACCATGGACCTGGTGCTCATTATCATCAGAGTCCTCCATCAGATCCACCCTCTCCTCCTCTCCTCCATCATCATCATCTTCCTCTCCATGGCCATGGTGGGCACGCCTGGGGATGTGACGGTGATACTCACTGGAGACAATGCCATCTTCATCTTCGTGGCTGTGGCTCCTCTGTCTGGGGAGGTGGTTCTCTGCCGAGTCCCCTAAATCTTCATTGTCATGTTCCCGGTGCCCGTGGAGCTGTCTAACATGCCCTCTGAAGATCTCTTCAGAGACATTCTCCTCCCCAACCTCACGGCCAGGGTACCTGTGGTCTTGGACCTGGTGGCCATATTCCCTGGAGAAGTCTTCATCCTCTTCTCTGTTGCCTCTGTCCTTCTCACCTTGATAGACCCGGTGGATGTGGTGACCAAACTCAGTTGATAGGTCCTCTGAGGACCCGGGGATGCCTGCATTGTTGTTCCAGTTGCCGAGGCCCAGACCGGCCCCTCTCATCTCCTGGGTCACCACTGGTGGGACCAGCAGGATGGCCACTGTGGCCCAAAGGAGACAAGTGTGCAGCCATGGCCCCTGGAAGCCCATGGGGACGTTTAGCAGCTGAGCGTCTGCCCAGGCTGGCTCCAGCTGCCTCTGATGGGTCCTTGCGCCTTTTGGCTCTGACTTTCAGATTGCCTCTTTTTTCGTGGTATAGCTCCCACTCTCTGCCTCTCTATCTTCCTCAGGTCTTGGATGACCCTCCGAGGATGTCCCCTTTGCAGCTGTGACCCTGGTTCCAGGACCTCCCTTCCCACTGCTGGGCCAATGGGGTCTGTCCCCTCCCCTTCTTGTGGCTAAATTTATCCAGAGCCTAAGTTATTCTGGTCACTCCCTGCCTGCCCCTCCCCTCCTGCTCCTCTGGCTCGGGACTGGGTAGTGGAAGGGTCTTCATGGCAAGGGGGGGGGGCAGGGACTCGACAAGCTCAAGTTTGGCATCTTTAGCACAAAGGCTGGACGTTTAGAGAGTCTTGCTGGGAAAACCTGGGGCTCTGGGAGAGGGGGATGCAGGAGCAGAGGGCTGCCTGCAAGGTAAACACTGGGAACAGTGCAGGCAGAACGGTGTGACAGTGGTGTCATGCAGAAGCTGTGGAAGACAGTGAAGGAATCCTGTCCCCAACAGCCCATGACCTCCTCTCCCTGGAACTCAGATCTGGGGGCAGGGGACCAGACCAGTGCTATAAATACAACAGGGGGGAGGTGCTGGGGGCTCAGGTTACTAGGGCCTCAGCTGTCCCCACCAGAGGGACTTGGCTGCAGACAGGGGTCACTGCCTTCTCTGCTGGTCAGCGACACCCACCCCACACTTGTCAGTATATCCACGGTCTTTGAGTGTTTGTCCTTTATGAGTCAAGCCCCCCCCCCATCATAGTCACTGTTCTGAGGGTCCGTGTTTCTTCTTAGTATTCTAACCCCTCTTCTCCTACCATGCCTTCCCTGATCCTTCTCTTTTGGTCCCCCTCTCTTTCTCTCTCTCTTTCTGTGTGTGTGTGTCTGTCTGTCTGTCTCTGTCTCTCTCTGTGTGTGTCTGTCTCTCCTCTGTGTGTGTGTGTGTGTGTTCTCTTTCTCTCTCTGTCCCTGTCTCTCTCTGTCTCTGTGTGTGTCTCTAGTTCTCTCTGTGTCTCTGTCCTCCCTGTCTGATTCTGGGACTCTGTTGCTCTATCACTTTGCATTTCTATCTGTCTCTATCTCCGGATATCTCATTCTCTCTCTCTCTCTCTCTCTCTCTCTCCTTTTCTTTCTTTCTTTCTTTCTTTCTTTCTTTCTTTCTTTCTTTCTTTCTTTCTTTCTTTCTTTCTTTCTTTCTTTCTTTCTTTCTATCTTTCTTTCTTTCTTTCTTTCTCTGGGTCCCTCTCTTAGTTTCTGTCTCTGTCTCTCTCTGGGTCTTTTTCTCCGAATCTATGTTTGTCTATCGTGTGCCCTACTCTGCTTCCTTCGTTCCTCCGCTTGCTCTGCCTTCCAACTCTTTCGTGTCCCCCAAACCGACCCCATCCGTGGTTTGGCAGCAGAGTCTGTCCCTCCTCCGCAGCCGCCCTCTCCCCGCCTCCCGTGACGTGACGTGTCCCGGGACTCCCCGCCCCGGGCTGGGCTGCGAAGTTGCGGATCCGGTTTGGTCGGGCGGGTCGGCGGCTGGAGGAAATACACGGAGCCTCAGGGGCTGCGGCGGCAGCATGGTGGGGCCGGAGAAGGAGCAGGTATCGCACAGCGTGGGGCTGGGAGTGAGTGGGGTCCAGAGGCGGCGCCAGCTCCGCGGATCCGGGTCAGATGCTGCAGTGGCTGGACCAGGAGTTCCCAGACCGAGCGGCGTGGGTTCCTGGCTGAGCCCGAGGGAGGAGTTCCCAGTGTGTCCCGGGGGCGCGCGGGGTTGTCTTCGAATCCTGTGGGTCTGACCCGAGTCCCTGCCCTGCCCTTCTTGTTCCGGTTCTCAGAGCTGGATCCCTAAGATCTTCAGGAAGAAGGTGTGCACGACGTTCATAGTGGACCTCTCCGATGATGCGGGGTGAGCAGTTCGCCGCTGCCGACCTGGCAGCGTAGGTTCGCGGGCCCTGCCCACTGCAGACAGGCTCCGCCCCCATAGGCCGGACTCGCCCCACACAACGCAGACAAGGGTGCCCACCGCAGACTGCCCTTCACTGCCCACCGCAGGAAGCCTTGGTGCACAGACACACCCCACCCACCACAGAAGGCCCAGCTCGACACACTCAGGCCCCGCCCACTAAGGACATTCCCGCCTTCACTTGAGACAGACCCCTCCCCCTGCCCTTGCTTTGGGCCACCCTGCTTAGGGCACGCCCCGAATTCTGCATTCCCCTCTAGGTGGGGATCCATTCTGTGTCTTTGTGTCTCGTCCATGTGTCTCTGTCTCTTTGTGTCATTTTTGTCTCTGCTTCGGCTTTCTGTGTCATCCCGGCTCAGCGAGCATAGCCACACAGCCCTGCCAGCCTTACATAGGTCTGCAGCTTTGGGATAGTAATTCCCTTCTTGGGCTGCACTTGTCACCTGGGCACAGAACAGCTCCTCCCTTCTGGGGCCTCCGTGCAAACTAAACAAGGTCACTCTGGGATGTTTCTGGAACTCTGCCCATCACCTAATAAACATCCGGGAATATCTGCAACTCCCATGAGAAGAGGGCAATTACCACTGCGAGCCGTGCTGTGCTGTGGGTGGCAGGGGACAGGAGCAAGCCCTATAGGCTTGGCTGCATGCTTAATCTCCCTAGGTGGGTCCAGCTTTAACTCAGTTCTCAGGGTGGACTTTTGGCCTCGGGGCAGTGTCACCTGATTTCCTTAGTGTGACTTTATCAGGAGCCTGTTGTCCCACCAGTGTGGGACAGGAAAATGTTGTATAAATAAACAGATACTGGTTTAATGGTGGGTCTGGCAGAGAGGGTCACAAATAGAATGACTGAAGTCAGTGGGAAGAGATGGGAGCTGGTGGGCTACAGGTGTCATTGGAAAGATGGTGCAGTGTGGTGCTCTGAAGGTGGCTCTGGGCCTTGGGAGTGCTCGGTCGAAGTCCTCCCTAAGGACAGCCTGGGCGGCGAGGCTTGAAAGCAGAGCAGAGTTCGGGGCTGTCGAGAATGTTGTGAATGGGAAGGTTGGTGGGAGAGCTCATGGGCTCTCAGAGGCCACCCTGAGTGTGGTTTCCTGGGGTTTCGTAGGCTCTGCGTGTGTAAGCTGTGTGAGGTTGGGTAGGAATTCAGAAAGGGGAGAAGAGATTGGGGACCATCACCAAGATGATGAGCCCAGGAGAAGAAGCAGGTTTGGAAAGGGATGCCGAGTGCCGGCCCTTCTGTGTACATGACGGGCCTCCCCTAGAGTGGCAGGGGAGGACTGGGACCCAGCTGGTAGTTAGCAGATGACTGAGATACTGGGGTCTGAGAGGTCCCAGCTATAGGTGGAGAATGAAACCAGGGAGGCAGGCGAGGAAGATACAAAGGCCCCCTCCCTTTCTCGCCTTCCTCTTCTTTCCTTCTTACACCTCCGGGCTTAGGGTGTAATTCAGTGGTAGCACACACACTTAGCATGTGTTGGGTTCCATTCCCAGGATTAAAAATCCGAACCCAAGAAACCTGTCAGGTGAGGTGCTACAGGCCTGTCGTTCGCTCTAGTACTCAGGAGACTGAGGCAGGGGGATACTGTAGTTCTGGGTTACCGAGGCAGACCTTAAAAAAAGAAAGCCAAAAATAAAATAAAATAAAATAAAATAAAATAAGAGCACCAGGTAGCAGCTAGGGGCTACAGCGATGGCCCCAGGGTTAAGAACCCTGGCTGCTCTTACAGACAAGCACTCCGTGCCCAGCACTGCCCTGGCAGCACCCAACCACCTGTAACTCCCATTTCTGGCCTCCATGGGCACTGCACACCTGCAGTACACAGACTCACATGCAGGCAAATCCTCACCCACAAAATAAAAAACCAAAACACTCACACACACACACACACACACACACACACACACACACACACACACACATCTCTTAACGCCTTTAAGCCAAGTGCTAGCCGCTGCTGTCCACCTCCCTTCCTGAACCTTCTTAACTGCCTCTCTCGGCCTCTGGGGTGGTTGGGCTAGAGTGACATGAGGGGTAGCCAGGAGGTTAGCATGGATCTTGGGTGCTCAGAGGGCAGCAGAGGGAGAAGAAAGCCACCATGAGGGGTGCATTCCATGGTGGCCAGCCACCTTCTGACAGTGAGATGACACTTGAATGGAGCCATTGTGCCTCACAGCCACACGGAGCAAAGGTGACAGGAGGCAAGCAGGCATGGGAAACGATGCCAGCACCGTGGAACCAGAACCTACTTTCTTCTGTGACGCTCACTGTCCACATTGAGTACAGTGACTAGGTGCAGTGACAGAGCTCTGAGTGACAAACTGTGTGACTAGAAACTGAGTTTTCCTTTAATTTAATTTTGTGTGTGCTCCTGAGTGCAGGTGCAAATGTGTGCACTCGTGCATATAGAGGCCAGGGGATGATGCTCAGGTAGTGTTCCTCACATACTATGCGCCTTGTTTTGTAAGACAGTAGCTTGGGGTGACCTGGCCAGCCCCAGGGAGCCTTCTGTCTCCTTCTCCCCTGCACTGGGATTGCAACTTGTTTATGGGTCCTAGGGATAAACTCAAGCCCTCCTGTGGGCAAGGTGGGCCCTTTCTCCCTTGAGCTCTGTTTAAGTCGTTAGGTTAGGGTCTGAGGAGCCCGCGTGAATAACAGGCCCCTGGGGCCAGGTGCTTCAGAGGCCAGATGCTCTGCAATGTTCCGTGCAGAAGTTTTGACTAAAAGATAGAGGGATCAAGGGGGTCCAAGATGAGGTCCTGATGGATAAAAGGATTAAGTGGGGGTGAAACTGAAGCATGTCAGGGTCCCCTAGCATTAGAGAAGGAGGTTGCATCCCTTATTATAGCTCTGGAGGGACACCAGGCCCTCTGTGTGCACTTACCTGGTCCTTATGCTGGGTGTGCACTGGTGTGCACTGATGTGCACTGGTGTGCACTTGTCATCCCAGCACTCAGGAGGTGGAGCGGGGGTTCAAGGCCAACTTGGGCCACAAAGTGAGTTTTCGATCGGCTTGGACACTCCAAAGACAAGGGGCGGAGGTCTGCAGTGATGGCTCAGTGGTTAGAAGCACTGGTTGCTCTTGCAGAGGACCTGAGTTCAGTTCCCATGTGAGACCTCACAATCAACTTTAACTCCACTTCCAGGGAATTCAACATCTTCTTCCAGCCTCCGCAGGCAGCGTGCGCACGCATATGTGGCGTGCTGATATACGGGAAGACAAATATTCATACACATAAAATATAAAAATATTGAAGAAAACCAACCCCCCCAGGGCTTGGGTCATGGCTCAGTCACTAGAAAGCTTGCCTACCATGCGTTCAAACCAGGGTTCTGTTCCCAGCACCAAAATAAGCCAGGGATGGTAGTGCACACCTGTAATTCCAGAACTCTTGAGGCTGAGACCGGAGGATCAGAAATTTTAGGACAAACATAAATAAATAAGAAAAAAATAATTTCTGATCAGCTTTAGCTAATGTAAGGCTACTGAGAGCCTAGACAAAAACCACCTCCCCCACCTTCCTCCATCAGTGGTTCAGCTAACTTCTGAAACTACAGGTGAGCCCCACTGTTTGAACTCCTTCTAGAATCAGGGTCAAGGAGAATTAGCTATGTTTTCCCAAGCCCCTGCGCCTTACTCTGGGAAACTAAGGTGACAATCACCTGAGTCCAAGGGATGATTGTAAGTTTGTGATTTTTAAATATTCCTTTATTTTTGACATTTATATTTATTTTACCTGCATAGAAATTTCTCCTGTGTGTGTGTTTGTGCACCACACGCACGCACGCATGTAAGGTGTCCGAGAAGGTCTGGAGAGAGCGTTTTATTCCCCAGGTCTGGAGTTACAGATGGTTGTGAGCCGCCATGTGGGTGCTGGGAATTTATTTCTGGCCTTCTGTATGCACTTTTAACACTGAGCCATCTCTCCAGCCCACTGTGTCCTATTTAGAGCGGAAAACCTTCTATCTAAGGAGACAAGAAATGGGAACCGTCATCTGTTGTCTGTTTCTTAGAACCGGAAGGAATGGAGTTGGGAAGGAAGGATTGTCCTGGGGTACAGTGAACAGTGAATAAGTCAATTTTACCTTCTAGCTTCTGCCCCGGGGCCTGCCGCTCGCTCCTGCCTTCTGCCAGAGAAGGCAGGCCTGGGGCCGGGTGGAGGCTGGCGGACAGGCCAGCCTCGGACTGAAAGCCCTCCCCACAGTTACAGAGCTCTGAAAGAGGCCCGGCTTTTCTCCTGTGAAATTCTGAGTTATTTAAAGCTCGGTTTGGAGTTTGTGCAGCCGGGGCTGGTTGCTATCCTCGCTCCAGGAAACACTGTGATTTTCTTGGCTCCTCTGAGTTCCGTGGGGCTTTTACCATCTTTGTATCTTTGGAGGAGGAAATTTAGTTTCAGAGAGGTGAAGATGCTCAAACCGCACAGCGGCCTCAACAGTAGCCAAACTCTTTGACTCTTTTTTTTTTTTTTTTTTTTAATTTTGTTTTGCTGAGACTGGGTTTCTCTTTAGCCCAGGCTATCCTAGAATTCTCTGTATATGAGGCTGACCTCAATTCGGGATTATAGATGTGTGCCACCATGCCTGCCCTTCTCTTCCTTCCTTTGTTTCTTTGTTTCTTTGTTTGTTTCTTTCTTTTTCTTTATTATTATTTTTTTTGTTGTTGAAGCATTCTTTAAAGTTTCTTTTTCATAGTGTATGTCTTCTTCTTGGGGCCGCAAGGGCACCTGCTGATGGCCGCGTGCTACTGTGGATTCTGATCCCTCAGGCTACTCTCCCTGTCCTGGCGAATTTGGGGTAAAGCTTGGCTATAAGGGCTCCTTACCTCAGTTTCTTCTCCAGACAGTCAGAGCCAGTGATGGGTTCAGGGTCCCCTGTGGACAGGACATTTGTACAGGATGGATTCAGTGGAGACAGCCAGGGGTCACGCTCTACCCTCATGCCCCCAGAGGGACCTGGTGCCAGTGCGGGCAACCTCGGGACGCCCACCCTTCTGTGGCCGTGGAGGACGCCTTTGGGGCAGCCGTAGTTACTGAGTGGAACAGTGATGAACACACCACGGAGAAGCCCACAGATGCCTACGGGGACCTGAATTTCATGTACTCTGGCCGAAAGCCCAGCAACGTGAGGCCTGCATGTCCGGGGCGCCAGGCTGGGTGGGGCTGGGGCAACGCCGAATGTGTCTCCCCATTGGTCCACCCTGTCTTTGCGGGCCTCTGTCTTAAGAGTCTGTCCCCCTCTCTCTCTAGGTCCTTGCAGCCTCCCGGTCCGTCTGTCTGTTTGTCCTCTCTCTAGGCCACTATCTGCGTTTGTCTGGGTCTGTCTCCTGTTGTCTCAGTCTCTCTGTCCCCCATGTGTCTCTTCCTCCTGTGTCCACAGTTTCTCCGGCTGTCTGACCGCACGGATCCGGCCACTGTATACAGTCTTGTCACCCGCTCTTGGGGCTTTCGTGCCCCAAATTTGGTGGTGTCGGTGCTGGGGGGGTCGGGGGGCCCAGTGCTCCAGACCTGGCTGCAGGACTTTCTGCGTCGCGGGCTGGTGAGAGCCGCCCAGAGCACAGGTGACCATGGGGGTTGGGGGCTGTCTCTCCTGGGCTGCGTCCCCACTGTTGCCATGGTTGGAGGACATTGCTCCCCTTTCCATGTCTTTGCTCACTGTTTTCCACTCTGTCCCTCCTTCTGTCCTACACAGGGGCCTGGATCGTCACTGGGGGACTGCACACAGGCATTGGCCGGCACGTGGGTGTGGCTGTAAGGGACCACCAGACGGCCAGCACTGGGAGCAGCAAGGTGGTGGCCATGGGTGTGGCCCCCTGGGGAGTGGTCCGGAACAGAGACATGCTAATCAACCCCAAGGTGGGAATGGGGTTCAGAGAAGAGGCCCTGGCCTGGAGTGCTGGTCTGAGGGTGGAGGGCAGGGAGTAATCCTGAATTCTGAGGGAGGAGGCTGGGAAGGACTCCTGGGTTTAAGAAAGTCTGGGGAAGATACTTGGATCTGAGGGAGGAGGCCAAGGTCTGGTCCTCGGGTCTGTGGGGGGAGTGTCACATCCCTTCTAAAAGACTTCTCTGTCCGGCATTGTCCCCAGGGCTCATTCCCCGCAAGGTACCGGTGGCGTGGTGACCCTGAGGATGGAGTTGAGTTCCCCCTGGACTATAACTATTCTGCTTTCTTCTTGGTGGATGATGGCACCTATGGCCGCCTGGGTGGCGAGAACCGCTTCCGCCTTCGGTTTGAGTCCTATGTGGCTCAGCAGAAGACCGGAGTGGGAGGTGAGTGGGATTTGTGTTTCCAAACCAGCACACAGGGCCCCATGGCCAGGTGTGGTCAAGACTGGGCAACTTTCTTCTGTTAAGAGTCTTGTCCTGGGCCGGGCAGTGGTGGCACACACCTTTAATCCCAGCACCCGGGAGGCAGAGGCAGGTGGATTTCTGAGTTTGAGGCCAGCCTGGTCTACAGAGTGAGTTCCAGCACAGCCAGGACTATACAGAGAAACCCTGTCTCGTCCCTGCTGGGGATGGTGGCACAGACCTTTAATCCCAGCTCTGGGAGGCAGAGGCAGTCAGATCTTTGTGAATTTGAGGCCAACCTGCTCTACACAGGATTAGCCAGTGTTACATAAAAAGACTCTTTCTTAAAAGTAAGTAAAAAAGAATTACAATAAAGGGAGTGTAAAGAGGTGGCTCAGTAGTTAAAATCACTTGCTGCTCTTATAAAGGACCTGTGGTCCATCTGATAACTCCAGTTCCAGGGGATCCAGGCTCTCTCTTCTGGCCTTCCTAGGCATGGCACTCACAGGCACATACACACAGAGACTCATAAATACCCACGAACACATACAGAAGGTTTTTTTTTTTATTTTTATTTTTTATTTTTTTAGGTTTTTCAAGATAGACTTTCTCTGTTTAGCCCTGGCTGTCCTGGAGACCAGGCTCATTCTGTAGACCAAGCTGGCCTTGAACTCAGAAATGCACCTGCCTTTACCTCTTAAGTGATGGGGTTAAAGGCGTGTGCCACCCCTGCCCACCTTTTTTGTTTGTTTGTTTGTTTTTTGGTCTATGGGGCACACTTTTAATCTCAGTGATCTGCAGGCAGAGGCAGGCAGAGCCCAGTGAGTTCCAGGTCTACTGTTCTAGGACAGGCAGAGCTGTATCTCATGAGACCCTGCCTCGAAAAAAAAAAAAAAAAAAAAAAAAAAAAAAAAAAAAAAAAAAAAAAAAAAAAAAGGGAAGTGAAGGAAAGTGAATTATCTTTTCCTGATCCCCGCCCCCCACACTGGGGTTCCCTGTGCCTGACAGCTCCGTGCATACGCTTTCCATATACAATCTTGGTCGCCTTTTCTTTTTCTCTCTTCTCTTCTCCCTCCATCCCTTCCTCTTGGCAATCCAGCTGCCTCCACCTCACAAGTGCTGGGATTTCTACTGAATGGCATTTGCTTCTCCTTTTCTCGTGGGGTTAGACACAATCCATTTCATTTCCCTTGCGTAGAATCTTCACGCACATGCTTCTTTACCTTCTCTTTCGGCCACGCTGGCAGCCGAACCAGGCCTGTGTGCACACCAGGCAAGCGCTGGACCACATGTGCTACATCCCCACCCAGCATTCCCAGTTCTTGTAATAGAGATGACAGCTCTCGGGTGGAATTTTCCCAGGTGACAAATGCTAGGGAATCATACATTTGATTCGTCTGGCACGAGTAACCGTGGTGAATGTGTGTGTTTGTGTGTTGTTGTTGTCTTCCTGTGCAGATGTGAGTTCTATACAGGTCTCCATCTCACGTGGCCTGACTTGCAGCTAGGCCTTCATAGTCACTGTCCTGTTCCTGTGATGAGATGCCATGTCTGAGGGAATGCCTACAAAAGAGAGCACTTAACTGGGGACTGGCTGGCTCACAGGTTCAGAGCTATAGTCCCTGGTGGCACACAGGCAGGCTTGGTGCTGTAGAAGTGGCTGCTAGTTCTACATCTGGATTCACAGGCAGAGGAAACCTGACAGCCCACCCCCAGTGACACACTTCCTCCAACAAGACCACACCTCCTGATTCTTCTTAAACATTGCCACTACTTGGTGACTAAGTATTCAAATATATGAGCCAGTGGGGCTATCCTTGTTCAAACCAGAGCAATAACTTTCTATTACTTTGCGGCAGTTTCATTTTTATTAAGAATACATGATTGTGGGGCCAGCAAGAGGGCTCAGCAGGTAGAGGGCACTTGCGGCTAAGCCCAACAATCTGAATCGAATCCCCCTGAACCCCACGAGGTGCAAAGACAGAATCAATCTCTGCAGATTGTCCTCTGACTTAGGCACACATACACACAGTGGCTCCCCCACACACGCGTGAAGTAAATTAATCTAAAAGAGAGAGGAAATAGTTTTAGCTGGATGCGGTGACGCCTGGGAGGCTGGAGCAGGAAGGCCGTGGAGCAGCAGGCTGGGCTACAGAGGGAGACCCTGTCCCCTAGGAACACAAACCAGCAACAGCAGCAGCAATCACAGAAGCACACATTTAAATTTAACCTTCGTGCTTGGTGCTGATATGGCTTCAGCCCAGAGCTCCAGGGTGCTGTGATGCCACCCAGCCTGGCACAGTCTATTTTATTATTTTACTGAGGGTGGAACCAAAGTGCCATTCCCTCGGGGCTTTGACTATTGGACTTTGTTAATGGTTTTATGGTGCCAAGATTGCCCATCTACTTGTATTTCCTTCCTTTTCCACTTGAACTCTCACTTCACTGGCCTTTGGAGTGCTTAGCCGATCATAAGACTGACTTGAGAGCCATGAGTCCAGGTCCCAAGTTCTGCTCCCGTCTGGAGCTATGGTGACCACCCTGGACTTCTGGACCTGGTGCTGTCTGTCATCCCCAGCACCCTGTAAAAGGATCAGTTCACAGTCATCCTCGGCTACATGAGTTGGAGGCCAATTTGGGATGCATGAGGCTTTGTCTTTAAAAAATATGGGGTCTGGGTGCTGGGGCCTGACTTGACAGATATGTGCTTCTTGTGCAAGAGTGAGGACCTTAGAGTTCACACTGTGTTGGCTGCAGCAACTCCCATCTGCAGTCCCCGATCCCCCTGGTGAGAGAGGGGACAGAGCCTGCTAGCTTGGTGTATGCTAAACCAGAGACCCTGACTCAAATCAAGGTGGGAGGTGAGGAGCAACATCTGAGCTTGTCCCCTGTTCCACTCAGATATGACACGTGCACACCTCTATTCATGTGCACGATCACACGTGTGCATACAGACACACACACACACACACACACACATTAATAATAAAACCCAGAAATTCTTCAGCAATTAATGGTACCTTCTGCCAAGCCCAATCACGAGTTCTACCCTAAGGACCCACAGAGCTGAAAGAGAAAACAGGCTCCCACAGATTGTCCTCCGACCTCCACACGTGTGTGAACACCACCCTCCCAACACTATATAAATGAATAATAAAAAAATTTCAGCCGGGCGTGGTGGCGCACGCCTTTAATCCCAGCACTTGGGAGGCAGAGGCAGGCGGATTTCTGAGTTCGAGGCCAGCCTGGTCTACAGAGTGAGTTCCAGGACAGCCAGGTCTACACAGAGAAACCCTGTCTCGAAAAACCAAAAAAAAAAAAAAAAATTCAAAGAAGAAGGACAATTTCCATGACTCTTGGCCACAGGGTTGGGACAAGGCCAATGTCTGCCCCAAGGGATTCCTGGGAAATGTAGTTCTTTCCTGTCCCCAGCGAAGGCTGATAGAATGTGACCAAGTTTCCCTTCCCCGCTTCCTCTCAGGGACTGGAATTGACATCCCTGTGCTCCTACTTCTCATCGATGGAGATGAGAAGATGTTAAAGGTATCCAGAGCTGCGTCCCTGCTTTTGAGGTGGGAGGAGAGCTGAAGGCCAGTACTCGGGGCAGGCAACAGTCTTAGGGATACAGGGACCAGAGGGCTGAACCCTGACTGGTTCTCTCCTTGCTTCTGAAGCGTATAGAGGATGCCACCCAAGCTCAGCTCCCCTGCCTCTTGGTGGCGGGCTCTGGGGGTGCTGCAGACTGCCTGGTGGAGACCCTGGAAGATACTCTGGCCCCAGGGAGTGGGGGACTCAGGCGAGGCGAAGCCCGAGATCGGATTAGGCGATACTTCCCAAAAGGAGACCCTGAGGTTCTTCAGGCCCAGGTATGGCATTGTGGAACCATGGTGGGAAGGGCTGGGCACCCTGGCTGGCAGGTCCTAAGGATAGGTGGAACCACAGGGTTGAGCTGGGGACTAGAGTTCTGCATTCTGCAGGTAGAGAGGATCATGACCCGAAAGGAGTTGCTGACGGTCTATTCATCAGAAGATGGCTCCGAGGAGTTTGAGACTATCGTTTTGAGGGCTCTTGTGAAAGGTAGGATGGGCCTTCCACATTGGTCTTGTCTATACTGCAGTGGTGGCTGATTCTGTCTCCACCCTTGATCCTCTAAGCCTAAGGCCACACCCCTCTTTGTGTCTCCTATGTCTTTCCTGTTTCCTAGGTTTCAGCTAGATGTTGTTGGTCAGTTTTCCCTACACACTTTCATTGTTTTCAACCTACTTCCCTGATGGATCCATCCATCCATGTTCCATTAATCCCTTCCTATTTTCATCTACTCACCACTCCATTTGTCCTTCATTCTTCCATCCATTTTCTGTCTTTTCATCCAACCTCCTACCTATCTACACCCCACTTATCCATCCATTCCCCTATCCATCTTTATATCCATGTATCAATCCTCTATCCATCATCCACCACCCACTTGTCTATCCATCCACTCATCCAGCTACCCATCCACTTGTCCATCCATCCATCTACTTACATATCTATTCATCCATCCACCCATCCACTTGTCCATCCATCCATCTACTTACATATCTATTNTACATATCTATTCATCCATCCACCCATCCACTTGTCCATCCATCCATCTACTTACATATCTATTCATCCATCCACCCATCCACTTGTCCATCCATTCACCCATCCACTTGTCCATCCATCCATCCATCCATCCATCCATCCATCCATCCATCCACCCATCTATCCATCCATTCATCCACTTGTCCATCCATCCATCTACTTACATATCTATCCATCCATCCACCTATCCAGTTGTCCATCCATCCACCCATCCACTTGTCCATCCATCCATCCACCCATCCACTTGTCCATCCATCCATCCATCCATCCATCCATCCATCCATCCATCCATCCACTGACCTATCTACCTACCCATCCATACATCTAACCATGCATTAAATCGTTTGCCTAGCCAACCCCCCACTCGTCCATTTGCACATTCACCCATACACCTACCGATCCTTTTATCCACCTTAACTATTCACCACCCACCAGTTCTTTAACTATTCATTGACACATCCATTAACAATTCAATCCAAGTATTCGCCTCCCCATTCCTTAAATCTCACTGTTCTGTGAGATATGCATGTCGATTGTAAGCTTGGCTAAAGAGGCTCACGTGACCACTGCCACCACTGGGAAGAGAGAGATTTTGCACTCGTCCCACTGGTAGCAGCTTTGTGTGACTGAGGATTTAGGTCTGCGTGATGCGCTCTCTAGCATGGGATATTTCTGAGGAGACAAAAGAGGCCTGGAAGTATGGACTTGGCAGACAGTGCTGGAGTCAAGAGCAGCAAGGGATGCAGGCCCCACCAGCTGGAGAACCGGAAGCCAGGACTTTCCCCTGGGAGGGAGGGATGGGAGCACCAAGGCCAGACTGTGTTCAGGAGGCCCCTATGGAGCAGGCAGGGCGGCCTGGTGAGGAGAGATGAGACCATAGAGCAGATGAAGAGACTGAAGTGACACAGAGCATGGATATAGCACTTGAGATGTGCTACGGCCACTGGGACTGGATGCGGGGCATGGCACAGTGGCTTAGGGCCTTATGAGCTATGGGACATGAGGGGTGGATCCGGGATTTTTGCCTTGCTGAGTAGACTGACTTCAAGAAAACATGTGTGGGACACGGTGAGCAGGAAGGTTAAGGGCAGGAGGCTCTGGGGATGAGGGATGCCAAGTTAAGGCACAGGGAATTTTGCTTTTGTGGGGACATATGTCCACACTCTTCATTCATCCACCCACCATCCCTTCCTCCAGCCCGCCCACTGCCATCATCTACCCCTCAATCTCCGCATCCACCAGCCCACCCACCCGTGAACCAAGCCCTTCACCTATCCATCCATCCATGGGCAAGCAGGATCTTACCAACCGTTTGCTTTCTTTCTCTGACCCTTTGGAAGAAGTACCAGAAAAGTACAGAATGACAATGCGCCTCACTCCTGATACATTTTTGCTTCTCAAAATAAAATGACAAGTTGTATGATCCTGGGCATGTTCACGACCCCTCTTCGGATATCTGTTGACCCAGACATTAACCTTAGGGGCTGAGGAGCAAGCTGAAGATTGCCACCACTTGGAATCATTTGTCATTGTTAACAGTGGACATTGCTGTCAAGAGGGTCGCTCTGACTCCAGTTCTATAGATGAAGAAACAGCAAAATGGACACCACCCTCTGTCCCCACCCTTTCTTCCCCCCCCCCCCCCCCCCCCCCCCCCCCCCCCCCCTTTTTCCCCCCCCCCCCCCCGAGCCCTATCCACCTCTCCCTTTTGTCCCTCCAGCCTGTGGGAGCTCTGAGGCCTCAGCCTACCTGGATGAGCTGCGTTTGGCTGTGGCTTGGAACCGCGTGGACATCGCCCAAAGTGAACTTTTCCGTGGGGACATCCAATGGCGGGTGAGGAGTCAGGACACAGGCTCACTTCTCTTCCTGGCGGACCTCTTGGCACCTGGTCCTGCCTTCCATCATGGTCTGTCTGGCCTCCCCTTAATTGGCCACTCATCTCTGATTGTTCCTCTGTCCCTGACTTGTTCCTTGTCTCCCTGTCTACTCACCCATCCATCTTCCACATGCTGTCTGTCCATCTACTCATCCATCCACCCATCCATCCGTCCATCCACCCATCCATCTCTCTAGGCATCCATGCACCAATATTCACTTACTCAGCCAAACCCTCTTTTCTCCCACCAGCCACCTACTCCATATATCCATCCTCCAATGGATCCTTTCATCCATCTACCCACCAGCCCATCCACCCACTTATTTATCTGTCCATCCACTATCTATCAATCGATCGACCAGTCAGTCAGTCTGTCTGTCATGCTTCACTTGTGGCCTCTGTCTCTCGCCCTCCATTTCTGAGCATCCCTGTCCCTCACACAGTCCTTCCACCTGGAGGCATCTCTCATGGATGCTCTGCTGAATGACCGGCCTGAATTTGTGCGCCTGCTCATCTCCCATGGCCTTAGCCTGGGACACTTCCTGACCCCCGTGCGTCTGGCCCAGCTGTACAGCGCGGTGTCCCCTAACTCACTGATCCGCAGTCTTCTGGACCAGGCGTCCCATGCTAGTAGCAGCAAATCCCCTCCTGTAAACGGAACTGTAGAGCTCCGGCCTCCCAATGTGGGGCAAGTGCTGAGGACTCTGCTGGGAGAAACGTGTGCGCCACGGTACCCTGCCAGGAACATCCGAGACTCCTATCAGGGCCAGGACCAAAGAGAGAATGTAAGGCCGGTCAGGGCTGGGGATGCATGGCGGGCTGCATGTGGAGTGTCTGAGAGGGTATGGCAAACCTGGGCGGGTGGGGCTGCTTCTTGCTAGGCTTCTCTGTGCTTTCAGGAATCTCTGCTTATGGACTGCGCCAACAAGCAACCGCCAACGGATGTAAGCTTTGAACAAGCCCCCTGGAGTGACCTGCTTATCTGGGCTCTGTTGCTGAACCGGGCCCAGATGGCTATCTATTTCTGGGAGAAGGTAAATACGCCTCCTCATTTTGGAATCCTCCGGTTCTCACCTTGGGACACTGTGCTTAGAGACACCAAGGCTCCTTAGATGGCTCTGACCTCTGATCTCTGACCTTAGACAACTTGCACTCCGTTCTCTGTCTTTCTTTTGTGGTTTGTTTTAAGGCAGAGTCACATATAGCCCAGGCTGGCCTTGAACTTGATATCAGCCCAGGATGACCTTGGACATGTGCTGCTATCCTTGGTTCATGCCATGTTGAGAATCAGACCCAAGGCTTTGTGCACTCAACCCAGTGGGTGCTACCATCCACACCCCTAGTTTTGATTTGCTGAGACAGGGTCTTCCTGTGTAACCCAGACTGGCCAGGACCCTGTGATTCTCCTGCCTCAACCTCATGAATGCTGCCTGTGACCCCCCCCCCACGGCCTACACACACACACACACACACACACACACACACACACACACACACACTGAATGTTTTAAAGATGTATACGATGATGACATTATCTTCTCAAACTGAACTCAGTGCCCAGGAAAAAAGCAGTGCGCAGTGCTCCGGGCCCCCACTCGGCTTTCTCGGCCTTTGCTGTGATGATAGCGACCCTGTCTATTTTGGCAGTGTGCATTTGTTTGGGTGAACCCTTGGCCTGAATGACTCTATTAACTTCTGATCTTCCACAACCACAAGATTTCTCTCCGTCCCTTCCCAGATGTCTAACCTCCCCATGTCCTCTTTCTCTGTCTCTTCAGGGCTCCAACTCAGTGGCCTCTGCTCTTGGGGCTTGCCTCTTACTCAGAGTTATGGCTCGCCTAGAGTTGGAGACTGAGGAGGCCGTGCGGCGGAAGGAGCTTGCTGCCACGTTTGAAAGCATGAGTGTGGGTACGTGGGGCAGGGTGCTGGGGGGCACACAAGGCACCTCCCGTCCCCTTCCATCCTCATCTGTACCCTTGTCCCCAGACCTCTTTGGAGAGTGTTACCACAACAGTGAAGAGCGAGCAGCCCGCCTTCTTCTGCGCCGCTGTCCCCTCTGGGGAGAGGCTACTTGCCTCCAGCTTGCCATGCAAGCGGATGCCCGAGCATTCTTTGCCCAGGATGGAGTCCAGGTGAGCCTGTGACTCAGACAGCCGTGAGCCCCACCCCTGGAGTCCACTTGTCCCTAGAACAATGCTTCTTAACCTCTGAGCACAGAGCGGCCGTTTCACAGGGGTCGAATATCATATATTTACATTAAGATTCATAACAGCGAATCCCATGGTGGCGGCACATGCCTTTAATCCCAGCACTTACAGGCAGAGAGGCAGGTGAATCTCTGAGTTGGAGGCCAGCCTGGTCTATAGAGAAAGTTCCAGGATAGCCAGAGACACACAGAGAAACCTTTTTTTTTTTTTTTACAGTAGCAAAATTACAGTTATATAGTAGCAATGGTAATTTTATAGGGGAGTTTTATAGGTCACAGCATTAAGACCATTGAGAACCACTGCCTTAGAAAATGTTGCTTCATAAAAAGGCCAATCACCTATAACCTTTCACCTCTCCCTCCCCTCCCCTCCCCAGGTAGTGTTGTTGCTACCAGAAAGTACAATTTCTCACACAGGAAGTCCCTCATTCTCACAGGGGAGTTCCTCTCCTCCTAAAGGAAGGGCCACTTCTTCAGCAGGAAGCTCTTTCCACTTTTTTTTTTTTTTTAATGTACATCGGTGTTTTGCCTGCATGTGTGTGTATGTGAGAGTGTGAGATCACCTGGAACTGGGGTGGCAGACGGTTGTGAGTGGGCAGCTCTGCTGATCTCCGTCTGTCTGTCTGTTTTTAGCCAATCTTGTGTGTAAGGAGGAGAAAATACTTGCCCTTTTGGCTTAAGTGATTTGGTCCATGCAGAGTGCTTGGCACAGCATCTGCCCTATGATGTCAATAAAAGTTGGCTGCTCTGGGTCTGCAGGAATGAATGGTTCACTGGTTAAGGGCCCACAGGCTGCTCCTGCAGAGAAAGGTTAGATTCCTACCGCCCATGAGGCAGCTCACAGCCATCTGTAACTCCTTCTATGGGCTCTGGTGCCCTCTTCTTACCTATCTGGGCACCAGGCACACCCTGGTGTTCATCCCACAGGGTGAGAATAAGATCACTACCACATTTTTTTGAGCGGAATTTGGAACACTTTTGTTTTATAGATCTCTTAAGCACAGTAACTTAAACTTAAAACATAATCTTAGCCCCCACAATGGTGCACAGACATGCCGGCAGGCGAAACGCCCACACACAGTGGAAGAAAAATTGGCTGTTCCGTTTTCCTGGCTGAGCCTGAGGAGGCTGCCTCTGCCGACCGTGCCCCATGCTCTAACAGTTGAGGTCCCATATGGATGCTTGCTCTGTGCCCTGGTGGCAGACTCCAGCCCTTGTCAGGGTCTCTAATGTTCCCACATTCCACAGTCTCTGCTGACAGAGAGGTGGTGGGGGGAGATGGTCAGCACGACCTCCGTCTGGGCCCTGCTTCTCGCCTTCTTCTGCCCACCTCTCATCTACACCAACCTCATCGTCTTCAGGTCAGTGCCTTGGCTCAGGGCTCAGTCCCTCACTCCTGCTCATTTCACTCTGCCCTCTTACTTAGCCACCCCGCATGTCTCTCCCCTGAGAAGGCCACTCTTTTCCCTTCTCTGGAGGGAATGTTCTGGAAGGTGGGGGTTGTTGTATTGCCTTTGCATTATCTCTCTATGCGATTTCTCTACTTTTTAGGCCATGGCTCTGGAGGAGGGCAACTCCTTTATCTCTCTGCACTGTTTGTGGTAAACTAAGTTTGGGTCTTTCTCAAGAACCCCTCTATTTCTCACTCTGTGTCCTGCCCCTCACGGCAGGAAGTCAGAGGAGGAGCCCACACAGAAGGACCTTGACTTTGATATGGACAGCAGCATCAACGGAGCAGGTCCTCCTGGGTGAGTGACGGCACAGCATTGTGAGGTGAGGGTGAGAGAGGGCGCCATTATGGGCAGTTTCAGGATCGTGCCAAGTCCCACTTCCCATCAGGCACTGGAGCAAGTCCTGAACTAGGGGAGGCCTGGGCTTTTAGGGGTTGATGGCTTCACTGAGCCACGGAAGATGCCGAGGTAAGTTCTAGAAGGCCATGCTCAAGGACTAACTTAAAATTTGGTCCTTGGTGCCAACAAGTTGGCTCTACAGGTAAATCTACTCAAGTGGAAAGACCTGAGTTCAAGAGAGAAACAATTCTTTTTCTAGAATTCTTTATTTTATGTCAGTGAGTACACTGTAGCTATCTTTAGACACACCAGAAGTGGGCATAGGACCCCATTACAGATGGTTATGAGCCACCATGTGGTTGCTGGGATTTGAACTCTGGACCTTCGGAAGAGCCGTCGGGTGCTCTTACCCACTGAGCCATCTCACCAGCCCGAAACAATTCTTAAGTGCTTCTTCTGACTTCCATGTTTCTTAGTTCATCCATTTGAGTGCACGCGAACACACACACACACACACACACACACACACACACACAGAGTTAAAACTTTCAAAATTGTCTCTGCCCACAAGGATGCTGTCATCACAAGAACTCAGTTTGGGTTGGGCTACCTGTGTTCTCCTGCTGTTGGTTACTTAGTGAGTATTTATTCACTTTTCTACTATGTTTCTGTCCCTGGGGCCCTTGCTCTGTCACTGTGTTGCAGTCCCCATTGAGATCTTTTAAAGAGCAGGCTCAATATGTATAGTTGCTAAGTACTGTGGGTTCCATCCCAGGACAAACAAAAGACAAAACCTACAGGAAAACAAAATGAAACCTCAAGGAGTCAGCTGGTTAGGTGCCGAGCGAGCGCACAAGCCTGAGGAGCTGAGCGCAGGCTCCCAGCCTCTGTACTAAAATCTAAGGTGTGGCAGCGCATGCCAGCACTAGTGCAGCTAGACAGAGAAGGAACGGTCCCTGGGGCATTGTGGGCCAGTCTGGGTAGCTGAATCAGCAAGTCCTGTGTTAAAAATAAGAGGGAAAGCGACTGAGGGAGACATCAAACCTCAACCTCTCAAGTCTCAGTCTGGCTAATAAAATAATTTTGAAATGGACTCAGAAGGGAGCTTAGGACCCTTTTATTAGATGCTGAGAGAAAAGGAACAGAGCAGGCGACTATGAAGAGGAAGGGAGGAAGCCACTCCTTTGGCTGCGGAGGTAGGACAACAGTAGCATGCTGGTGAGAAGGTCTGAGTAGCCCAGAGCACCAAGGAAATTAAGTCCAGGCTTGGGAAGAATCCAAAACAAACAAAGACAAAGAAAAGGAGACGAGAAGATTGTTTTTCTGACTTAGGAGTCAGAAAATCGGGCAGGTTGCATGTGGAGGAGGAGGATTGCGGTCTCCACGGAAACAAGTAAACTGTATCGAATTGTATCATTGAAGGGCATAATTAACCTTTCCCTCTCCTTCAAGTGACTCAGATTCCCTGGGGCAGAGAAAGACTCTAGGACAAGTGACTGCGAACTGTGCTGGATTAACCCCTTAGACACTTTAAAAGATTTTATTTTTAATTATGTGTGTATATGTGGATTTGTGTGTCGTGGGGGTATATGCATGTGGTTGCCCTCTGAGACTAGGACTGGGAATTGTCACACACACACACACACACACACACACACACACACACACACACACACACCATGACAAACCAACCAACCAACCCCCACAGCTGCCAAACTGAATAAGAGACAACTTATTCTCCTGCCAGATGTGAGTGACCTAAGCAGGAAACATGGAGCTAAGTTAGTTCTATGTTCCAATGTGGAAACTGTTTCATGGAGTTTTTATAGTAACAGAACAAAGAAAGTTATAAATCAAGACACTTAAAAATTCAATGGTATGGACTGGAAAGATGGCTCAGTGGTTAAGAGCACCGACTGCTCTTCCAGAGGTCCTGAGTTCAAATCCCAGCAACCACATGGTGGCTCACAACCATCCGCAATGAGATCTGATGCCCTTTTCTGGTGCGTCTGAAATCAGCTACAGTGTACTTATATAAATAAAATAAATAAATCTTTAAAAAAAAATACAGTGGTAGAAATATTAAGTGAGCAGATAGGGCAGGCAAGAGAATCGCGGCCTTGGGCTCAGATCCTATCTTACTGCATTCTTAGGTGTCTGTAGGGTTTTGTGATGTTAGTACATTGCAAAAATTTGTATCTGTTTATCAAGATGTTAGATATGAGACTGAGGTAGACCAGAGGTTAATGATAGCCCAAAAGAAATTAAATTATCTGATAGTAAAGATAGCCCAAGAGAAATTAGGCCATCTTGATAGGAACATCCAGGTTCTTCAGTCCCTGAAGCCTTTATCAGTTGATCGGCCTCTGCAGACAGTGTCTTTCTAGGAATTCCCAGTGACAGAATCAAACCCGGTCCAGTGCTCAGAACTGCTGGACCAATTCTTCAACCCTTTAAAGTTTTCAAAATTAGATTTTATTTTGTTATTTGTACTTTTTTTTTTTTTTTTTTTTTTTTTTTTTCTTTTTATTTTTAAGGGCGCGCATGCCGCCTGCAAGGGTGTGGCGTCCAGAGGACAACCTGTAGAAGCCGGTTCCCTCCTTTCACCTTGGCGACCAAGGTCACGTGGCAGACACT
>NC_034590.1:17992010-18005000 GCF_900095145.1 Mus pahari | reverse complement strand
GTTGTTGTTGGTTTTTTTTTTTTTTTTTTTTTTTTTTTTGAGAGAGAGAGAGAGGGTTTCTCTGTATAGCCCTGGCTATCCTGGAACTCACTCTGTAGACCAGGCTGGCCTCGAACTCAGAAATCCGCTGACAGTGGCCCTAGTGTTAGACTCTTCGAATCAGCAGTCAGTCCTCACTGGCTTTTCAGTGTCATCAGTTCGAGGGTCACGGCCTGCATGGACACCTGCCGGGTTCCCCTCAGTATAGCTCACATTCTAGTCTTTTGACCAGGAGGAAGTAGATGGACCCCAGCAAAGCTCACAGCCCCCACCTTTTCATGTGGTTTAAGATCTAAAGCACTCCAGGGCTCCTGGAACATCCTGGTTGTTTCTGGTCAGTTGTTTTTTTTTTTAAGATTTTATTTATTTATTATATGTAAGTACACTGCAGCTGTCTTCAGACACTCTAGAAGAGGGAGTCAGATCTTGTTATGGATGGTTGTGAGCCACCATGTGGTTGCTGGGATTTGAACTCAGGACCTTCGGAAGAGCAGTCAGGGCTCTTAATCACTGAGCCATCACTCCAGCCCTTCTGGTCAGTTTTTTTTTTTTTTTTAAGATTTATTTATGTATTATATGTAAGTACACTGTAGCTGTCTTCAGACACTCCAGAAGAGGGAGTCAGATCTTGTTACAGATGGTTACGAGCCACCATGTGGTTGCTGGGATTTGAACTCCGGATCTTTGGAAGAACAGTCGGGTGCTTTTACCCACTGAGCCATCTCACCAGCCCCTTCTGGTCAGTTTTAAAGACATTTATTGTGCTCAGTGGTTTGTTGTTGGTGTGTGGACTGGTTTTGGTTTTTTGTTTGTTTGTTTGGCATAAGGTTTCTCTCTATATCCTTGGATAGCTTGGAGCTGCCTTGCAGGGATCCTTCTGCCTCTGCTGGGACAAACCATGCTGGGTTTATGCTCGGTTTTGTTTCTTTCTTTGATGTTTGTTGTGTTTCTTCAGGCTAGCATCAAACACCTGGCAGTCCTCTTGCCTCAGCTCTCGAAGTGTAATGAATCCTCATCCCATGTTTTACGTTCCTTCCTCCCTCACTTCTGTATATCAGCTGGCCTGGAACTTGAAGCAGTTCTCCTGCCTCAGTCTCAAAGGGATTGGCTGTGTCTTCAGGTTCCCAGAGTCCAAAGTGGGACAGTGTGGAAGTTAGACTGCAAGGTGGGCAGCCAGTCCAGGCTCAGTGGTCCCTGAAGCTCGCTGTCTTGCAGGACTGCGGAACCCTCGGCAAAGGTGGCCCTTGAGAGGCGACGTCGGCGGCAGCCAGGACGTGCCCTCTGCTGTGGTTTCTCTGAGAGCTGGTCGCACTTCTGGGGCGCCCCAGTGACCGCCTTCCTGGGTAACGTGGTCAGTTACCTGCTGTTCCTGCTGCTATTTGCCCACGTGTTGCTGGTGGAGTTCCAGCCCACAAAGCCGGGTGGCTTCGAGCTGCTGCTGTACTTCTGGGCCTTCACCTTGCTGTGCGAGGAGCTGCGCCAGGGCCTGGGCGGTGGCTGGGGTAGCCTGGCCAGCGGGGGACCTGGTCCCGGCAAAGCTCCCCTGCGCCATCGGCTGCACCTCTACCTCTCAGATGCCTGGAACCAGTGCGACCTGCTGGCACTCACCTGCTTCCTGCTGGGCGTAGGCTGTAGGTGAGTGAGGGACTGGCAGGGCCCCTGCCTAGAATCCCCCAGTGAGAGTCAGTGGCGGAGTACCCTGGGTGATGGACAGTCACCCCTTCCCCCTTTACTGAAGCGGTCCTCAGCTGGCCTACCAAGGGGTAGATTTCCTCCAGTCCACGTGACTTTGAAACAGTAACTTGGTATGAATAATTTATCCAAACAGAAGGGAGATAAGTGGACTTAGTGAACTAATATTTCTGCTTGTCCCAGGCTTTCTTTAGTGTGATGTATCATCTGAGAAGACAGGGCCACGGCCCTGCCGATTGCAGGAAAGCCACTGTCAAGGGTATATTGGATACATTTTATCAAGCACCTTTTTCCAAGGGCTGACAAATCTTTGCATCTCGGGAGGAAGAAACACCGTCACCTCCAGTATAATTGGCTTGTCCTCCTTTAAACCGGTGCCCTCCAGATCCACACTTAGGTTATTGCAACAACAACAACAAAAAAGTCGCGTCCCCGGTGTAAAGCGCGTGGGGTCAAAGGCCGGGTGGATCGGTTTCATCCGCAGATTTCTGTCTAAATAGCTGGCCCCATTGCCTGCCTGCCTGGGAGCGGTGGCTGTGAGCGCCCCCATGAGGACGTGCTAGGCAATACCTGGTGTTTTGTAACCTCAAGCTGTCATTCAAATCAGACTTACAACCTCTGTCAGTCCGCAGCCTGTAAATGTTTTCATTTATGCACCTCTGACCACTCCATATTTTAGGGGTCCCCTCCTCCTTTGAGGGAAACAGGGTCTCACTCTGTAGCCCAGGCAGGCCTGTTTGGAATTCCCAGACATCCTTCTTCCCTGGCCTCCTCGGAACTTGGATGACAGGCGCGCGGCATGGTACATTCCAAACACGATTCTTAGAAGGCCATCCACCCATACTGAGACCAGAGAAAGCTGATCAGAGGGTCCCTGCCTCTTCCCTGTGAGGCCTCAGCTTCGTCTGAGGAGCCACCCCCGATCTGAGCTGTGCTGTCTCCCCCCACACTCCTCAGGCTGACCCCTGGGCTGTTTGACTTGGGACGCACCGTCCTCTGCCTTGACTTCATGGTCTTCACACTGCGCCTGCTGCACATCTTCACAGTGAACAAACAGCTGGGGCCCAAGATTGTCATCGTGAGCAAGATGGTGAGTCTGAGGAGGAGGGGCAGAGAGCAAGGTGGGAGAGAATGGGACCTGGAGTGCAGGGGGTGGAGCCAGGGGTGAAGGGCAGAATCTAGAGGGAAGACATGGGGAGGGGTTGGGGGAGTGGAGTCTGAAAGGGAGGGCCTTGCCTTTTAGTGACTGGAAGTGGACCTGAATGTGGCCAGGGCGGGAGAGGGGTTGGGAGGAAGGGGAGGGCTTCTGCGGTGGGCAGGCAGGACAGAAAGGGACGGGCCTTTGAGGATGCTGTGTCTAAGGCAGGGAGAGTAGCCAGCTGGAGTAGGTGTTCCGGGAAGGGGCGGAGCCAGGGAGCAAAGGGCCGGGTCATTTCACCCACACCTTCCTCTGCTTCCAGATGAAGGATGTATTCTTCTTCCTGTTCTTCCTTTGCGTGTGGCTTGTAGCTTATGGGGTAGCCACCGAGGGGATCCTGAGGCCCCAGGACCGCAGTCTGTCGAGTATCCTGCGCAGGGTCTTCTACCGACCTTACCTGCAGATCTTCGGACAAATTCCCCAGGAGGAAATGGACGGTAGGAAAGGGCTCTCCAGCTGAGTCTGGGTCTCTGACTGTGTCTCTTGTCTCCCATCTCCTCCCCTCTCCCTGCCTTTCTCTGCTCACACCCGCTGTTCCTTTTGCAGTGGCCCTCATGAATCCAGGTAACTGCTCTATGGAGCGGGGTTCCTGGGCTCATCCGGAGGGGCCCGTCGCGGGCTCCTGTGTGTCCCAGTATGCCAACTGGCTGGTGGTGCTGCTCCTCGTCGTCTTCTTGCTGGTGGCCAACATCCTGCTGCTCAATCTGCTCATTGCCATGTTCAGGTGAGCCTGGCCTCGCCGCCCGGAGCTTCCCCCTTACTTGGACTTTGAGGCTTGTTGCTACTGTTTTGACATCTCTGAGGCAGTGTCTTGGAAATTCGGGTAATCTTGCCTCTACCTCTGAGCCCTGGGATCACTTGCGTGCCTCCAAGGACGCTAAACGCTTCTTCTTTTGATGAAGCCCACTTTAGTGACTTGTTTGCAGTTTGTTTTATTCATGTGCATGAATGTTTTGCCTGCATGTATGTATGTGTACCATGTGCGTGGGAAGTGCCTATGGAGGTCAGAAGGAGGGCATTAGATTCTCTGGGACTGGAGTTACCGAGTAGATGCTGGGAACTGAATCTGGATCCTTTTGCAAGAGCAGCCAGTGCTCTTAACCTTAGCTGAGCCATCTCTCCAGTCGGGTTGTTTGTTTGTTTGTTTGTTTGTTTTTGTTTTCTGTTGCTTATACTCTTGCTCTTGTCCCATATACTGTGATTTGTTTTGTGTCTGGTCCTTCAAAGGCTTCCTAGTTGCTAGTTAATTGGTTCTTTAAGATTTCTTAGCTGAGGTCAGGCCTTTAATCCTAGCACTTGGAAGACAGATCTCTGAGTTCCAGCTCAGTCTGGACTACAGAGTGAGTTTCAGGACAACCAGAGTACACAGAGAAACCCTGTCCGGAAAACAGAAAGAAAAACAAACAAACAAACAAACAAACAAAAGAGCTCATAGCTGTTAGAATTGCCTGATGCCAGGGCCTTCAGTGTTGATTGCCTCTTGGATTTCTGGGAACGGGAGGGGATAGAAGAGGCCAGCTGAGGCCGGGAAAGGGCTTGGGCTCCCAGGATGAGAAGAGAAGACAGTTGGAGACAGTTGAGCCAGGAGAAGCTGAGCTGAGAAGATAGGCTGAAGCAGTTGTTAGAGTTTGGAGCTGCTAGTATTGGGAAAACTGGGAGAAGGGACTGTCCCCAGCTGAGGGTGGATCAGTTAGGAGAAACGTGTGAAGGGGAGGGGCTGGAAACTAGGAGGAGGGCTGGCAGGGAGATAAGAGAACTGGTTACTATTTGTAAGAATAGGAAATATTAAAAGGAAAAAAAATACCCCCCACACACATTTTACAACCCCATACAGAGGGTGAGTCTAAACTCCACAGTCTGGAGACTTAAGAGTTAATTTTGGGTTTTAGCTCTTATCTATAGATCATTGGCCCATTTGGAGTTAATTTAGTTCACAGTGTGAGAACAGGCCCTACCTCAGTCTTTGTGTCCATTCGGGAGAGTGTGCATTAAAGACACTGGGCGTAAAGTCCTTGCTAGAAACCAGCTGGGCTCAGGATGGTGTGGTACAAGCTTGTCCCAGCACTTGGAAGGTCAGAAGCCTGGGGTACATGAAACCCTATATCAAAATCAAACAGGGGCTGGAGAGATGGTTCAGTGGTTAGGGTCACTGGCTGCTTTTATAGAGGACACGGGATCAATTCCCACTCACGTGGAAGCTCACAACTGCCTGTAATCCCAGTTCCAGGAGATCTGACATCCTCTTCTGGCCTTTGTGGGTAATATGCACAGACATACATGTAGGCAAAATAGCTGTACATGTTAAAATAAATAAACCTTAAAAAAAAAAAAAAAAAAAAAAAAAGAAAGAAAAGCCAGGCAGTGATGGCGCACGCCTTTAATCCTAGCACTTGGGAGGCAGAGGCCAGTGAATTTCTGAGTTCAAGGCCAGCCTGGTCTACAAAGTGAGTTCCAGGACACTCAGGGCTACACAGAGAAACTCTATCTCAAAAAAAAAAAAAACCAAAAACAAACAACGATAACTACCAAGTACCCATTGTATAATTTTGAAAACATCAAAGTCAGGATGGCGGGTGGGGGGTGGTGGTGGGGGGTGGAGTGGGCGTGGCTCAGTCAGTAAAGCACTTGTCTTGCAAGCTCAAGGACCTCAGCTTGAAGCCGGGAATCTGTGCAGCCTTTTCATCCATTGTTGGATTATTGTAATCCCAGTCCTGGAAAGACAGGGACCAGAGAATCTCTGAGGATCACTGGTCTATTCTAAGCAGCGAGCTTCTGCCCAGAGAGAGAGAGCATGCTGAAGATCACAGTATCACGTGCACATGCACGTGCATACACATGTGTGCACACACACATGCACCTGTCCATATACAAACATGTTCACAGGCAAGCATCAAATAAACAAGCACTGGTGCTGGAGAGGTGGCTCCACAGCTAAGAGCACTCGTAGCTCAATCGGGAGGACCAGAGACCCTAGAGCCCACACAGCGGGACTCACTAATGACTGCAGGATCTCACAGCCTCCTCTGGGCTCCACGGCTCTTGCATATAACATTTTGATTTTTATTGTGTGTGTATGAGTGTTTGCCAGCATGTATGTATGTATGTATGTATGTATGTATGTATGTATGTATGCATGCATGTATACCACATGAGTACAGTGCTGGTAGAGACCAGGAGGCACTGATCTTTTGGAGAGCTTCCATATTAGTGCTGAGAACTGAATGTGAGTCCTCTGCGGGTGCCACGTGCTCTTAACCGCTGAGCGGTCTCTGACTACTTTATCTCGAAGCCTAATCCAGTCCTATGATCAGGGTCCTTTATTGGCCTCCCGTGACTCTTGACCTCTGGCCTCCACAGCTACACTTTCAGCAAAGTGCACGGCAACAGCGACCTCTACTGGAAGGCACAGCGCTACAGCCTCATCCGGGAATTCCATTCGCGGCCTGCCCTGGCCCCACCCCTCATCATCATCTCTCATGTGCGCCTCCTCATCAGGTGGCTGCGCAGGTGTCGCAGGTGTCGTAGGGCTAACTTGCCCGACTCCCCAGTCTTCGAGAACTTCCGTGAGAATGGAGCTTGGTCTGCATGGGAGTGGGGCTGGGGGGGGGGTGGCGTTTGGGGAGGGGAGAAGAAAAGCAGGTGGGTGGGGTTCAGGGAGGGTGTCAGGATCTGCACCCATCTGGGGACGAGGCATGAGGAATTTGGTGGCTTTGGGGAGGGGACAAGTTCCCAAGTGGTCCTGCCCTTTGATTCCTGGGACTTGGCCCTGCAGTTGTCCGTCTCTCTAAGGAAGCAGAGCGCCAGCTGCTGACTTGGGAGTCTGTGCACAAAGAGAACTTCCTGTTGGCCCAAGCTCGGGACAAGCGAGACAGTGACTCGGAGCGTCTGAAACGCACGTCTCAGAAGTGAGGCGGGGGTCCTGCTGTGGGCAGCGTCTGCAGGTGGGACGTTGTGTCTTCAGCTGGGAGAATGCTCTCTCTTTGTAGGGTGGACACTGCACTGAAGCAGCTGGGACAGATCAGAGAGTACGATCGGCGTCTGAGGGGGCTGGAGAGAGAGGTGAGGCCTTGGGCGTGGCGGGGCATGGGCTGGCAGGGCTGGGACCCCCTGCTTCCCTGCTCCGGCCTTGACTTACTCCTGTCTTCCCAGGTCCAGCATTGTTCTCGAGTCCTGACTTGGATGGCTGAGGCCCTTAGCCACTCTGCCTTGCTGCCTCCAGGGGCCCCACCCCCTCCGAGCCCCCCTGGGCCCAAAGGTCAGTGTGGTCCTGGGCTTCTGCAAGACATCCCCGTGTGCCTTCCCGATGTCCTTGGGTCCCTTGCATGGTCTGCTGAAGGCTCTGTTGTCTGCTTGTGTGGGGATGTGCTTAGCTGGCGTGAGTGTATGCGCCTGTGAAGGCCAGGGTTGATGTCTCCACCTCCCTTTTCACTTTGTCTGTCTGTCTGTCTGTCTGCCCCCCCCCCTGTAGTTCCTTGAAACGGGACCTATCCCTAGGCCCAGGTGTCTCCAGTGGCTTTGGGAAATCCATCTGTATCTGCCCCACTCCCCTGGCTTTTGAAGTGGGTCCTGTGTTCACCCTAGGGTGCCAGTGTCTCTCCTACCCTTTTTTTGTTAACATAGGTGACCCCCCTTTTAAATATGGGTGCTGTGTGCCTGATCTGGTTTCATATCTGTTGCTAGGATAAAATACAAAAAAACCAAAAGCACCTTAGGGGGTGAAGGATTTACTCGGCTTATACTTCCAGGTTACAGTCCGTCAGTGAGGGAGACAGGGAGAGAGCTTGAACATTCTCACCTATAACCAGAAAGCTCACAGCTAAAGAAATGCACCAGAAGCCACGAACAACACTGTTCGCTGGACCACAGCGCCTTCCGTCCAGCCAGCTTCAGCAGACAGTGCAGGACTCCACACCCCAGGAAATGGGGTTGCCCACAGTGGCCTGGGCCTTCCTACACCAATTGGCAATCAAGATAATCCCCCACAGATATGTCCACAGGTCAATTTGATCTAAACAATTGAGGTTCTTCCTCTCAGATGGCTCGGGTTGACAGAGCTTAACCAGGGCGCAGTCTGAGCTCAGGTCTCCTGCTTGTGTGACAGGCGCTTTGCCCACTGACTGTGTCCCCACACTGCTTCTTTTGGCTACTCTCTCATTTCCTGGAACTCATCACCCGCTGTCCTCTCCGTCTCTTCCAGACTGAGTGTTCCTGGTGGACGTCTAGGTGTTTGAATCCAGAGAGGGTTCATTCCTAGAGCTGGGCCCAGTCTGCCTCAAGCGACACAACTGGTGGCCTTATCCTCACCACGGACCCCATGCTCATGGGTTGCTGTCCCGACACACTGCGAGTATCATGGCAGGGACCCCTTCCCGGAGCAGCCTCACCTTGGGTGGATCAAGCTCTGAGCTGGCAAAGTTGGCCTCTTTGTGGGCCCAGCCACAGCAGAGGAGGCCGGAGGGTCCTGGGGTGCAGGAACCACAGACCCTACGCACAGCTTCCCCACAATGGGGAAATAAAATCATTTGATGAGGATTTTAGCACATGCTTGGCTCCTGTGGAGCAGGTGGGTGAAGATGTTGGGAGTCTGTCCTTCCCCAAGACCACTACAGCTGCCCACTTAGACCCAGAGCCTCTGGGTGGCTTTCCCTGGAGACCGGGGGCCATCTGAGCCCCTGCCGCTTTCTGCTTTCCCATGGGAACATAACAGGATGATAATAAGAGAGCCGGTCCCGGAGGAGGGTGGGCGCTGCTGTCATCTGCTCTGGCAATATACAAGCAGATGATGCAGATTTGAGTAGGTAAATGCGTATGTGTCTTTAAAAAGTCTAATTAGTGGAAAATTGCAGGCCACACTCACACGGGGGTGGAGGCAAATCCGCATCATTATACATTGCAATTTAACTAAATAACCCATAACAAACTAAGCCGGTAATGACAAGGCTGAACTGACAGCGATTATTAGTTAAATAGTGAGAAAGCCACCAGCAGCCGACACAACATCCTCCAGACTGGAGGGGTTCCAGCTCCGGGGCCTCTCTGGGCGTAGAGTCATGTTGGAACACGGCCAAACGTGCAACCAGACTCTCCCTAGAAATCCTGCGTCCATTCCACCAACCCAAACGGCCACCATGGTGGCAGTAAGAAGGGGCTATTGTTAGCACTCACTGACACATCTCGCCTTCTGTGTGGCTGGCCTTGTGTTGTCTGGTTCATAAATCCGACTTTTCCTGGAGTGCAGGTCCATTTTTCTTGGGTGCCAGGAATTTAGATGTTTAAAGATTCCATTTTTATTGTGTGTGTGTGTTTGTTGGCGTGTGTGGGTATGTGCCTGTGCATATGTATTCCTGCATATGTAGGACGTATTGATGCCACCATGTATGGATAAAGAACAGAGTGACAAGTTAGGGAGCAAGTTTTTCCTTCTACCACGTGTCTCCCAGAGATCAAACTTGGGTTACAGCAAGCATCTTCCAGCACCATGTAATGGTGGCCCAGCCCTTCACTGGGGGGATTCTAGACAGGAGCTCTCTAATCTCTCTCTGGACTCTAGGAATCTGTTCTAGCTGGATCCCCAGACCCCTTGAGCCTTTTTTGATCTAGGAACCAGCATATCTTGCCAGCAGAAATGTCACTCCAGATGGCTAAATTCAAGTGAATCTATTTGCAAGAATCCTTTAAACTCAGTCCAGGAGTTTGGTTCAGGACCCCATGGAGCCTCAATGTCTACTACATCCCTTGGAACTGTGGAGTCCAGGGAAACCAATGCTAATGTGTTAGCACCACTTTCTGAACTGTGAAAAGGCGAGCCCCCTCCCCATCTCTGACCTTGGAATCTTGTGCCTTTTGGCTTCATCTATAACACAACACTAGACTAACTTGTAAGCAAGGCAAAATCAAACCCCAGACCTGGCCGGGCAGTGGTGGCGCACGCCTTTAATCCCAGCACTCGGGAGGCAGAGGCAGGTGGATTTCTGAGTTCGAGGGCAGCCTGGTCTACAGAGTGAGTTTCAGGACAGCCAGGGCTATACAGAGAAACCCTGCCTCAAAAAACAAAAAAACCCCAAAACCAAAACAAACACAAACAAAAACCCCCCAAAACCCAGAACTGGCGGTGTTGATGAACAGGTACGTTTAGTGAGGAGTGGCTTCCTGCTATAGGAGAATGGGAGCTCTGTTGGTCGGGATGAGAGTACCCCGCCCAGGATCTAGCAGGGGTTTCTGTCAGACAAGTGGAGGGGGTGACGAGGAACACGGGTCTGCATGGGTTACAGAAGTACAGGCAGAGGCAACAGAGGGGAGGTTTATTTTGGCTTATGATTTTAAGGAATATTGTCCGCCGTGGTGGGGGTACGACGGTTATATTGAATCTGTGGTGTTAGCCAGTTCATGCCATGGCTTACTAGGAAGCAGAGAGACACCAGAAACAGGGATCAAAGTCTCACCTCCAATGACCTACTTCCTGTCTTCAGCTTTTCATCACCAAAAGTTCCACTATTTCCCCAAAGGATGCGACCTGTTGGAGAACAAATGTTCAAGCACATGAACACATTTCACACCCAAGTACAGGGAGCTCGGGACAGGATAGCAACAGCAGTGTAGAGTGCTCCTGGCAAAGTGCTCATGATACCTCCTTGGGCCAAGTTGGCCACAGGGGCGGACATGATATTGAGGCTGGAGGCTGATGGTGGGTGAGCCTGTGGTAGCGAGCGGGATCCTTCTCCCAGTGCAGGCGGGTCCTAGGGGCTGCCCTGGCACCCTTACTGGGGCCCCCAAAGGAAGTTCATCACGATCTTCACTGTTCTAGCACGCTAGACGATCCATGCTCCTGGCTGGTGGCTGAAGCTGTAATTACTGACTATAGGTTTGCCTATAGCAGGGGAAACGCCCAAATCCAATTGATGAGGTTCACAGTGGGAAAGGACTGCCAGTGGAACCGCCCGGCTTTCCGTTGTCATGGAAGCGTGGCATGAGAGGCTGTCGCAGAGGCTTCTATTTCCTGGGTACCAGGGGATCCTCCAGATCAGGAACTGCTCTCACCCCCCCCCATGTTACCTGAAAAATCTGGAACCCCACAGAGAGGAAGGAAAAAGCAGCTTTGGTGACTTCCCCTTCAGGGAATCCTTAAGATGCCGCTTTCCATTACAACAGCGCCACCTGTCGGATGGACCTGCGAGCACATGCTGTAGGAGAATGGCCTTTATCACTCTCAAGGGATCCTTGCAGGGATCCTTGCAGGGTCAGGCTGGAGCCCAGAGACTTGGATTTCCCTGTCTCACACCCCCGTTTCAGGAGTAGTTAGTGGAAAACCGACTACTACAAGGCCTGGGACTGCTGAATGTAAGTTCTGTGCTCAAGGACTCACCTTGTCCAGTCCTCGGACTATTTCAGGACGTTTGTTTATTTTTATTTATTTATGAGATAAGGTCTTACCATGTAGCGTCTTACCATGTAGCCAAGGCTGGCCTCTAACTCATCACTCTTCATCTTCAGCCACCCAGAAGCTGGGATTATAGGCATACACCTTCGCCACACTCCCACAATTAGGTCATATCTCAGTTTGGCATGAAAAAGCAGCAACTACCCCTTTGCCCCTTTGAATAAAATCTTAGCCACCTCCTCACCCCACCCCCACATTGCTGGTACCTCAATTCATAGACACCCCACCCCTTGAATGACTGGTTGGGGCTGTGGTAAGGGCTGGTGTGTCCACTAGGTGGCAGTAGCCGCCAGAGTCTCTATCGAAGGTTTCTCTACACTATCTGAACACCACCAGCAACAGGAATAGACTGGTCAAACTCAGCTGAGAAGGACTGGAGCTCCACTTGCCTCAATTCTGGGTTCACACAGCTTATGCCATTTGTTAATGCGTGTGGCCACCCCCAGAAAAGTTCATATCTTCTTGGCTGTGTTTTGCATAATAACAGACCAAAGCAGGGGGAGAGCTATAGAAACCGCTTGAGAATTTCAGGTCCCGCTGCCGATTGTCTCTTGGGGCCGATGTGCCTTTATGCATTGAACACCCTGACAGAGAAGTTGGTTTAGTCTCCTGTGGTGTCACAGCCCTCAGGGGCTCAGGCAGATTATTTTGGGCTATAGAATGAATTCAAGGGTCAGCCTGGGCAACTTAGTGAAGCTGTTTCAAAGTTAAAATAACAACAACAAAACAACAAGGCTGGGGAGGTAACTCAGGGAGCGATTTCCTGCCTAGATTAGCTTCATGAGGGGCTGGGGGTGTGCCTAGAGTCGCCCAATGAGCAGGAACAAGACATTCAGTTCAGTCGATACCAAAACACACACACACGCGCGCACACACACACACACACACACACACACACACACACACTTTGGTTTAGTCATAGTTTTCCTTAAACTCACATGGCTCTAGATCAGCAAAGGACTGACTGGGATAAATTTGGCCAGTCACCTGGCCCACAAGCTAACGTGTATTTGTACCTAATGTGAATATACAATAAAGGCCATAAGTCCTGCAGAACTGAAATTATTAGACCTTTTAGGTCTTAGCCCGTACTGCTTGCTGAGGGTGTTCACAGCTTAATATGCACGTCTCCTAAAACAAAGTGGAGTGACTAGTTAGGTGGAACTAGTACCTGTCTTTAACCCCAGCACTCAGGAGGCAGAGGCAGGAGGATCTCTGTGACTTTGAGTGAGTTCCAGGATAGCCAGGGCTGTGTAGTGATGTGTCCCATGACTATGTTGAGTGGGCAGGTGGTGGTGATGATGTCACAGGTGAGCAGGAAGCTCACAGTGACTGATGGAGTCTGTATTAGTCAGGGTTCTCTAGAGTCACAGAACTTACGGATAGTCTCTATATAGTAAAGGAATTTATTGATGACTTACCGTCTGCAGTCCAATTTCCAACAATGGTTCAGTAGTAGCTGTGAATGGAAGTCCAAGGGTCTAGCAGTTGCTTAGTCCCACATGGCAAGCAGGCAGAAGAGCGACAAGAGCCAGACTCCCTTCTTCCAATGTCCTTATATGGTCCCCAGCAGAAGGTGTAGCCCAGATTAAAGGTGTGTGCCACCACACCTTTAATCCCAGAT
>NC_034590.1:17957026-17991655 GCF_900095145.1 Mus pahari | reverse complement strand
TGGTGAGCCTTCCAATTCTGGATTGTAGTTCATTCCAAATATGGTCAAGTTGACAACCAGGAATAGCCACTACAGAGTCTCTTTGCATCTACTGCTCCCTGGAGTTACCCCAGTGGCCTCTGATGGGTGGCACAGAGGTCGGCAGCACATGGGACATGCCCCTAAGATGGGTTCTAGTAACTGGGAGCTAAAGATAGTGGTCAAGGGAGGGAGAATCCGCCATAATCCTTCTGGGCCTGTCTCCACAGAGAGTGAAAAGAACCCTGGGGCGTGAACAATACCCACTCCCAGCTTGCTGGACAGGAAAGCAGGCATTCTCTCCTTTGAGAAACCACCCCTGTGTGATTAACATTCCAGACAGTTCCTTACTCTGTGGCCCAGTCTGGCCTGGAACTTTTATATCACTTAGACGGTTGACCTCAGCTTCATGGTGATACCCCTGCTTTAACATCCTTGTTAGGTACAAAAGAGACCTCAGTTCCCTCAAACTCCAAAAGGCCAGCCAAATGTCCAGAAATGGGCTCAACCTTGGAGTGTAGGAGGATGTCTAGTAGTCAGGTAAAAGCCACCAACATCCTCCAGGAACTTGTGAAGCCCAGGTCCCCTAGCAAAAAGTGTCATTTCCCTTTCCTCTAGCAGAAGGAACAAATGGCTGTCTGTGGTGCCTGTTCTCACATTCAAGCTCATGCCGGCCTCCAGGTTCTCTCAGCATCACATGTACCTGTTACCCATTCCAGAGCCCAGGTTACTTCTTCTCACCTCCAGCTCACTGGCTTCCTTTGCCCAGCTTAGTCCCTTCTCCTTATAACTCTGGTAATTTTGGCTACACTTTCTGTCTCAGTTAGGGTTGCTATTTCTGTGAGAAGACACCATGACAACAACAACGCCTATAAGGAAAACATTTAATTGGGGCTGGCTTACAGTTCATGACATGTAATCCATTATTGTCATACAGGAAACATGGCGGTGTGCAGGCAGACATGGTGCTGGAGAAGGAACTGAGGGTTCTCCATCTGGGTCAATAGGTAGGGAGTGAACTGGCTTGAGCTGCTGAGACCTTAGAGCCACACTTCCTCCAACAAGGCCAAGCCTCCTAACAGTGCCACTCCCTATGGGTCAATGGGGTTGCATTCGATCAAACCACCCCCCCTCGCTCTGCTAGGCCACTCTTTCTCTCTTTTCTCTAGTCTCTATCCCCTGTCTTTTATCCCTCTTTCTATTGCTGTGAAGAGACACCACGATCATGGAGACTCTTATAAAGGAAAACATTTCATTGTGGTTGGCTTACAGTTTCAGAGGTTCAGTCCATTACTATAAGGTTGAAAGCATGGCGGCTGCAGGTAGACATGGTGCTGGAGACGTAGCCAAGAGGTTTACATCTGGATGCACAGGCAGCAGGAAGAGAGCATGACACTGGGCCTGGCCTGAGCTTCTGACACCTCAAATAGTCCCCTGTGACTGTTCCATATGCCTCTGGCTGCTCTCTCATATCTACAGTAAAAACCTACCCTGGAAACATACCGCACTTTGTCAGGTGTCAGTTTATACAGCACCGGAGTGCTGGAATTACTACTTCATCAAGGTTGTCACTGAGCTGTCTTTCCGCTCAATGCCCATTTGTTTTGTTTTTGAAACAGGGTCTTACTCCATAGGACTGGCTGTCCAGGAACTCACTGTGTAGACCGAACTGTGCTCAAACTCCTAGCGATCTGCCTGTCTCTTCTCCAGGTGCTGAGACATGAGGTGCCCACCGCTATGCCAGTGTAGCTGCTTGTCTTTTTTTCCCTTCCCTAGTGGGTTCTTTGTGGGTTTGTCTTCTGTCTCCTAACGGTGTCTTCTCTGGCTCAGCTCAGCTTCTCCTGAGTTAGGATTGCTGTCTCTGATTTTTGCTCTCCTCAATCTCTTCTTCAGCCCCACTCAAGTCACCCAGCACCAACCGTCTTCTCTGACACTTCTCTCCTGCCAGCGGGACCCTACCCACCTCTCTCAGCTTCGGCTGGCTTTTTTTTTTTTTTTTTTCAAGACAGGGTTTCTCTGTATAGCCTTGACTGTCCTGGAACTCACTTTGTAGACCAGGCTGGCCTCGAACTCAGAAATCCATCTGCCTCTGCCTCCTGAGAGCTGGGAGCAAAGGCGTGCACCAGCAAGCCCGGCTCGGCTGGCTTTTGATAGTCTCTGCTTGCCCAACAGTTCAAGAGGCAACCAACACCGAAGAGCATGGGGTCAAGCAGTCCTAAAGGTTAAGAATTCCAGAAGGGCCAGCTGACTAGCAATTGGGGATCCTATAAAGGGTCAGGCACACAAAATAAATCACGTTGCGTTTTCCCCCATCTGGTTCAGCTGCTAATTATGCAGCTTTGAAGCTGCTCTGGGCGCTCCCTGTAGCCATGCTACTGTTGTGATTTTTGCTTCTCCCAGCTTTCTTGCATCTGATGTGCCAGCCTTTCACATCACATCCACAGCTGAGATAAGAACCTACCGGTGATGCCTGCCTTCCTGTACTTGGGTACCGCTTCCTGAACCTTTTATGTTCCTGGATTGTCTCTTGTCCAGGCTTCTCTGGCTGGCAGGGAAGGCAGCAGCTGGTCAGGCTCTCTTCTCTGTTTCTGGGTCAATGGGCAAGGTTTTCAGAAGACCCCCCCTGCTCAACTCTGAGCTTTATTAGTTTTGATGGTATCTACAACTTTTTGTTTCCTATGAAAATATAAGCAAATCTGCATCCACAGGGCAAAACCTTCACCGACTTCTGTTCTGATGTTAAGACATCCTTATCAGTGTAAAGTGTTTTGCCTTGGATGGGAGGGCACCCTGGGACTCAGAAACCCAGGAGCCACACAGTTCGGAGGCAGGACAGTGTCACAGTCAGTGGTAGGGACATCTTGACAGGACCCTCCATTTTGATGGCTTTTGCAGCATGCTGCTTAGGGACTACAATCAGCGGGGGGTTTTTTGTTTTGTTTTGTTTTTATTGTTGCTGTTGTTTGGTTTTTCCGAGACAGGGTTTCTCTGTGTAGCCCTGGCTGTCCTGGAACTCACTCTGTAGACCAGGCTGGCCTCAAACTCAGAAATCTGCCTGCCTCTGCCTCCCGAGCGCTGGGATTAAAGGTGTGCGCCACCACGCCCAGCAATCAGCAGTTTCTATGTGCAAAACAACTCTACACATCGAGAGTCAGTAATTATATTAAGAGGTTCAGGAAAATCTAATAATACCAACTCTGATTTTTGAACTAAAGTATATGGGCTTTGAAGTACTTTGCTTATTTTTTTTTCCTGATGTATGTGGGAGAATCCAATTAGTCCATTTTATAAACAGAAGATGCTCACTTTTAGGATATCTAGTATTAATTCATCCCAAATAGTTGGATAAGTTCTTTGCCAATCATCATTGATCACCCATAATGATCAACATTAGTATATGGTACTACATGTATTTCTACTGGGTCTGTTCCTAACAATTGGCATAGTCTTATTCTTCCTTTCATAATTAAATCAGAAACCATTTCTATATAAATATATAACTTTTTAGTTTATGTGTTATGAAGGTCCATTCTAAAATACTATCTTCCCTTTGCATAATGAGCCCAGTAGGGGAGTGAGTTGAAGGCAAAATAACCAAAACACAGTCCAGTTTGGGATCTATGAGATCCACATGTGCACCTTCCAGCCTCTGTCCCACCAGAGCTAACTTTCTCTCTGCTTCAGCTAGTAACCATCTTGGACTGTTAAAGTCCAAATCTCCTGGTAAAAATTGAAAAAGAAAATCACGTAACTCTTGAGTAGTTAATCTAACGATGGTCCATAGCCAATTAATAGCTCTCATTAATTTTTAAAAAATCGAGTTGCAAGTGATCTCTTCTGTATCTTCTGTGGTGGATCAATTTTTTAGATTTATTTATTTTATTTATATGAGTACATTGCAGCTGTCTTTAGACACGCCAGAAGAGGGCGTCAGATCTTGTTACAGATGGTTGTGAGCCACCATGTGGTTTCTGGGAATTGAACTCAGGCCTTTTGGAAGAGCAGTCAAGTGCTCTTAACCACTTGGCCATCTTTCCAGTCCTGCAGTGGAATTTTTTGTTGACTAATTTTATAACCCAAATAGTTAATAGAATCTCCTGAATTTTTTAAGAAGCAATCTGCAAACCCCATCAAGACAAAAAAAAAAATTTTGTTTCATCAAACATTTTCTCTAAAGTATCTCCATCAGAATTGGCCAACAAAATACCATCCATGTAATGATAAATAATGGATTAAAGAAATTGCCTGGGCTGGTGAGATGGCTCAGTGGGTAAGAGCACCCGACTGCTCTTCCGAAGGTCCAGAGTTCAAATCCCAGCAATGACATGGTGGCTCACAACCATCTGTAATGAGATCTGACTCCCTCTTCTGGAGTGTCTGAAGACAGCTACAGTGTACTTACATATAATAAATAAATAAATCTTAAAAAAAAAAAAAAGAAAGAAATTGCCTACAGCCGGGCGTGGTGGCGCACGCCTTTAATCCCAGCACTCAGGAGGCAGAGGCAGGTGGATTTCTGAGTTCAAGGCCAGCCTGGTCTACAGAATGAGTACCAAGACATCCAGGGCTACACAGAGAAACCCTGTCTCTGCAAGTGCCTGTGCAGGTCAGAAGCATTGACTCTCTTGGAATTCTAGTTTTGAGCCACCTGACATGCTCTTAACCACTGAGCCACCTCTCTAGATCAGTGTTCCTTGTCTATTGAGACAGGGTCTTTCACTGGTCTTACCAGGCTGGCTAATAAATAACCCCAGGAATCTAGCTGCCTCTGCCTCCCCAGTCCTGGAATTACAATTCACCCTATTATACCAAGTCCTCATGCTTTCAAGCACAACATCAACTGAGCTACTTCTAGCCTAGAGTGAGGTTGCTGCTCTTGTTCAAACTAGATCCAGGTGGGCTGGGAGACATCTTGGTTGCTCTCAGCTTCTCAGGCTTTTCCTGTTTGTAGGTGGGGCAGGAGGCTCCTGACACACACACTCCTATTAGTCTGTCAGTGAGCCATATCTCTCTGTTGTGCCTTCAACACAGCTTTCATGTCGTTGCTATTCCAGTCCAACATTTGCATCACTTCTGTCTCAAGTCATTCACATCTCTTTCAACGAAACTGTGCCCGGATTGGGCTCCCTCATACCCTCTGTGGTGGTTTGAAAGAAAAAGGCCCCCATCGGCTCACAGGGAGTGGCACTATTAGGATGGGTGGCCTTGGTGGAGGAAGTGTGTCACTAGAGGTGGGCTTGGAGGTGAATTCAGGCCTGCTGTTATTTTAGATGGTGTCTCATCCAGTGTTCTATGGCTGTGGAGAGACACCTTGACCACAACAACCCTTGTAAAGGAAAACAATTTGGGACTGGCCTAGCCTGAGCATCGGAGACCTCAAAGCCCACCTCCCTTTCTCTCACATCAAGAACTTTTGCTACTCCTCCATCATCACATCTGCCTGTGTGCCACCATGCTTCCTGCCATGATGACAATGGGCTAAACCTCTGAAACTGTAAGCCAGTCCTGTAGCAGTGTCCTCTCGACTCTTTTAAGAAGTGGTTCTGACCTCCTTGCTGCCCAAATTTTGCCAAATTCTAAACTGGCCCCAAGGGGGAGCTGTACTCAGTGCTTAGAGTCCTCAGGAGGACCCAAGGTCAGTTCTGAGGGCTTGTGCTGGCAGGCTCACAGCTGCTGTTACCACAGGGGCTCTGACCAGCATGGGCACTGCACTCCCATGCACACACACATTACATACGCACACACACATTACATACATTTAAAAGAGAAAGCTATTTTGTTCCCCCTTGGTCAATGAGACAGTCTCTCCTCTCTCTCTCTCTCTCTCTCTCTCTCTCTCTCTCTCTCTCTCTCTCTCTCTCTGTTTTTTGTTTTTTGTTTTTTTTTTCCAGACAGGGTTTCTCTGTGTATCCTGTGTAGCCCTGGCTGTCTTGGTACTCATTCTGTAGACCAGGCTGGCCTTGAACTCTGAAATCCGCCTGCCTCTGTCTCCCCAGTGCTGGGATTAAAGGCGTGCGCCACCACCGCCCAGTCTTATCTCTTAGCATGCTTCCTATTTCCGTGATAAACACCAGGACCAAAGACAACCCAGGGAGGAAAAGGTTTATTTCGGTTTACAGTTTCTAGTCTGTGGTCTCGGGACATGAGGGCAGGAGCTTGAGGACAGGCCCTGGAGGGGGAGCTTACATAGAGACCATGACTCAGGAAGGGCTATGTTTACCAGCTTGCTCCCATACTCACTCCCATGTATTTCTTATACAGCCCAGGACCACTTGCCCAGGGAGTGACAGTGGTGACCTGGCCCTCCACCATCAATTAGCAATCGAGAAAAGGCCACAGACCACAGGCCAGTCTCAAGAAGGTCATCCCTCAGATGGGAGACCCTCTTCCCAGATGTCCCTAATTTGTGTCAAGTTGACAAACATCTACCAGCACAGCCTCCTTAACATAAGCAGTCTCTGCTGGAATTAAGCACCCCACCCCATCTCTCTTGGATCACCCCTTCTACCTCAACTCCACGCATCTCTTCCAAAGACTGCACCCAGGTGAGGGCCCAGGTCTGGACTCAGGCTGAGACCCAACTTCTTTCCAGGAATAACGGTCAACTCCAAAATTTCCATTAATTTCTCCTCTTCCCAATTTGTGGTGTGTGTGTGTGTGTGGGTGGGTGTGCGCATGTGCACACATAATCAGCAAAGGCTTTTCCCTCTCTTTTCTTCAATTTCCACTCCCCCCCCCCATTTCTTTATTTATTTTATATCCCCATTGTCTGTTCTCAGTCGTCCCCCATGAACTGACATTGTACAGGTCAGACTGGATTTTTTTTTCCCCTTGGATTTTTTTTTTTCTTGAGACAGGGTTTCTCTGTGTAGCCCTGGCTGTCCTGAAACTCACTCAGCAGTTAGAGCACTGGCTGCTTTTCTAGATTTGGCTCCCAGCACAGAAACACTTGCAACTCCAGTTCCAGAGGGTCCAAGACCCTTGTCCCAACTTCATGCTTTGTTAGGGAGCCAAGCACACATGTGGTTTATGTGGTGCACATGTGAGTAAAACACTCTTATACACAAGGGACCTTGGCCCCTTGGGGACACAAAGCTCTAAGCGGCTCACTTGGAAGTGCACGTGTGTGAGCGAGAACACTGTACACACCACTGGTATGGGTCATCCACTGCCTCATTTATTGATAGACAACATTGCTATCTTGGTGCCATCTGAGATGGCCATCCCTGGGAAGTCAGCCACACTTCTGACAGGCCCGATGGCTAGGGCTAGGGGGACGAACCACTGTGTCTCTCAGTAACTGGGACTGTCCCAGATGCCCACGCGGGCACACCAAAATTGTGTCCGTATCAAAGAGAGGGAAGGGGCCCTGGGGCCTGCCCTGGGCACAGTGTCCAGTGCTAGAGGATGGACTAATGCGTCATCCATGACTGTCTGGGGCCCACGGGGGCTACCACAGAAGTCTGGGCTGGGGTCTGCATACCCCCCCCCCGTCTTCTGCTTTCCGTGGGGTCTGTGCTAGAGGCTTGGCGCCCATCACTGGTTACCGAGACCAGATGATGTGGCTGGCCGCTGCTAAGCGGGGCTCTTACGAGCCTTTCCTTCACAAGTCTCAAGCTTGTCACTTCTCTCCAGTGCTGTGGGAGTCAAAAAGGGATTCTGAGTGGCTGGTGTACTTTGAGACCTCAGTGATGTTCAAGGTGGAGAAGCCAATGCGAGAAGGAAGCGTGGCGTCGGGGAAGCTGAAATTGGAGTAGTTCTCACTGTCCTTTTTTGTTATCAGGATTTGGGGATGAAGGAAGTTCTCCGGGGGACTCTTGCTTTGGAATAAAGCCTTGCTTTTCTCCTGATTTCTGAGGGTGAGTTTCCTCATGGGGTGCACGGGCCACTGGGTGACTCTGTTGGGCACCGTGACCGTCTTTTTGGAGGACAGAGGCTTTTCTAAGGTTTCACAGATGTTTGGGTCATCCAGATACCACCAGTGCTGCAGTGGGTACACGGGGATCGGCAGCAGCGCCAGGACACTGAGGAAGGTGACCCAGCCCAGGGCTATCTTCTCGTAAGGCTGCTTCACTTCGTGGCTCTGGGGACAGGGATAGTGGGCCACAGGGGGAAAGGGGGGCTCAGTCTGGGTGTAGTGTCCCCAGGTCCCTCAGGGTAGGGTATACAGGATGAGGGCTCAGACTGGGTGCTCTGAATGCAGGGTTCCCCCGAGTCCCTGGGGTAGGGTAGGAGATGTGGGATGGGGGCCTGTGTCTATGTGCTTGGGATTTGGGGTCTCCAGGTCTCTGAGGGTAGGAGATACAGGGCAGGGTGCAGGGCCCCCAGGTCCCCACAGGCAGGGGCCGCACCATGCTATTATTCCAGGAGACATAGTAGGGGGATCCACTGTAATAGAGATTCAGGAAGTAGATGGTGAGCAGGACCAGCAGCATGGGCAACGTCACGTAGCTCCACAGGAAGGTGAAAGGTGCCCACACCTGGCGGCCCAGCTGGCTGAACATCTCAGCCCTGAACCTGGGGGGAAGGAGGTAACGGCCAGGACATCTATAACCCGGACCCAGGGAGACCTTCTATCTGTGGTTCCCTCAGATGCTCTTGACGCTTGATGTGTGTCCCTGGCTCTGGGACAGCCATGATGTCACCCCATGAGAAGTGAACCACTCCGGTCCTTGGCCTTCAGTGTACCTGAGACTGCGTCTCCCTGTAGGATCTGACTGCTGTCTGAGGACCCATGGGGGGGCCTGTATCCCTGCCAGGCCTAGGATGGACTTAATAGCTACGCCTTCCTCCCACCCCTCCCAACCTCCCTGAGTCTGGAAATCACCTCTTGATTCCATAGAGCCAAGCCAGAGACAGGTTCTGGATCACCACAATTATGACGAGGATCATAGGGACCAGGTGGTCATCTAACAGGAACACCACGTAGCTGCCAGGGCGGCTGGAGAAGACGAGGCTCCCCAGAAATCCTCCCAAGCAGACAAGCACTAAAGGTCAAAGCGGATTGGGGGCACACTGGGGTCTGTGAGTCGGGGGGTCCCTGTGAAGGCTGGGGGATACTTGGGGTGAGTATGGGGGGGTACAGGGTATGGACTTTCTTCTACCTTGTACCAGTTTGGGATGCTTTGCGAAGGTAGAGATGCTTTTCTGCAGAGGAAGCACGATGCCCTCCAGGAGAGTTATCATGGTGCCCAGACCCATGATAGCCAGAGACATGAAGAAGATGATGGCCCAGAAAGAGGAGCCGGGAAACAGTGAGATGGCTTGAGAGAAGGCCACATATGTCAGGCCAGGGCCCTCCATTATCTGTGGGGGAGAAGGGTTCTGAGGCAGTGCAGCATCCAAATAGGATGGGGGAATGGCGCAGCACTCGATTAGTAATATCTTTCACGGGTAGACCTGTGATCCCCAGCATGGAAGTGTGTGGTAAAAGCTATGAAGGTTTTGCCTTCCTTGGCTGGGTGACCTGGGTAACATTCGTTTTCTGGGTTGTCTGATGTGAGCCACAGCGTAGCTCACATGGTGGCTGGGTCGTGACTCTTAGTACTGTTGCCTGCCTCGAGGCTGCCAGGCCTGGGCCCCCCTGGTAAACACACCTTTTCCGTCTGCATCAGGATGCTGCAGGGCAGGGTCTGATGGATGACCTCACTCTTTAAGTTGTTGGGAAGCTGGTTGATCCAGGTTAGGAATTCCACTGGGGGTTTATGGACGATGTCTCTGGGAGGCCAGGCGGCCTGTGGGAGCACCCCGTTGGCTATCAGGTTGAGCAGATTGGAGACATTCCTGACGGGGTTGGAAGGGGAAAGACAGACAGAGAATGGGCTGGCTCATCAGCCGTCACCATCCAAGGAGAGTGGGGACCAGGTATGGTGGGACAGTCCAGGAGGGATGCTGTTGTGGCTCTGGCCGTCCATGGTTGAGGAGCCCCGTCTTGTGAGAGCCTCTTTGTGTTGTGGGGGCGCAGCAGGGTTCTGACACAGCACAGGGAGCTGCAGGGCCAGGCAGGGCCAGGCAGGGCCAGGCAGGGCCAGGCAGGGCCAGGCAGGGCCAGGCAGGGCCAGGCAGGGAAAGCTTCCTAGCTACCTTTTCCATCCCTTTGTTTGCATTTGTTTTGTTCATTTTTGGTTTTTGAGACAGGGTTTCTCTGTATAGCCCTGGCTGTCCTGGAACTCACTTTGTAGACCAGGCTGGCCTCGAACTCAGAAATCCGCCTACCTCTGCCTCCCGAGTGCTGGGATTTAAGGCGTGCACCACCATGCCTTGGCGAAAAGCAAGTATTCTTAACTACTGAGCCAACAGTTCTCAACCTGTGGGTTACAATCTCTCTGGGGACAAACAAGCTTTTCACATTTATAATTCATAACACAGTAGCAAAAGGGGTTGTGAGGGAGCAACAAGGATAACTTTATGGCTGGTGGTCAGCACCCCGGTGGAGCTGCATCAGAGGGTGGAAGCATCAGGAAGGTTGAGAACTGAGCCACCGCCACTTTGGGTTTTTTTCAAGATAAGAGTTTCTCTGGTTGGAGAGAAGGCTCAGCAGTTAAGAGCACTGATTGCTCTTCTGAAGGTCCTGAGTTCAAATCCCAGCAACCACATGGTGGCTCACAACCACCCATAATGAGATTTGACACCCTCTTCTGGAGTGTCTGAAGACAGCTACAGTGTACTTACATATAATAAATAAATAAAAATTTAAAAAAAAAAAAAAGAGTTTCTCTGTGTAGCCCTGGCCACCACCTCAATCATTTTCTCTTCTTATAAAGCCATTAACTGTATCCTGAGAGTCCCAGCCTAGTGACCTTAACTGTCACCCTCAGACACCCTCAGACGTCTGCCTCCGAATAACATCGACATACAACTTTGGAGAGTAAGCGTGTCATACGTGAAGCCACAAAAACGCAGTAGTCGTCGAGTCCTTAGCATTAGTGCCTAGTATCCATGAGCTGGATAGCTAAGCTGATTTATTTATTTTTTAAAATGAAACCTCATGTGCTAGGGTTTCAGACTGTAACCACAGTCATCTCTTGGTAGACAGCGGTCAGTCGCCATTTGGGTCACTGTGAACAGAGCTGTAACACGGATGTCTACCAGGTGGTGAGCAGCAGCAGTGGACTGGGGGTCCCAGCGTGGGCGTGATTGGACTTTGAGATGTACTTTATCTCCAAAGGCATTGTTTTACACACCCGCCGACAAAGCACACAGCTCCCTCCCAGTTGCTTCCCATGGCTTCCCATGCACCGACTCTCACGGTTTTCTGTCTTAATTTCTCAGGCTACTTGGTCGGTGAGTGACCCTGGCAGGTATGGCAGTGTGACCTCACTGTGGCTCGACTTTCGGTTTCTCAGATGTAAGCTGGGTTATTGCCTTGCATGCCTATCACCTCGGAACTCAGGAGGACAAGAGAGTGGGATCAGAGGTTCAAGGTCCTCCTCAGCTACCTAGAGAGGTCAAAGGCAGTCTTGGCCATATCGGGCCCTGCCTTTGAATAAAAACTCAACGTTCTGTGAACAGATCACTCGCCGTACAAACCTGAGCTATGGAACCACACAACAGAGAGAAACAGACTCCACAAAGTTGTGTCCAGGCCTCAACAAGTGTGCACAAGCATCAAACAATAGACCAACAGAAGCCCGGGCTGACCCCAGCTCTCCCAGCTTTGACATCCTAATTGGAAGGAAAACTGTGGAGCTGTTAAACATCTGTGAATGTGGGGCTGGAGAGATGACTCAGTGGCTCTGCTCTTCCCAAGATCCCGAGTTCAAATCCCAGCAACCACATGGTGACTCACAACCATCCATAATGAAATCCGATGCCCTCTTCTGGTGTGTCTGAAGACAGCTACAGTGCACTTACATAAAACAAATCTTTAAAAAAAAAAACTATGAATGATACAACAATTAATGAAAAAAAAAAAAACAGGCTCATGAATTTGAAAAAGAGCAAGGTGAGGTATATGGGAGGGGTTGGAAAGGGGAAAGGGAAAAGAAATAAAACCTCAAAAAATAACTAAGAGCATTGCTGTGTGCAAAACAAAGTCCAGCGCTGCACCCACTGTGGCAGCACACACCTTTATTATTTTGTGTGTCCAGGTATTTTGTCTATGTGTGCATGTATGTGTACCCCATGTGAACAGTGCTCTCAGGGGCCGGAAGAGTGTTGGATCTCCTGGGACTAGGGTTAGAGATGGTTCGTTTGGGTGCTTACGACTGAACTCAGGCCCTCTGCAAGAGCACCCACTGTTCTTGTTTTATTCTTGCTTTTTGGAGACAGGGTTTCTCTGTATAGCCATGGCTGTCCTGCTCTGTAGACCAGGCTGGCCTAGAATTTCACATATCCACTTGCCTCTGCCTTCCTTGCCAGTGCTGGAAATAAAGGCATGTGCCACCCTGCCTGGCTGGAGCCACTATTCTTAACCACTGAGAAATCTCTCCAGCATTGGCGCACACCTTTAATCCCAGCACTTGCGAGGCGGAGGCAGTAGATCTTTGTGAGTCTGAGGTCTGTAGAGTGAGTTCTGGATAGCCAGGGATACACAGAGATACACTGCTTCAAAAGGAAGAGGAGGAGGAGGAGGAGAGGGAGGAGGAGGAGGAGGAGGAGGAGAGAGGAAGGAGGAGGAGAAGGAGAGGAGCAAACAACCCAAACCCCAGTGCCTGGCCCCAGCTATGACCAGCAAGGCAGAGCACCTGGGAGGAAGCTCAGACACCAGCCCTCCCTATGACTTCCCAACTCAAACCATTTTTGCCAACAACTGTTTCCGGAGGCTCATCGAGCAGTGACCGGCAGCCCTGTGGGGTAAATAAGCGAGATGGAAATGTTCCCTAGCTTCATTTGCAACTTCTGAGACTGAGATAAGGTAAGGCGGGTACCATCGAGAGGTTTGCTTGGCGGGTCGGTGGGGCCCCTCCCACTCTGGCTGCCCCATGACATCACTCACCGCTCAACACACAGAGTGCCGCTGGTTGTGGTCCAGAAGCCTATCACGAGGAAGATGACGGATGAGCTCAGCAACGACATCGCCAGGTTGACCATGGCCACAAAGGAGGCCCACCTGATGTAGTTCTCACCTCTAGTCTGGTAGGAGGAGGAAGTTATGATGGTGCCCATGCCAAGGCCAAGGGAGTAGAGAACATGGCCTCCAGCCTGACGCCACGCGTCCAGTGATGCCAAGATGGAAAGCTGTGGAAGACAGAGGCATTTTGGAGTGGTTTCTCGGGTGAGAAGAGAGGGGTGAAGGCCAGGCAGAGGGACAAAAGATGCAGAGAGGGCTGGAGTGGGAGACGTGTGTGTGTGTGTGTGTGTGTGTGTGTGTGTGTGTGTGTGTTGGGGGTGATGAGGAGTCTGGAGCCCCGGTCTCACCTCTGTGGTCACCAGGCGCCAGAGGCTGGCCTTCACACCATTCACGAAGAGAGTGCGGATGAAGAAGCAGAGGAGAAGGATGTTGGGGAACAATATGGAGAAAATCATCATCTAGCCGGGTGGATCGGGAGAGGCGGGGAGGAGGAAGACAGAGAACACATTAGCAGGGGCCGAGAGGGTCAGGGTGTGAGGAGGGCACAGAGGACCGACAAGGGGCGGGGAGAGTGGATGCGTGCAGCAGGGCAGTGCCTGAGGAATGCCACCCAAGGTTGACCCCTGGCCTCCGTGAGCCTGTGCATCACCACATGCACACAAGTCTACGGCAGGAGCCTCTCTGCACCCACTCTGACGCCAAGCTCCTCAACCACCTGGCAGTCGCAGTCATGCTCCTGTCTCCAAAACCTCTCCTTTTCTTCCTTCCTTACAAGTCCTCCCACGCAGCCTCAGGCCCTGCGAGCTCCCTTTGTCCTTGTCACCACCCGGGGTTTTGAGACCAGGTCTGCCAGCGCTGGGTTAGACAAGGCTGTCTGGCCTCCCGTCTCTGCTTCCCAGTTCTTGATTCCAAGCCGCCATGGCTGCTTTTTTTTTTTTTTTTTTTTTTTTTTTAACCTGGATGCTGGGGATTAAACTCAGGAACTCCTGCTTCTGTTCCTTTTTTTATTTTTATTTTTGTTTCGAGACAGGGTTTCTCTGTGTGGCCCTGGCTGTTCTGGAACTCACTCTGGTAGACCAGGCTGGCTCTCAACTCAGATCCACCTGCCTCTGTCTCCACTCTGCCTGCACCACCACCACCACCTGGTTATGCTTCTCTGTCGAGCCATCTATGTCCCCGGCCCGTGACGACTAACCTTGTCAACCTGAGTGGATTTAGAATTATTCAAGAGTTTGAAGCATGCCTCTGGGTGTGTCTGTGAACTGTGTTAGAAGAGGATTAACCAATCTGGAAAGACCAGCCTTAACCGGCCATGTCTACATCCCTTGAGCCTGGAGCTTGATGGAACCAAAGAGGGACATGGGGTCAGCTACCTCAAGAGCAACAAGGAAGCCTCCTCTGCTTCCTGCTCTGTGGCGACCTGAGCACGTGTTGGGTCCCAACCACCGGGCCTCATGCTGCCACACCTTCCCCTCCACAGTGGACTGTACACCCCCACACCACGAGCCCAAATAAATCCTTCCTCCATGAGGTTTTTTCTTGTTGGGCCACACTGAGAGGAAGAGTAATGAAAAGAGGCCGCTTTGCACGGGGTCTGCTGGTCCTGGTGGAGTCTGGATTTGCAGGATTACATCAAGGAGGAAGTGTTTTGGCCTCCTAGGATGTGTGAGGGAGTCCAGATGTTCACATGACACAGAAACCAGACGAGGGCACGGACATGGAGGCAGCCACACACACACACACACACCACATATGCTACAGATGGGATGCTAGAAAGGAGAACACTCGTGCATATTAACGTGCACGTGGTAAAGCCCAGGAAGGCTGGGACCCAGGGTGTGTTTAGGAGAGGTGAGAGATCAAGTTTCTGCATAGTGATGGTGACCAGGAAGCTGGGTCACACAGCTTCCTTGAAGTGGGTATGGCCTCTTGCATGGGACTTCTGCTGGGGACACTGGTGGCCCTGTGCCCCAGGAGGAAAGTGTCCATCGGGGCACTTACTAGCACTGAGATCTTTATCCTGGTGACCATGGTGACATAGAGGAAGATCCACGTGGCAAAGAGGCACAGGGTCACGTTCAGGACCAGCACTTCTATCCCTTCTTCTATTTGATTGGAGGCTTGAAGGAGACTGTGATACCAGAAATACTGGTGAGGCTCTGACCAAAGGCAGGAGTTGCCTGCTGGGGAGGGTGGAGAGGTCCAGATACTTACAGGCCATCTCACAGGGTGTCTCCCCTACCTATTGCATCCCCCTGTCCCTCTCCTTACCAACCATGCTTAAGTTTTCTACCAAGGGGCAGTGTTGCCAGGGTAGGGGGTAATCAAAGGACTGGCCAAGGTAGAAAAGGCTCCAGGAGACCAGGGCACTGTTATACAGGACCACCAAGACACAAGCCTGTGGAGAAGAAGGTGGGTTTGAGGGCATCATGGAGGGGAGAGGACACCGGGGACTTGGGACTCTGCCAGCCCACACCTACCAGTATGCTGGAGTAGCCCACGCCACTAAGCCAGGGGACCAGATATTTCCAGGCCCGGACGTTGTCCATACGTAGCCACTGTCCTATGACCATCTCCATGTACATGAGGGGGATGCCCAGGAGCAGGAGCAAGATGAAATACATCAGCAGAAAGCTTCCTGTGGAGAGAGTGGAGGCTTGCTCAGGCAGCTGGGAACCCGTCACCCCTCACACTCTTCCCGGGGGTCTTGTCACCCCTTCCTTAATCTCAGAACACAGTCCCTGGCCTCACCACCTCCATTCTGGTGGCAGAGGTACGGAAAGCGCCACGTGCTGCCGAGTCCGATGGAGAAGGCCACCAGGATTAGGATATTCTCTGTCTTCTTGGCCTGGAAGTGGTTTGGGATCTTGGTAACGCGGACCTCTCTGGTCTTGAAGCCCCAGGACACGGATGTGGGGTTGTTGCTCTTCTTGCTTGCAGTGTGCTCTTCCTTCACGGGCTTGTTGTTCTTGAGTTCTAGAAAGTCTTCAAAGGATTGGTCCATGGTGTTCTCCGCCATCTGGCTCGACTCCTGATGGGGTTTTGAGGTCACCAAAAACAGACTTTAGGGACAGATTGTTGTGTAGCACCAGCATCCAGAGAGGCACAAGGAAATGGAGGGGCACAAAGTGTTTGCTTTATAGTGACTCGTCCTGGCTGGGGGTGGGGGGGGACAGATAATCCTGTAAAGGTGTTTGCTGCCAAATCTAATGACCTGCGTTCAATTCCTAGGACCCACATGCTGGAAGGAGGGAACGAATCCTGAAAGTTGTCCTCTGACCTCCTTATGCGTCCAGTGGCATGTCTGTGTTAACACTCACACACACAGCACAGCAAATTGAATATTTTAAAAGCATACGTCATTGGATGCTGTGGTTTTATACAGCTTTGGAGTGTATATATTTGTTTGGAGACAGGGTCTTACTAGCTCAGGTGGGTTTCAAGCACCGTATGTAGCCGAGGATGGCTTGAAACTCCTCATCCTCCTTTCTCCACCTCCTGAGTCCTGGGATCACAGTTTTGCTTTATATTTTATAGTTTAAAAAGAGGCAGATGCTCAGGAAAAGGCCATGTGCTTCCAAACACATGCCATTTATGTCACGGAAAATACACAAAAGGAACCACACATTTTTCCAGTGGTCAGCACTATCTGGGGACCGAGGAGGCGGGTCAGCCATTATAAGAATGCACATTGCTCTTGCAGTCAACCCAAGTTCAGTGCCCAGAATCCACCTTGAGTGGCTCACGACCACCTGTGACTCCAGCCCCAGGGAACCTGACACCCACCTTCTGTCCTTTGCAGACACCTGCACCCATGTGCACATACTTAGACATAGACACACACACTCACACCATTTAAAATAAAAGTCAGTCTCGAACAATGAATGATGTCTTCCTCCATCGTTAACCATCTTACTGTTTCAGACAACGCTAGCACAGCCTGAGTTTACAGATCCTTGCCCTGTGCCACACACCAGGCTTTTATGTGGACGCTAGGCAGAAAACTCCAGTCTTCATGCTCCTATAATAAGCACTGGACACACTAAGCCCTCTCTCTGGCGGTCTTTTTTGTTTTTGTTTTTTTTAAAGATTTTATTTATCTACAGTTTACTTACATATAAGTACACTGTAGCTGTCTTCAGACACTCCAGAAGAGGGAGTCGTTAAGTATGGTTGTGAGCCACTATGTGGTTGCTGGGATTTGAACTCTGAACCTTTGGAAGAGCAGTCGGGTACTCTTATCCGCTGAGCCATCTCACCAGCCCCCTCCAGTGGTCTGAAGGCAGCACTTTACAAATTACCACCCTCCAAGGGCCAGAGTGTCAGCAGTCCTAATTTTCATGCATACTAAGTCTTAGATGTGGATCTGCCTATTGCTGGTCCTGATGCTGGTCCTGAGAGCGCAGACTCAGGCTTTTTCCTCACTAGGACACCCCAAGGAAAAGCCTTTGGGCTTTCCCATTCTGCAGGCAGAAGGCAGCCAGCATCTTCTTTGGGAACAGAGAAGATGTCCAGCAAGGTTTGAACTTGTGGCTTGAGATGGAGAGTAATATTTGCTAGGTCAGTTAACTCCTGGCTGATTTTTTTTAAATTGGGGGTGGGGGTGGGGGTCCCATGGACCACGAGAGGATCCTGGATCTCCTGGAGCTGATGATACAAGCTGTTGTGAGTGCTTATGTCTGTGGTAGGTCCTCTTAGCTGCTAAGCTCTCTGCCTCTCCAGTTGTCTGGTTGACATTTGAGGTTTTAGTTTAACAAGGTTCAAGGCCTGTATGGTGTTAAAGGATACCATGATTTTAGCTGAGTGTGACGCCACACCCATCATCCCAGAACTCCCAAGGCTGACCTAGGACTAACAAGAATTCAAGGCCAGGTTGGGATACACAGTAAGACTTTGTCTCAAGAATAAAAAAAAAAAAAAGTTATATCATGTGATATATAACACTGGGACTAAAGAAACTATTGTTACAGTATATGTGGATATGCACAGGATTGAAACCTATGTATTAATATCTACATATACTGTATGAATTTCTCATAAATTATATCATATCACAAGTATTTTCCTATGCCATATTTATTTATTATTTTGTTTTATGAGACAGGATCTCTCTATATAGCTCTGGCTTACTAGGAACTTGCTAGTAGACCAGGCAGGCCTCAAACTCCCAGTGATCCTCTTGCTTCTGCCTCCCAAGTGCAGAGATGAAAGGAATGCTCCTACTTATTGAGACAAGATCTCACTGGGTAGCTCTAGACGTCCTGAACCTCTCTATGTAGATCAACTGGCCCCAGAAATCCTCCTGCCTCTGCACCCGCAGTGTTGGGATTAAAGGAGTACGCCGCCACGCCCAGCTCCAAAGCTTGGTTATTAACAGTTGTAGTTCACTCTCCAGAGTCACTACAGAAACCTGCTAGTACCTTTGGTCGTCTTCCTAGACCCAGACAGCCCTGCCAGCAGCGTCCCGACGGCGCCCCCCCGCGGCCAGGAAGGAAACGGAGGCTTCCCCAAGGACGGGTTTCCAAATGGGCAGGGCTGGCGGCCGGGGCGGACACAGTGGTCCGTACCCGCCTCAGCGCGCGAACCGCGGGCCTCGGCCCCGCTCCGCTCGTGGGCGGAGAGTCCCACGTCGTCACGGCCCCGTGGTCCGAGAACCCGCGCGGGAATCGGCCACTTCCCTCTCTGTCCCAACCAGCTGGCCTGTGAGGTCACAGGCCGCCCAGAGGATGCCCTGGAGTCTGCCCTGGGGGATGTTAGGTCACCGGTTGCCAGGTAGCTATACCTCAATGGGCCCAGTGAGGTGACTGATTGCCAGTTACACTTCACACGTACACATGAAGGAGGAAAAAAAAGATGCCAGGAAAAATGCCGACTGTCCGGGCACATAGCTATGATCCCAGCGCTTGAGAGGTAGAGAGGTAGCTGGGCGTGGTGGTGCACGCCTTTAATCCCAGCACTTGGGAGGCAGAGGCAGGCGGATTTCTGAGTTCGAGGCCAGCCTGGTCTACAGAGTGAGTTCCAGGACAGCCAGGGCTACACAGAGAAACCCTGTCTCGNCCCCCCCCCCCCAAAAAAAAAGAAAAGAGGTAGAGAGGTCTGTGACTTCCAAACCCTCTTGGAAATGAGACAGAGAGATAAATAAAAAGTAATGATAGGTGGAGGAGGAAAAAAGAAAGCAGAAAAGAAAAAGAATGAAACAAACCAAAGATAATAAGAAGAGGAAAGCATAGGTTCCAATGCTATTTTTGAAACTACGTGAGGAAATGTGAGAGAAATTAAAAGTGAAAGGAGAGACAGTCTCCAAATTTAGAATCGGAGCGACGTCTGATATGAAATTCTAAACGAACAATTCCTAAAACCCTAGAAAAAGTAGCAGTGCTGGTAACTGCGCTGCCAAAGGTAAGCCAAGGATCTGGGGTTAAGATTCAGAAGATGAATGCCATTTATCCTTGAGAAGCGCAGGGGGCCCCATGGGCCAAGAGAAGAACTTTACTCAGGCTTGTAATGTCACTTAATCCATGCTGCTCGAGGTGCCCATGAACCTTCAGTGTCACTTGCACCAACCCGAGACCCGGATCCAGAGCATAAAACCAGAATCGCTGCAGGGTGCGGCTGAAATGTGATCTTTAAAAAAAAATGTATATATGTGTGTGCGGGTATGTGTGCATGGGCATATTGGTGCACACGCCACAGTAAGAACGTTGAGGTCAAAGGACAACTTGCTGGGTCAGCTCTGCTTCCGCCATCTTGTTTCCAGGTCAGGTTTGAGCAGGTGTTGTGCATTCCTACCTCAGAGAAGCTGTGAGCTGCACCCTCTTGGGCCTATCAACATCCTGTCATGGAGGAGGGAAGAACTCACAAGGCCCGCCTCCAGCTGAGGCCTTCTGCACAGGCAATGGTTGCTGGCAGGGGAGAGACGTTTCCTCAGTGGTGCAGCCACCCCAGGGTGCCCAGGGGCCCTTAATTAACCCCTCACCCATGATCCGGAAAGAATTAGACTCTCTGGGTCTCCAAGCAATAACAAGGACATATCAGATGAGTAGCAGGCGGCCTCTCTGGGAAAGGAAGAGGATCCATGGGGTTCGAGGAGGACACGAGAGGGAAATGAGGGTGGCCGTGGCCACAACACACTGCATACATGTGCGGAGGTGTCATCACGAGACCCAGGGTTATGTATGACTAATGTGTGCTAATAAACTTTTTTTAAAAATTGGATGTAGGACTTGAGAGATGGCTCAGTGGTTAAGAGCACTGACTGCTCATCCAGAGGTCCTGAGTTCAATTCCCCGCAATCACATGGTGGCTCACAACCATCTGTAATGGGATCCTATGCCCTCTCATGGTGTGTTTCTGAACAAAGCAAAAGTGTACTTGTCATATATATAAAATAAATAAATGTAATTTTTTTTAATGGATGTAAAGCCGAGTGGTGGTGGCGCACGCCTTTAATCCCAGCACTTGGGAGGCAGAGGCAGGCAGATTTCTGAGTTCGAGGCCAGCCTGGTCTACAGAGTGAGTTCCAGGACATCCAGAGATACACAGAGAAACCCTGTTTCGAAAAAACAAAAATAAAAACAAACAAACAAACAAACAAACAAAAAGGATGTAAAAATCAACCAGTCTGTGGATTTAAGTACCAATTCATAAGAAGTTCAGCTGATTGTTGGGCCTGGTGGTGCATGCCTGTCATTCCCGCTTACTTAAGAGGTTGGGGCAAGAGGATTGCAAAGTAGAAGCCTGGGCAACAGAGTGAGTGCAAGGCCTGAATAACTCACGGAGAGCCTGTCTCAGAAAGCAAAGACAGCATGTACTTCTTGATGATGGAACTCAGGTCACCAGCCCTGGGTCACCAGCCCTGGGTCATCAGTCCTGGGTCACCAGCCCCAGGTCACCAGCCCCAGGTCACCAGCCCCGGGTCACCAGCCCTGGATCACCAGCCCCAGGTCACCAGCCCCGGGTCACCAGCCCTGGAACACCAGCCCCAGGTCACCAGCCCCGGGTCACCAGCCCTGGATCACCAGCCCCAGGTCACCAGCCCCAGGTCACCAGCCCCGGGTCAACAACCCTGGATCACCAGCCCCAGGTCACCAGCCCCAGGTCACCAGCCCCGGGTCACCAGCCCCAGGTCACCAGCCCCGGGTCACCAGCCCTGGATCACCAGCCCCGGGTCACCAGCCATGGATCAGCCCCGGGTCACCAACCCTGGTACCAAACACTTTCAACATAGAGACAGCTTGCTGATGCAAATCTCTTCTCTCTTTCTATCTCCCCTTTCTCAGTAGTACTGGGGATGGAAGCCAAGGCCTTGCATATGCCAGACAAGCCCTGTACCTCTGAGCCATGTCTACTCTGGTGGGAGGTAAACCAGCTCCCACAGGCACCATGGCATATCCATACCCACACACATGTACACACACAAACACACACACACACTTGTACACACACTCATACATACATATATGCATATTCATACACATATACACATGCACACACTCATACATATACTCATACACACATATACACACTCACACACATGCATACACTCACATGCACACATACATATACATGCACACACACTCATATACACATGTACACACATACACATGCACTCTCACACACAAACACACACACATACAAAAATACACACACAAGCCGGGCGTGGTGGCGCATGCCTTTAATCCCAGCACTCGGGAGGCAGATTTCTGAGTTCGAGGCCAGCCTGGTCTACAGAGTGAGTTCCAGGACAGCCAGGGCTATACAGAGAAACCCTGTCTCGAAAAACCAAAAAAAAAATACACACACAGTTATGCACAATAAGTGTAAAAAGAAATAAAAATGAAGACAAAGCTACCAGAAAAAAAATCACACGGCAGGAAAATCTTGTGTGGATATTTACTGACATTGAGTGAGTGTGGTTTGTTATATTTATTTGTTAAGTTTTAAGAGGGTGCGGAAGCATACCAATAGCTAAAATGATCAAGCTGGTATCTGCTTCAAAATGGTGGAGAGGCACGTGGAAGGCAGCTTGGTCTCGTGGGAGAGACAGGCCAGGTAAGGAGCACATGGTGACCCCTCAGGCCCCTCCTAAGTGTTCAAAAACATCAGAATACAGTGAGTGAAGCCAGAGGCCATGAGGCCTTGTCAGGTTCTAGCCAGCCCACTGAACTAACCCGGAGCCCTTCATGATGGTGACTGTCCCACCACTACGAACAACGGGGACTTGAGAAGACAGAGGGAGGGCTCGGTCACATCCACAAGGTGGTTGGGAACTTGACTCTGGACAGGAGGGATCCAGAGTTATCCAGGAACCTCAGATAGACCCTGACCTTCCGGTTACTCAGCCACACCCACTGCAGCAGCCTGGAATATTCCCAGGTAGTCTTGCAGCTGGGTGCCCAAGGGCCTTGGAGCAAGTTAGTGGCTGCAGGGGAGAAAACTTGAGTGTGAGGAGACTCAGCAAGGCCTGCTGCACTCCATCATCAAATTCTCCAAAACCTTAAGGTCCGCCTTGTAACTACTACCATGGTTGAAACCCCAGAGCTGGATCTGGGGTGAGGCAGAAGGAAGGACGGTGAAGAAATAGACTCTGACCCAGGTAGAAGGCTCCACCTTCATTTGGATCTAGCAGGGAGGAGCGACTTGGTCCCTTGAGCTCTCTACAGAGACCTTCCACATCTCCCTCTCTTCTGAGGTCCAAGTGTGAGCTGGGAACCCCAAGTCCCATGACCTTGTCACGTCTTGTCACATCCATTCTCTGGCTCTCTGAGGATGCAGTCGTGGCTACCCAGGATCTCTCTGGGCTCTGGTCACTTGGGAAGTCATGTTAGCTCAGCTCCAGAACCACCCGGCCTGACTTAGCTGGGCGGGCTCAGCCAATCAACCCCACCAGGAAACCAAGCGATGTCTCTTTTCCAGCCATGGGAACCCTTGGTGGACTTCAGCCACACAGCTCTGCTGGACCTCAGCCTGGTTGTGTACAGAGGCACACATGGTCCACAGGGCTGGAAAGTAAACTTCAGAAGTGAGCTTTAGTGGGCGGTTCAATGACTCCAGCCTCTACCTGATGACCTGCGCCTTTTTAATGGGGCTCACATATTAGAAGGAGAGAAACAAGCCCTGCAAGTTGTCTCTGACCTCCACATGCGTGCAGTGATGTGTTCATGTGTGCCCCACACATACTCATACCACTACACAAACACAAGATTAGTTTTAAGACTCTGTGGCCTGTGATGGGATTACTATTCTTAGCAGCAAGCATGATACTACCTTTCCCATTTCGTCGAGGCCGTTTTCAGGTCCTCTCGGCTGAGGAGCATGCTCTGGGCAAGGCCTGGGGGCTGACTGAGCATCTGGATTGGTGAGGCACTGGGAACACGGGGCTAGATAAGTGGCTCTCAAAAACAAATGGCAGCACTGTGAAGGCCAACTACTGCCTGTGACATCTACAGAAATCAAGCCTCACACAGTCTGGGGCTGCAGTGACTGATTTATTAGCCAGCAGCCCCACCCTTCCCATCACCCTGCAGGAGACTCACAGACCAGGGGCAGGGCTGGCAGGACAACCTGGGTGCACCCAGCAAGGGTCCGGGGGGGATGCACTGTAAGGCAATGGAAGATCCCAGCCAGGAATGTGCTGCAAAGCCAGCGGGCCCCACAGCTCTGCTGCCCTGGGCAATCCAGGCTGGCGATCGATCGCTTTGAACTGCTGTTCAGAGCTGCCTCTTTGGTCTGGAAGAGATGCCAGATGTCTGGCCTGTTGAGGGAAGTTGGGGACTCTGCTGACAGGCTCGTTAGGACTCTGTTTTGTAGTCCTGTAGAATATCCTTTGAGGCCTCCTTTGTAGTCTGTAGCTGGCCACTGCCCTGTGGTAGCTTACTGGATGGTGTAGATCTGAAGGGAATCCCCAGGGTGAGGCAGTATACGAAGTATGCAGGGATGGGCATGAGGACAAAGACAGTCAGTCCAGCAATCAGAATCTTGGTCCACGCTGGGAAAACACGAACCACCTCTTTTGACTATCGAGAGACAGAGAAACACAGATTAACACAGCAAAGTTCCCAGAAGAGGAAGAAGAAGTGTGGGGGGAGGGGGAGGGGGAGGGGNGGGAAGGGGAGGGGAGGGGAGGGGAGGGGAGGGGGAGGGGGAGGGAAGCTGGTGCGTTTTCTATGATCGGAGCCAATAGCCAGGTCCCCAGCTCACAGGGGACTGGAAGGCGCTTCAAGATCTGAGAAGGGGCACTCACGGTGCTTGAGTCCCAGGCAAAGTAGACAAGGGGCCCCTTGACAAGGTATACGAAGACAGACATTAACAGGCCTAGCATCACCGTTGGGGAGACGTAGCACCACAGCCAGCCGCAGCCAGAGAAAATGGGGCGGCCCAGCATCACCACCATGTCTGCAAGGAACCTGTTGGGGGACACAGAATGTGGCAGCCAGTCCGGCCTCCCCACCTCAGAGGGGAGGTTAGGTGACGGCGGCTCAGGCCTGCTTTATGTCAGCCCTCCTGCTCTCACCTGGTCTAGTCTGTCCTCCATCCCCCTGCTAACCAACACCTCCCATGGGTCCCACACTCCTCTCAGCCATCCTGGGATGACATCTGTGATGTGGCAAAGACCCATCTAGGTGCTAGGTACTCAACACTGAGCCACACAAGCCAAGCAAACAGAACCCGGACAGCACTGGGCCCTCAGGGTCCTGGGTCCTCTCCTCTTCTCCATCGCTCTGTCCAGACTTGGCTTCCGAATGCCATCCTCGGTGCTCCCGCCTGTCTGACATCTCCATCCTCACCCTCGGTGTCTCTCGCTTACCTCCACTGTGCACTTGGATCACCTACTGGGCTGCACACGCTCCCCTCCTAGAGACCCTGTGCTCTGAGAGCAGCTCAATATGATAATGGGTTCATCCCAGAACCAAAGGTGTTTCCTGGCACTGGGGAGATGGCTTCAATACACACAAAAGAGCCAGGCATGGTGGTGTACGCCTGCATTCCCAGCACTGGGGAGGTAGAGACACGAGGGTCTCTGAGGCTTGCTAGCCAACCAGTCTGGCTGGAGAGCTCCAGGTTCAATGACAGACCTCACATACACATCCCACAAACACATAGCCACACTTGAGTCTCAAATGTTTGCCGGTAACCATTGAGATGGCTCAGCAAGGAAAGGCATTTGCTGCCAGGCCTGATAACCCGAGTTCAGTCTCTGGGACCCACACGATAGGAGGAGAACCAACTCCCACAAGCTGTCCTCAGATCTCCCCAAATGCAATGTGTCACACACATGCCCATACACATACACTCGGCCACACAAAGGACACGTAAGAATATACGGGGCTGGAGAGACGTCTCAATGAGGAGCACTGGCTAATCCTGCTGAGGACCCAGGTTTGATTCCCAGCACCCACATGGCAGCTCACAACTATCTGTGACTCCAGTTCTAGGGAATCTGATGCCCTCTTCTGGTCTCCATGAGCACCAGGCACACATGTGGAGCACAGACATGCATGCAGGCAAAGCATTTATACACATAAAATAATAAGTTTTTAAATGTTAGGTGAGGGGCTGGAAAGATGGCTCAGCGGTTAAGATCACTGACTGCTCTTCCAGAGGTCCTCAGTAATGGGATCTGATGCCCTCTTCTGGTGTGTCTGAAGACAACACAGTGTACCTCCATATATGGACTCTGAGGTCCTCAGCACCCCCTGCCTTGGACCTACACCACTGTGTGTCCTATCATTGCTTCTCTTTGGAAACAGAGTCCATGTAGGTCAGACTGGCCTCGATCTCACCGAGATCCCCTGCCTCTGTCTCCGATGTGCGAGATGAAAGGCCTGCCACATTATGCCCACTCTATTAATTTTTGAACTGCTGTGACAAAGCACCCGACAGATAGAAATGTAAGGGAGGCAAGGTTCACTAGGGCTCTTGACTTTGAGGGGAACGTGGTCATCGTGATGGGGAAGAAATGGCTGTAGAGATGGCTCCGTCCGTCCGTGGCAGCTGGAACATGGAGCGGACTCCGGAGCAGAGAAGGCGTCAGGGCCGAGTATCACCCCTCCAGCCAGGCCCGGCCACCTAAAGGCTGCTCAGCCTTCAAAGCAGCCTCACCGGCGAGACACAGAATATTCAGAGCACGGGCTTGTGGCTGACAGTTCAGCTCTGAGCCACAAGAGAGGCGCCTCGGACCGGATGGCGAGGCCGCTCCATCCATTCCAGTTCCCACCATGCCTTTGTCGCACTAGCGGGAGACATCGCCAGCTCCTGCTTCCTTAGCGCTGCTGGGTTTTCCTTCACAAAGCCACCAGAGGTGCCTTCTTTAAAAAAAAAAAAATTTTTTTTTTTTTTTGATGGCACACGCCTTTAATCCTAGCCCTTGTGAGGCAGAGGCAGATTGATTCCCATGTGAGGCCAGCCTGGTTGGTCTACATAGCAAGTTCTAGGACAGCCGGGGATATATAGTGAGACCCTGTCTCAAAAAAAAAAATTAAATCTGACAATGGTACTCCTTACTACAAACCACCCAGTGTTTTTTTGGTACACGCTGCACACAAAGCTAGGTCCCATCTTCTGTCCTCAAAGCTCCTAATTCTATTCCATCTTCCCTGGATTCCTTCCTTGTTCCTCAACAGCTTCCAGCAGGATATTTCTTCTGGGTACTCAGGTGCAGGAAAGCTTACAGATCTGCTCACATGCATACATACGCATACACAGCACTTACACACAAAGCACGGCTCTGCCCTGAAGGAGTCCTTCCTTACTACTGTGTCCGCACCACACACACCTACACTACACCACCACTGTGCCTGTGCACGGATGTGGAGGCTGGAGCTGGTACCAAGTGGCTTCCTGACTTTCTTGAGATGAGGTCTCTCACCGAACTCCAAGCTGTATTCTCTGGCTATCAGGGCTCTGGGATTCTCTTGTCTGCACCTCCCATCGCCTTGGGTGTACACAGAAGCAGAAACACCCACACATAAGCTCACACGCAGGCATGTGTCAGGGGCTAAGGGGAGGTCACAGGTCAGGACTGGTGTTAAGGCACTGGGGGGGCAGGGGCGTATCCTTGGCTGTCTCCTGCAGAAGGGGAAGGCGTCCTGGTTGCTAAAACGGTGTCACCATGACCACCTATGTGCATTCTGAGGGGAGAGCTCAGACCTGCACAACGAGGACCTTACCAGCTGAGCCTCCTCCTGTCCTCTCTTGTCCTTTATGGTTTCCGTGTCCGTCAGTGTTGCTGCAATCTGTCTATACCACTAGCATGTGGGCTCCTGAACACGGGGTGCTGCCTTCGGTTTATGCAGTATCCCCGGTCACTAGCAGGTCATAAAGTGCGTGAAGCACCCCAAAGTATAACAAATAAACATTTCTGAGAGCCCTTGCAGTTAAGAGCCCTCATTGCCACTCTAGTTTGATTAGAAACAACAGGAAAGCCACCAACCCCTCCCCCCCACCCAAATCCATGTTCTAGGGGCCTGGCCTGGCTCTTCACCTGTTGGCCCCGTAGGCCCAGGCTACAGCAAGGTTTTCGCATATGATGATGATGATGATGGGCACTGCTACCCAGTATTCACTCAGCAGTGAAAAGTAGTAGATGCCTGAAGGCTGGATGAAGAAGAGGCCGCACAGGAACATCGTCATGGAAACACACACTGGAGGAAGCATTAGGTCTGTGTCAGGATCCTAGAGGTCTGGCAGGGGATGGGGCTAAGGGGAGATCACAGGCCAGGGCTGGGGACAATGCTGTGGGGGAGCTGGGCCGGAGGTGGAAATACCCATGAGCAACCGCGGCTGTCTCCTGCAGAAGGGGAAGGTGTCCTGGAGTGTCAAAACAGTGCCCAGCATGAACGTGAGATTGGAGCACATTCCCAGAGTCAGCAGCAGCAGGAAGAAGAGGACAGTCCAGAAGCCAGACCCAGGTAGCAGTGAGATGACCTCAGTGAAGATCAGGAACAGGAAGCGAGGGTTGTCCTGAATCTGCATGCACACGAGAGTAAAGCGCTCTCTCTACTGCGCTAGAAACCCCCTGAAGCCCCTGCGTCCGTCCAAGGGGAGAGCAGACCGGGCGGAGGGGGGGGGGGCTGCCATCCACAGAAGGTGCTCTGAGTGGTCTTTCCCGAGTTACCAGGGCTATGCATCACATTTCTTTCTGGAATTAAGGAAAGCTGAGCTCTCTGGGGTGCAGAGCGAGCTCTCCAGCATCTCCTTTGCCCTGGGCCATCCCCACTGACCTTCAGAAACTGCTTCTGGACGCTGCATTCAGGCACCACGCCCAGAACGGCACTCCTCAAGGGTGGAGGGAGGCTGCTGAGCCAGGAATTGTAGCTGGAGGTCGGGTTGGCCCTCAGTTTAGGGGGCTGTACCTCAGGAGGCAGAATCCCCTGGGCTATTAGCCCTAGAAGCTTCTCTCTGTTCCTGCGGATGAGGTGAGTCAGGATGGCCAGGGTTAGGCACCGGCCTTCCCTTGTTCATCTTATCCATGAGAACTGTCTCGAGCCCAGCATTAGTGATCTGGGCAAAGGGAAGCCCGCAGTGGCCCCTCAAGAATGCCTGTTCTCAGGACCATCAAGAATGTGTGCCCCTGGGGAACCTGGGGTAGGGATTCTCTAAGGGCTTCCTGGGACTCTGTGGTCTTGGTCTTCATGACCTTTTCTGAGACTGAGAGGGGAAAGTTGACCTTTTAAGCTCCACACTTCAGAAAGCTGGAACAGCTTCCCAGGACTTTGAAGTGTGTGACATTCCCAAGTTGTGCCATGTGAAAGAACTGCTACCTCGACCCTGAGCAGAGCCTTGCTGAGAACTTTGCAAGCCTTGTGAGCACAGGATAGACTGACCATATCCTACGATGTAAAACAGGATGCTATTCTGGGGACAAGTCACTTACACACTTGGACTAATATTCTCGTTGTGAATAAGTTAAACTGAAAGATAGTTTGAATCTTCTTATGAAAATAAGACTGTTGGGCTGGAGGGATGGCTCAGCGGTTAAGAGCACTGACCGCTCTTCCAGAGGTCCTGAGTTCAATTCCCAGCAACCACACAGTGGCTCACAACCATGGAATTTGATGCCCTCTTCTGGTGTGTCTGAAGACAGCGACAGGGGCTGGAGAGATGGCTCAGTAGGAATCCCAGCAACCACATGGTGGCTCACAACCATCTGTAATGAGATCTAACACCCTTTTCTGGGGTATCTGAATGCAGCTACAATGTACTTACAATACAATAAATAAATAAATCTTAAAAAAAAAAAAAAGACAGCAACTCATATGCATAAAATAAATAAATAATTCTTTTAAAAATGTTTAAAAAAGAATAAAACTGCTAACAAGGGGCTGGAGCAATTGTTCAGCAGCCAACACAAACATGTGCTGCTCTTCCAGAGGACACAGGTTTGACTCCCAGCACCCATGTGAGCAGGCTCACAACTGCCTGCGGCTCCAGCTCCTGGGCGTCAGAAGCCGTCCTCTGGCTTCTCCATCTACTTACACAGTGAATAAGTGAATGTGAAAACATTAGTTAATTAAAATTATAAATAAATGGTGGTTTAGAAGCCAAAATCACTCTCTTTTTGTTTTTTGGTTCGGGGCTTTAGTTTTGTTGTTTTGTTTTTTAAGGTAGGGTGTCTCTTCCCGGTTGTCCTAGAGTTCACTATGTAGACCAGACTGGCCTCACACTCACAGAGACCTGTGCCCCTGTGCCCCTCTGCCCCTCTGCCCCTCCCCCTGCATCTGCCCCTCCCCCTGCATCTGCCCCTGCCCCTAGCCCCGTCTCTGCTGGGATTAAAAGGGTGCTGCCATGCCTGGCAGAGATTCCCATCTTAAATCCAGCACCTGCACTGAGAAGGCCCCCCCTCAGCAGCACAGTGAGGCGGAAGCTGCTGCCACTTCTTCCGAGCAGCAGGGAAGGAGCTCATGGGTGTTTAACAGACAAAAAGCAAGAGGAAATTTGACATTTTCAATGGGCTGTATCCACAAGGAGGCCTCAGCTATAACTTAAAGCCCAAGGGATTTTTTTTTTTTTAACTTTTATAATTTCTTTATTAGCATCTCGAATCACTTTTTTCGCAATTTTTTATCAGATATTTTCTTCATTTGCATTTCAAATGCTATCCCAAAGTCCCATATACCCTTCCCCCACCCTGCTCCCCTACCCACCCACTCCCATTTCTTGGCCCTGGCATTCCCCTGTACTGGGGCATATAAAGTTTGTAAGACCAAGGGGCTTCTCTTCCCAGTGATGGCTGACTAGGCCATCTTCTGCTATATATGCAACTAGAGACACAAGCTCTGGGGTACTGGTTAGTTCATATTGTTGTGCCACCTATAGGGTTGCAGAGCCTTCAGCTCCTTGGGTACTTTCTCTAGCTCCTCCATTGTGGGCCCTGTGTTCCATCCAATAGATGACTGTGAGCATCCACTTCTGTGTTTGCCAGGCACTGGCATAGCCTCACAAGAGACAGCTATGTCAGGGTCCTTTCAGCAAAATCTTGCTGGCACGTGCAATAGTTTCTGTGAAGCCCAAGTTTTGACTCTGATTCTCCCCAAGACCAAGACTTTAGTTCCAAGAATCTCTTTCCTAAGCTCCTGTCCAGAGAGACTCACCTCAGTCCTGTTGAAGATCTTCATAACTAGGCTAAGTCTAGTGCTACAGGCCTATGATCTCAGATCTTGAAGAGTCCGAGTCAGGAACATCACAACTTCAAGGCCAAGGAAACTTGGTGAGACACAACTACCCCTAGGGCTTAGGGAACAGTAGGGCGGAAAGGTTTTTAGAGCCTAGCAGACCAGGGTGACTTCTGTGTGACAGTGTCCTCTTGACAGGATAGAGATGCTACTCCCATGAGCTCTCAACCATAGGGCTGCCTGCACAAGACTGGCAAAGACTGTACGGTAGCTATGTCAGCATGAATGGAGGGGAGGTCACAGGCACACCCCTAGATGAAGAGCTACAGGCAGCCAATGGCTGTGGAACCAGTGTCTGCCATTTGTTTTGAGGGACATAGAGAGAGAAGCAGGGGAGGGGATAAAATGATGCAAACACAGTGTACTCACAAAGGGTATTCTCAACTTAATATAAGTAAAGAAACCTTGGGGGGGGTGCACACATTTAATCCCCATTCAGGAGGCAGAGGCAGGTGGATTTCAGAGTTCAAGGCCATCCTGGATGACAGAGAGGTTCCAGGTAGCCAGGGCTACAGAGAAAAACCTTGACTGGAAGAGAGAGAGACGTGGGGGGAGAAGAAGAAGAGAGAGGGACGTGGGGGGAGAAGAAGAGAGAGAGAGATGTGGGGGGAGAAGAAGAGAGAGAGACGTGGGGGGAGAAGAAGAGAGATGTGGGGGGAGGAGAGAGAGAGAGAGAAGAAAGAAGGGAGGGGAGAGGGAAAAGGATAGGGAGAAGGGAGAGAGGGGGAGGGAGAGGGAAAGAGAGAGAGGTGGTGGTGATGGACTCCTTTAATTTCAGCACTTAGCAGGCAGAGGCAGGTGGAACTCTACGAGTTTGAGCCCAGCCTGGTCCACATAGTGCGTTCCTGACTACATAGTAAATTCCAGGACAACCATGGCTACATGGTAAGACTCTGTCTTAGAAAAACCAACCAACCAACAAATCAATCAGTATTTCCAAAGAGGACTGGAGAGATGGCTCAGTAGTTAAGATCACTGGCTGCTCTTCCAGAGGACCCAACTTCAGGTCCCAGGACCCACCTGGCAGCTCCCGACTACCTATACTCCAGTTCCAGGGACTCCGGCACCCTCTCCGTCCCCCACGGGCACCAGGCATGCAGAGTTCTACATGCAGGCAAAACCCTCAGGCACATAAGATAAAATAAAAACATCTTAAACACTAAAAATAAATATAGCCTTAAAGGGGCCAGAGTGCACCTCAGTGTAAAGTACTTGCATTTCACACACAAGGCCCTGGGTTCAGCTCCAACCACGGCAGTGTGGGTGGCCAGAGGCAGTGGCAGATTTTTTGAAAGTTCAAGGCAAAGCAGGTCTGCATAGCAAGTCCCAGGCCAAGCAGAACCACTTGACTCAAAAAAGACATTTATTTTTATTATTTTTAAATCACGTGTGAGGGACATATGTATGTGAGTGCAGGTGCCCAGAGCATCCAGAGCCTGTCAGACCTATGAGGGTTGGGAACCCCACTCGGGTCTGCTGAGCAAGCAGCAGCAGCAGCAGTAGTGCTCTCAGCTGCTGAGTCATCTCTCTAGCATTCCCCACCCCCACTCTCCCACCACCCCGTGGAAGAGAATATTAAAAACAAGAGCAAAGGTCAATGAAACAAACAATTAACAAAATTAGCAAACAAAGGAGAAAAACAGTCCAAAGGTGATGGAAAGATAAAGACCACAGGGGCTGGAGAGATGGTTCCAGGGGCTCTGTTGCCCTCTTCTGGTCTCCAAAGGTATCAGAAACAGAAGTGGCACACAGACATCCATGCAGGTAAAACCATACATATTAAAAACCAACTGTGGCTAAAGTGGACCAGAGGGCAGAAAGCCCAGTGCAAACACTACAATGAGAAAACGCAGCATGGCTGGAGAGATGGCTATGGGTGGGAGCACCTGCTATGTATGCGGGAGTCCCAACCCCAGCACCCAGGAGTACTGCTCAGCCACACGTGCCTGTAGTCCCAGCCCCAGGAGGCAGACGGCTAGGTCCCTGGATCTTGCTAGATAGCCAGTCTTGCCAAAATGGAGAGCTTCTAGTTTGGGGAGAGAGCCTGTCCCGGGGCAATAATGTAGGGTGATGTGGAGCCAGTCGGCACCCCTTCTGGCCTCCCCTGGCATGCACACTCTCAGGAAGAAAGAACACCTTCTGGGGGGACAGTTCTTCATGTGGGCACTGTTTAGCTCACAGAGGTTTACACTCAACATTTGGCTTTATGTGTCTCTTATATGTATGCAATATCTCATAAAAGGGGGGCTTTAAACACACACACACACACACACACACACACACACACACACACACACACGGGCCTGCAGTGGTGGCACAAACCTTTGATCCCAGCACTCGGGAGGTAGAGGCAGGCAGATTTCTGAGTTCAAGGCCAGTCTGGTCTACAGAGTGATTTCCAGGACAGCCAGGACTACACAGAGAAACCCTGTCTGCATTGCTAGCCAGCTCAGTGGGTAAAGGACTTGCCACACAAGTCTTGTGACATTCCCTGGAGCCCTGAAGGTGAAAGGGGAGAACTGACACCACAAAGTTGTCCTCTGTGTTCCGTCCTCAGCCATGATATCCCTGCCCCCACGCCAAGCACATACAACGGTAATCAAAGAGCTAAACCAATAACACAAATATTCTATTCTATGCTTCTCAGACTTGCAAAGTGAATCGGTCAGCCACGGCCTGTAAAGTGCTGTGCAGAACAGAGAGGTGGAAACCTTACACTTCCCGCTGGGAGGGAAATTCTGATCAAACCACTGTAGCCCTCGAACCCTGAGCAGACGCTGCCCAACGACACCTTCTAAGGCTCAGTCTGCCCTGCGCGGCTATAGGCTCTGGCTATCGCTGATGTGTTTGTGTGACTAGATCCCCAGTGACTGCATTCTGCACTGAACATTCCTGACATTGCTGCGTATGATGGCACACACCTGTAACACCTAGCAGATGGCAGGCTTAGATGGGAAGACAGATGTGAGCCAAGCTAGCTGGGGCTACGAAGAGGAGAGCGTCCTGAAGCAAATCAAGACTTATATTCCCCAAACAGCTCAAAGTTAGATTTAGTCACAGCAGGGACGCCGTTCAGGGCTGCACTGTCCTGGGTGAGTTCAGTCTACAGGAAGGCATGGTAGGAACACCGGAGTGCAGCAGTACATCACACAGAAAGTGGGGCAGCTGCAGACTGCAGTATCTAACAGGGTTCTGGAACCAGTCTCGGGTTTATGAGGGACAACAGCATCTGCCATGCAGAACTGGGTGCATCTATGCACTCAGATCACCATGTGGCTAACTTCTATAAGCCTGAACTGAAATTATCCCTTGTGAACTGAGGGAGAGTCATAGGACTCAGGGACCTAACCAAACTCAGGAGGCACCAGAAGCTCAGAAAGTTACAAGACACACAAGGCCCCTTCATATGTATACAATTGCCAGCAAGTGGTTCGGGGAGCTACTGGAGGCAGCTTCCATAACCTGTCACCCATGTGTGGTGGGCACGCAGTCACAGTGCTGCCTTTAAGTCAGCCATTTTCTCAGGTCATCTCTCACCCTGCTCCTGTGAGTAACCCTGCTAAGTCACTGGTTCACCAGCTGGCCTGAAGTGACACCCTCTTTGGCCTGTTGTCACTTCCCTGTTACCCAGGAAGAGTCACACAACACCAGCTTCTAGGAGAACATGGCAGTCATTTGTGGAGACTGCGATTCCTATGGAGAAATCCAACTCACGCTTGCCTCCCTGGCTCTCTCCTCTCACACTCAGTTATCAGAAACTTGTGAAGAGCTGGCTTAAGGCCCAGTTCTTCATTCCTTCTCCCTTCAAGACTGTAAAAAAAAAAAAAAAAAAAGCAGTGAAATCGAGAAACACACTGAGGATCCAGCCCAAGCTTCCGTGGTGGGGTGAGGGCACTTCACAAGCAGCAACAGACTGTCATGACCGCA
>NC_034590.1:17952483-17956531 GCF_900095145.1 Mus pahari | reverse complement strand
CAGCCTGGGCTACATAGGGCATTCCAAGCCTACATAGTGAGACCCTGTCTCAAAAGACAAAACAACTTTAGGGAACTTTGATTTCACCACAAGGAAATAATAATGTCTGAGGTGAAAGTGTGACCAGTGGTTTGCCAACATCTAATGTACACATGTATCACTATGTATCCCAAGAGCACACGGGATGAGAAGGTGTCGATAAGGCCAAATCAAGATGCAGAGCTGATGAACAGCCCCATCTAGGAGACAGACTCCTCGGGTCTCTAACCCTTTAGAGTTTAGGTTTTTCCAGAGGGGCAGAGACTGCTGTGTTTTTGGAACACACAGCTAAGGGACGGTGCAGGAAACGGACCTCCCTGTTGGCTCGACCGTGTGGTAGCCTCAGATCCTGTTCTTTGTGTTGGGGTGGCCTTTGCATCCCTTCCACTCTTGGCATCTGTTAGCACATCAGTCTGAGGAGCGGGCTGACAACCTCTGAGCTTTCTAATGTTAGGAAGGGGCTCTGTTCTCAGAGAAGAAGCCGCAGAGCTTGTAGCCTCCCTGAGGGTAAGGTGTGTGAACGGGTTGTTACTGCCAGGGACTGGTCTTACTTCTTACAGCAGTGATGTGTGGTTGTAGTGGCCCAGAAGCCCAGGATGGAGAGGAGGAAGGGCGTGGTCATCAACAAGGTGATTATCTTGAACAGAGCCATTAAGAAGGCATCGGCCATACAGTTGTTGAAGTCAGGTACGTGTGATGCTAAGGAGACAATGGGGCCAATGCCCAGGCCAACATCAAACAAGACCTGGATACCTGCTTGGCACCAAATAGTTAAGTCAGAGATGCTCGCCACCTAAAAAGGAGAAGACAGGTACAACAGGAACATCAAGATTTGGGGAAGAACTACTCTGAGAGAGAAGAGAAAGGAGGAGGTACAGGAGACACAGCAGGCAGCCGTGCTGGTCCCAGAGCTCAGGGAACGGAGGCAGAACCTCACCTGGAGGATCAGCAGGTGCTTAAGTCCGTATTCTGCACCGTCTATTGACAGAGTCCGGATGAGGAAGCAGACGATGATGCAGTAGGGAACTAGTAGCAAGACACACAGGACCTACAAGGAGAGGGCAGCTCGTCAGCTGCTTGTCCAGAGACGCAGCTTTGTAGAGCTAAGGGGCTGGGCTCGGACTCGGAAGAAGCTCTGGGGGGGGGTAACTGGCCAGGAGGGAGAAACAAGGTCGTAGCGCTTGAGAATGCCGAGGGCCAAGTGCAGCTCACCTTCCCAATGGACTTGATCCCATAGACCAAGAAGGCACAGATGAGACAGCAGGACAGAAAGAGAGACATGCCCAGGCTGAAGGATGGCTGCCCTCCATCCTCAATTCTGTCTGAGGCTTTCAAGGTCTGCCGGTACCAAAAGTACGTGTAGGATGTTGCCTGTTCACACTCAGGATCTGGGGGAACATGGCTTTGGACAGGTCTGCTAGATGTGGCAACCCCCAATTCCCTGCCTCCCTCCTGTCTTTCTCTTCATGCCCCTCCTTGCTCTTTGCTCCTCTTCCCAAGCCCTTTCATTTCTCCACATCTCCTTCCTCACCAAATTTACTGGAATTCCTTTGTAAGGGACACTGATCCCATGGGACAACAAAGTAGAATATGTGGCTCATGTAGAAGAAGATCCAGGAATTGAACACATTCAGGTAGGTGTTAATGATGAAGCACACCTGCAGGCCAGGGGAGACGTGACTGGGGAGGACGACCAGGGACAGGGAGAGAGAAGGGACTGGCAAAGGAGGAAGGGGCTGAAGGAGCATGGTCCACACCAGGACAGCCATGGGATTTTCTCCAGAGAGGAGGGAGAGGAGCACTGTGGAGCAGGAGAGGAGCACTGTGGAACAGGAGAGGAGCACTGTGGGGCAGGAGAGGAGCACTGTGGGGCAGGAGAGGAGCACTGTGGGGCAGGAGAGGAGCACTGTGGGGCAGACTTGTGAAGCCTGGGGCTCCTCACCATAACCATGCTGTACCCCACTCCACCAAACCAGGGGCTCAGGTTCTTCCACAGGTCCGCACTGCTCTGCTGTACCCTCTGGCCAACTGCCATCTCCAGGAAGAGAAGAGGAATCCCGATGCCCAACAGCATTAAGATGTATGCTATAAAGAAGCTGCCTGCGGAGAGAAGGCAGAAGGGTTCTGAGAGCCTCGACTCATGTATGTCCTTCTTTATGCACCTAGGAAGACCGCTCACCAGCAGCAACCTCACTCAGGCCGCAGGGTTAAGGCCTGACTGCCCCGCATCTGTCACTGGCCAACCTTCTTACTTCAAGGAGTCTCAGATGCCTGGTCATCGCCCTTTCCGCACCAACATTGTGCCTGGCCAACCCACCGAGTTATGCTCAAAACCTTGACCTCCACTTTCCCTGACCTCGGGAGCTCAGACTCCTGCTTTCTACCCTGCCCTAGCATCTCAGAGACGTCCGCAGTGGAAGCCAGTACAGGCTGCACTCCTGTTGTCCCTTTTGGGTCCACGTGCCCTGGTTCCCAGACTTACAGCTTCCTTTGTGAACCCAGCCTGAGACAAAGCGCAGGACTCCAGATGGCATCACCAAGTAGCCCATGAGAGCCAGCATGTACTCAACCTTGCTGGTCCAGAGTAGCCGGGGAGGGTAGCCTTCATTGCTCTCCTTACTCATCCTGTTCACCAACTCTGAGGATTCCTGTTTCAGGGTTGTCACTGTTGATAATTCTGTGACACTGGGCTTGGGTTGTAAGGTAATTCTTGCCAAAGCAAGGGTCTCCCAGGCCTGAGCCTTTGCCATCCGAGTCTCTGAAACTTGAGCCTGTGTAATCCAGGTTGATGGAGACCAGGTCAGTACACCAACTTCCCATGCCCCAAGGTTTGAGTCCATATCAGTAAACTTCGATTCGAAGGATGTACTTTTTTCCACATTAGACTCTGAAGCCTGAGGCACATCTGATTTGGAAGCTCTTGATTTGGAAGGTGCATCTTCACCTTCTTTAGTGGACCTTAAAATCAAAAGTCATGATTTTAGGTGAAATCTAATGAGGAAATTATTCTCAGGCTTACTAAGGATTCACTGAGTTTCAAATGATCTTAAAGGAGACTACCATTTCTACACACTTCACTTACTGACATTCGAAACACATACACCATAAACATCACATACATACCATGCATGTAAGTACTATACTTACACCACACATGTATGCGCCATGCATACCACATAAAGATATCATGTACCACACACACATGTACTACACTCACATATACTGCCCATAGACACCACATGTATCTCTCTCTCTCTCTCTCTCTCTCTCTCTCATACACACACATACACACACACACACATACGCCACATACATTAACCCAGGCATGATATACATCATCACCTTCACATGCACTACAAATACATACCAACACATATTACACATACACACATGTACTACATACCACACCCATGCATACTCACAAATATCATACATACAAGCACCACATACACGTCTACCACACACACACACAGCACCTAAATACACTATACACATGAATGACTTTGCACACCCACGCATACACATGCATCACATGCACACGTATGCATCACACCCATCCACCACACACTCGCCACACACAGAGAATTCATACCGCCCACATATTTCTTCCATGATGTTTTTACTTCTTCAGGATGTATTATCACAAGGGACAGGGGTCTGGGTAGCTGAAGTTAATGGGCGGGAGGTGGGAACCACACTAAGGATTTTGGAAACAGAGACAGACATCCTCCAGAGCTCGGACTCCCACTACCAATCTCAGTTGTCAGCTGCTAAGGCAGGGCACTGCTATAACTTGGGGTACAGAGAGAGGCAGGATAAGGAGCAGGGAGGGAGGGGGAAGAAGAGAGAGAGAGAAAGAGAGAGAGTGTTGTGTGAGGGGAAAGAGGAGTGTGTGAGAGAGAGAGAGGGGGAAGTGTGTGTGTGTGTGTGTGAGAGAGAGAGGGGGGGAAGAGGAGTGTGTGAGAGAGAGAGGAGTGTGTGGTGTGTGTGTGTGAGAGAGAGGGGGGAG
>NC_034590.1:17937271-17951335 GCF_900095145.1 Mus pahari | reverse complement strand
AAAAAAAAAAAATCATCTACAGTTGCTAATACAAGATGGCCAAAAGTTTGACAAAGAGAATACCTAGACAGCGGTACTACGAGACGCCCCAAGCTAGACCACTGTGCTCTGCTCTACTGAGCTCCCGGTGAGGGAAATCAGATGAACCCCAAGTTGGGGGTGTTTTATAAAACAGCTGGTTTATACAACTGCTTTAAACAATCAGGCGGGGCTGATGGGGTGATTCAGTAGGCAAAGGTGTGCGCTGCCAGTTCTGATGGCCTGAGTTCAATCTCTGAGATGTGCGTGCTGGAAGGAGAGAACAGGCTCCTGTGAATCATCACCTCACCTCCATCTTTTGCAGTGGCGTGTGATGTGATGTGTGTGTGTGTGTGTGTGTGTGTGTACATATATGTGTGTGTGTATGTATATATACATATATATATGTGTGTGTGTGTGTGAGATTACAAATTTTTAAATGTCGTAGTAATGAAGGCAAGAAAAGAAGGAAATATTATATACTTCATGTGTGGAATTATGTCAATTTTTTTTTTTATTTTTTCAAGACACTTTATTTGTCACAGCTCTCTGTAGGATAGACCCACTCTGTAGTGGTTTATCTGTAGGATAAACCCAGGCTGGCCTCACACTCAGAGATCCGCCTGCCTCTGCTTCCCAAGTGCTGGGATTAAAGGTGTGTGACAGCACTTCCCAGCTTAAAACAAAACTTTTTACTGAAAAAAAAAATTCAGAACAGCTAGGGCTACACAGCAAAACCCTGTTTCAAACAAACAAACACCCCCAAAACAAAACAAAAAACCCCATAGTGTTGTCATTATAAATGAATCTCATAACTTGGAGCAACAGACACAGCCATGTGCTGAGGAGACAGCCCAGTGAAACCACGGGGGCTCAGACCCCACAACTCACCACGCGGGCAGAGCGAGGCACAACGGCAGGAAGACATCATCCTAGAAGAGGAAGGAGAGCCAGGGAGACCTGGAGGGGAAGCCGTGGGGAGATGCCCGCTGAAGCGGTCTCTCCTGGTTTTTAAGATTGGGCTTTCCAGTGTAGCTCAGGCTTGCCCAGAGCTCACTGTTTGTCAAGCTGCCCTAAAACTTGTAGCAACCTACTGCCTCAGCCACCTGAGGCCTGGGATTACAGGATTGAGCTGCCACACTTGACTAGTAGTGTCCTATTTCTTGAGTGGGTTAGAGTTGTACTGCACTACTACTGTTTGAATGTGGGTTTGTGAGCCCAAACCTTTTAAGTCCAGACTTCATTTGAGAGAACCTGACCTAAGTTTGAACTCAGGTAAACTAACAGGCTTAGTTTCCAAGTTGCCCCCCAACAAAACCCGAGCCTAGCTCCAGTCTCTAGGCTAATCCCCAACTAGACCAGCTCCAGGTTATTCCCCAACAAACCTGCACCCCAGGTGACAAGCCCACCCCCCTGCCTAACGCCCACCAATGCAGCAGGGAGCAGAAATATAGTTTATAATAGGACTCCCAGCACCAGCCAATTGTGTTAAAGGCTTTCTAATTAGATGCTTGCACATTTCTCATCTCCCTCACCTGCCCCCCACTTGCTGCTTACTATAAAGCCTTGTCCCATTAGGGGCTCTCCCACCACCAAAACAGTCCTGTGTGAAGAAGCACTTCCTCACTGCACCCTCACCCCCCCATCCCTGGCCCCCCCCCAGCTGTGCTTTACATCAGATTGGTGTTGACCCTTCCCTGGAACTACAGATGGTTAAGTGTGGGCCCCATGAGGAGAATCTAGGAGCTGGAAAAAGCTTTAGGAGGTGGGAGCTGGTGCACAGTAACTGCTCAGGGGGCTGGAGATGTACACACACTAAAGCTGGGCGGGCGATACAGAGAAGATTAGCATGGCCCCTGCGCAAGGATGGCACGAAAATCATGAAGCGTTCCAAAAACAAACAAACAAACAAAACAACAACAACAACAACAACAAACACTGGCTGCTCTTACACAGAACCTGAGGTCAATTCCCAGGAACCACATGGTGGCTCACAGCCATCTGCAGTGGGATCCAATGCCCTCTTCTGGTGTGTCTGAAGACAGCTGCAGTGTACATAAAATAAATAAATGAATTTTTAAAAAAGTGATTAGGTCAAAGGCTGGAAGTATAGCTCAGGGCAATAAATCTTGTCCATCAAGTCCAAGGCCCAAGCTTGACTCCCACTCCCAGAAATGCAACAACAAATATTATGTCTCTGAAACCATTACCTTCAGAAAAATTAATGCTGTTGTCACATGGGCCAGGCTAATCTCTAACTAGTTCTGTAGCCAAGGATAACCTTGACCTGACTCTCCTGCCTGCACGCCCTGTGTGCTGTCCTTACACATCTGCAGAACCACACCTGTGAGCGCATCCTTACACACCTGCACAGCCACACCTGTGAGCGCATCCTTACACACCTGCACAGCCACACCTGTGAGCGCATCCTTACACACCTGCACAGCCACACCTGTGAGCGCTGTCAGGAGAGTAAGCTTGACTATGGAGTCTTCCTGGATTTGTTTCACTATGTGACCTCTTGCTCCCCCTCCTCCCCCTCCTCCTCCTCCTCCTCCTGCTCCTCCTGCTCCCATCTTGATGCCCCTCAGAAGCTTTACCAGACCAGTACAGATGTTGACATCACACTGTTAGATCCTCAATACGTCGGGCTAGCCCCTTTTCTTTACTTAGTCCGGGGCTTTGGATATTTTGTTATAGTAATAGAATATGGGTTAATGTACACAGATGGGAGGTTTATAATTATTCATTTAAAGCTGTTCTGTTCTTATGGGCACATATTCTATTTTTACAGTTTTAAATATTAAAGACAAAATACTTTTTAAATGAGATAAAATAGTTGGTACAACTATCCATAAGAAAATGGTGTCACCTGACTGAAAGGGAGCTGTGCACAGTGGGTCCTGCCTATGATCCCAACACACCAGAAGCTGACAGAGCAGGGTGGGTGTGAGCTCCAGCCCAGGGTGAGCTCCAGAGTGAGACCCTTTCTCAGAACTAAACATAAGGATAAGAAAGGGGCTGGGGAGAGTGTCTCCTCGCTGCTCTGCAGGGGACCTAGGCTCAGTACCCAGCGCCCACACTGACTGGCACATCATGCCTGTAACTCCAGTGCCAGAGGACCAGAACCCTCTCCTGGCCTCCAGAAATACACATGCACATAAAAACACGCTTAAAAAAACAAGAAAACAAAAAAGACTGAAACTATAAAAAGCAGTTGAGCCTGATATTATCAACACAAAACAACACAAAAGTAAATATCATACATTCTTTTTTATAAGTATCTACCATAGGCCTGGTATTGTAGCTTTTAATCCCAGCACTTGGGATGCAGAGGCAGGCGCGTCTCTGAGTTCAAGACCTGGAGTGAGAGTTTTGCTTTGTCATGTCAATCTGGTTTGGTTTCCATCCCAGGTGTGGCTATGGGGCTGCTTCAGTTCGTCCACAGCCATCAGCTATGATTGTCTCATGCTTTAGGAGGGGTATGATTTTTGCCAGCTGTGGAGATTTTACATTTGGCTTTGGGGACGCTGAAGAGGGCATAGATGTCAGACCCCTATGTCGGGGGTGGGGGGCTCTGAAGAAGGAGGGGAGGTGGAGAAGGCTGCTTCCCATACTGCAGCTGTACGTAGAAGCATAAGAATCTAATAAAATAGATAAAAATTAAACAACAGAGGTCAGCCTGGTCCACAGAGCAGCTCCAGAACAGCCAGGACTGTTATATAGAGACGTTCAGTCTCAAAAAACAATAAGACAAAAAACAAAACAAAACAAAATTCAGAACGCCAGGTAAGCCACCCACCCTAGAACCTTCCTTCACTTCCTCAGTGTCCCCCCCACCTTATCCCCAGTTCTTCCTCCTTCTTCACCACCATGTTCCAGTCCCCCAACTGGGGCGGTGACCCCCTGCTCAACCACAGGCCACACCAGCCAGAAGACCAGACCAAACTATAACCAAGGAACAAAACACCCATGCAGCAAAATAAACCCAGAAGTCAGCACCTAGACCTAGACCCACCCCAAACCCAGACGCCTGGACGCCAGCAAAAGAACACAACAAACAACAGTCAGGCGATGCCACCACCAGAACCCAGCGAGCCGGCAGCAAGCATACCACAGCGACTACCACAGTGAGCCTACCACAGCGAGCCTACCTCATCGAGCCTACCACAGTGAGCCTACCACAGCGAGCCTTGAAGAGTCCATCACAGCTGGAACACAAGATTAAAAAAAAAAAAAAAAAAAAAAAAAACAACCTTTATGAAAAGGAAATTAATTAATATATCCCTTAAAGAAACTGAGGAAAACGAGGTGGTATAGTGGTGTACACCTTTGAGCCCAGCACTTAGAAGGTAGTTCGAGGCCAGTCTGATCTATAGCATGAGTTCCAGCACAACCAGGGCTACACAGGGAAACCCTGTTTTTGAAAAAAAAAAAAAAAAAGGAAAAGACAAACAAACAAAATGGAGGAAATGAAAAAAAAAGAAGAAAGAAAGAAAGAAAGCCAAGAATATTCAGACGATTGAAGGAAACAAAACTGTTCAAGGCACGAAAATGAAAGGGAAGCAATACAAAAAACGCAGCCCGAGGGAGCTCTGGAAGTGAGAGATGTGGGGAAGAGACCGGGAACGACAGACACAGCATCACTATAGAATACACGAGATGGAAGAGAGAAGCTAGGGCATTGCCGATGTGGTAGAAGAAATGGATACATCCGTCAAAGAAAACGTTAAATCTAAAAAATCCCTGACACAGAACTGTAGCTTCTCTTTGGCTTTCTTTTTCCACCCTTTGTCCCCCTCAGTTTCACCCCCTATCACTAGATAGGAGAGAAAAAGGGGGAGAGAGATAGAGGTTCCTGGATCTAATTTCTTTGTTTATTGTTTCTTGGTTTTTTGTTTGTTTGTTTTTTCCTGGTTTTTCAAGACAGGGTTTCTCTGTATAGCCCTGATGTCCTGGAACTCACTCTGTAGACCAGGCTGGCCTCGAACTCAGAAATCCACCTGCCTCTGCCTCCCAAGTGGGATTAAAGGCGTGCACCACCACACCCGGCTTTTCTTTCTTGTTTCTTGAGCACAGCTAATAACAAACCACAACCAACTCCCCACCCCACCTCTCAGGCCCTGGCAGTTATGTACCCTCTGAAAAGTTACCAGAATTCCCACATCACACAATCCCAGAATTATCTGCAGCTGGCAAAAGCATGTTTCTGCTAAAGCCCAAGGCAAATCGTAGTTAGCAGAGGCAAAGCATCTCTGTATCTTCACCTGGAGTTAAAACGAAAACGTATTCTTCCTGGGACTAAACCACCAATCAAAGAAAACACATGGAGGGACTCATGGCTCCAGCTGCATATGTAGCAGAGGATGGCCTAGTCAGTCATCAATGGGTGGAGAGGCCCTTGGTCCTGTGAAGGTTCTATGCTCCAGTATAGACAACCACCCCTAATGAGATCTGACGCCCTCTTCTGGTGTGTCTGAAGTCAACTACTTATGTATAATAATAAATATATCTTTTAAAAAAAAAAAAAGTGTGCCGAGCCGGGCGTGGTGGCNCACGCCTTTAATCCCAGCACTCGGGAGGCAGAGGCAGGCGGATTTCTGAGTTCGAGGACAGCCTGGTCTACAGAGTGAGTTCCAGGACGGCCAGGGCTACACAGAGAAACCCTGTCTCAAAAAAACAAAACAAGGGGCTGGGGAGATGGCTCAGCAGGTAAGAGCACCTGACTGCTCTTCCGAAGGTCCGGAGTTCAAATCCCAGCAACCACATGGTGGCTCACAACCATCCTTAACGAGATCTGGCGCCCTCTTCTGGAGTGTCTGAAAACAGCTACAGTGTACTTACACATAATAAATAAATAAATCTTTAATAAATAAATAAATAAAATAAAATAAAATAAAAAGTGTGCCAAAAAAAGAAAAAAGAAAGAGAGAAGAAAACGTATTCTTATAACATTTCTGTGTTTTTTTAAAGGAACCAAAATTCCAGATTTCTCACTATACAAAATACCCAGGAAATCTGGGACACTATGAAAGGACTGAAAAGAAGGAAAAGGGGAAGGGGAAGGGGAAGGGGAAGAAGAATCATCCCAATTCAAAGGTCCAGAAAATATTTTCAACAAAACCATAGGGGAAATTTTTCCTAACCTAACGAAGGCAATGTCTATAAAGGCACAAGAAGCATACAGAACACCATGTAGACTGTGTTGCAGTGATGTTTTTATACACTGTGTGAAGATGTGTCTCTTTCGTTCCTTGCCTGCCAACAGCACCTTCTGACTGACCAAAATAAAAAGCCTATGGCTTATAGCAGAAGACAGACTAGAAGGTGGAACATCTGGCAGATCGGAGGATTCTGAGAAAGAGTCAGGCACGGAGACTCAGAGGATGCTGGGCTTGTGAGACTGAGGAGAGTTTACCAAGCAGCCAAGTGGTTGACACAGAATAATAATAATGGGTTAATACAAGTGAAGAGCTGGGTGGAGAGCTAGCCTAAGCTAAAGCCATATTTATGGTGCATAAATAAATAAGTCTCTGTGTCATTATTCAGGAACTGGGGAGGGCTTAGAAAAAGCCCAAATAGTTACAGATTATCAGAAAAGAAAGTCCCCTTGGCACTTAATAATCAAAACACTAAACATGCAGAACAAAGAAAGAATATTAAAAGCTTCAAGGGAAAAAGAGCAGGTAACATATAAAGGCAGACCTGTCAGAATTACACCCGACTTCTCCATGGAGACTCTATAAGCCAGAAGGGCCAGGAGAGATGTCCAGCAGACCACAAAAGCCAGCCCAGACGACTATACCCAACAAAGCTTTCAATCACCATAGATGAAGAAAACAAGACATTCCATGATAAGGTCAAATGTAAACTATATCTATCTACAGTCCAGCCCTACAGAAGGTTCTAGAGGGAAAACTCCAACTAAAGGAGGTTAACTACATACATGAACACATAGAAGATGTCCTCACACCTGCAAGACAAAAAGGAAACACATGCCGGGCAGTGGTGGCGCACGCGTTTAATCCCAGCACTCGGGAGGCAGAGGCAGGCAGATCTCTGAGTTCAAGGCCAGCCTGTTCTACAGAGTGAATTCCAGGACAGCCAGGGCTACACAGAGAAACCCTGCCTCGAAAAAGGAAAAAAAGAAAACTGGGTCAAAGAAAGAAAGAAATTAAAGACTTCCTAGAATTCAGTGAAAATGAACATGCAGCGTGCCCACACTTATGGGACATGATTAAAGCAGTGCTAAGAGGAAAGTTCAGATCACTAAGTGCCTACATAAAAAAAAAAAGAGAGAGAGGAGGGGCTGGAGAGATGGTTCAGCAGTTAAGAGCACTGACTGCTCTTTTCTTCCAGAGATCCTGAGGTCAGTTCCCAGCAACCACATGGTGACTCACAACTGCCTGTACTGGGATCTGATGCCCTCTTCTGGTGTGTCTGAAGACAACTACAGTGTACAGTGTATTTTTTTATCTTACATACATAAGATAAAAAAATTTTTAAAGTACTTTTATACTAGCAATTTAAGGCTTTTTTTTTTAAAGATTTATTTATTTATTATAATATGTAAGTATTATAATATTTATTTATTATAATATGTAAGTACGCTCTAGCTGTCTTCAGACACTCCAGAAGAGGGAGTCAGATCTTGCAGAAGAGGGAGTCAGATCTTGCAGAAGAGGGAGTCAGATCTTGTTACAGATGGTTGTGAGCCACCATGTGGTTGCTGGGGTTTGAACTCCGGACCTTTGGAAGAGCAGTCGGGTGCTCTTACCCACTGAGCCATCTCACCAGCCCTTATACTAGCAATTTAAATAGTATCCCTGAAAACTCTAGAAAAAAAAAAAAAAGGAAGTACCCAAAAGGTGCAGGAAATAATCAAACTCAGGGCTGGAAAAAAAAAAAAAAAGGAAGTACCCAAAAGGTGCAGGAAATAATCAAACTCAGGGCTGGAATCAATAAAATAGAAACAAAGAGAATAGAAACAATCAATGAAACCAAGAACTGGTTCTTGGAGAAAATCCACAAAATAGACAAACTCTTATCCAAACTAACTAAAAGGCAAAGAGAGAAGATCCAAATTAATAAAATCAGAAACAAAAAGGGAGACATAACAACAGACACTGAGAAAATCCAGTGAATTGTAAGGACTTTAAAAACCTGTACACCACAAAATTGGGTAATCAAAAAGAAATTTTCTGAACAGATACCACTTACCAAAGTTAAAGGACATCAGGTAAACTATCTAAATAATCCCATCACTCTTAAGGAAATAGAAGCAGTCATTAAAAGTCTCCCAACTTAAAAAAAAAAAAAAATCCCAGGGCAGATGGTTTTAGTGCAGAATTTTACCAAACTTTCAAAAAAGAGCTAATGCCAATACTCCTCAAACTATTCCACAAAATAGAAACAGAAGAAACATTTCCAGATTCATTTAATGAGGCCACAATCATCCTGATAAAGAAAGAGAATCACAGAACAATTTCCTTTATGAACATAGGTGAAAAAAATACTACATAAAATACTCGCAACCAAATCCAAGAATACATCAAAAAAGGTCATCCACGAGGACTCAAGGATGATTCAATATCATCTGTAAATGTAAATCTGTAAATGTAATCTACCATAGAAACAAACTGAAAGAGAGAAGAAACACATGATCGGCTCATTAGACACTGTAAAAGCCTTTGATGAAATCGAGCACCTTTCATGGTAAAAATCTTGGAGAGTTCAGGGATACAAAGCATATATGTAAACACAATAAAGGCAATTTACAGAAGCTATAGCCAGCATCAAATGAAATGGAGAGAAACTCAAAGCAATTCCACTAAAATCAGGGATGAGACAAGGCTACCCAGTCTCTCCCTGTCTATTCAGCATAGTACTTGAGGTTCCAACTAGAGCAATAAGACCACTGGAGGAGATCAAGCGAATACAAATTGGAAAGGATGAAGTCGGTGTCTTTATTTGCAGATAGGACAATATATATATAAACAACCCCAAAAATTCTACCAGGAAACTTCCTACAGCTGATAAACGCCTTCATGGAAGTGGATGTACACAAGAGTAACTTTTAAAATGTCAATAGCCCTCCTATATACAAATAACGAACGGGATGAGAAAAATCAGAGAAACAACATACTTCACAATAGCTACAAATAATATAAAATATCTAACCAAGCAAGGAAAAGACTTGTAAAACAAAAATGTCAAGGATTTGAAGGAAGAATTGAAGATATCAGGAGATAAATCTCCCATGCTCAAGGGTTGGTAAGATTAATGTAGTAAAAAGGCTATCCCACCAAAACCAACCTGCATACTCAGTGCAATCCCAAGCAAAATGCCAACACAGTACTTTACAGACCTTGAAAGGACGATGCTCAAACTTCAGCACAAAACCCAGGATAGACAGACCAAGCCAGAACAACAAAAGAACTCCCAGCAGTACCATTACCCCTGATCTCAAGCTGTACTGCACAGCTATACCATAAAAATCATAGAGTGCTGGCATAACAACAGATAGGTTGATCAATGGAATTGAAACAAAGACCCAAACATAAATATACACACCCATGGACAGGAATTTTGAGTTTAAAAAAAAAAACAAACAGAAATACATAATGGAAAAAGAAAGCATATTCAACAAATGGTGCTAATTTTTTTTTTTTTTTTTTTTTGTTTTTTAAAACAGGGTTTCTCTGGGTAGCCCTGGCTGTCCTGGAACTCACTCTGTAGACCAGGCTGGCCTCAAACTCAGAAATCCACCTGCCTCTGCCTCCCGAGTGCTGGGATTAAAGGCGTGTGCCACCACGCCAGGCCAAATGGTGCTAATCTAACTGGATGTCTGCATGTAGAAGAATGCAAATAGCTCCATGCCTATCACCCAGCATAAAAATCGAGTTCAGATGAATCAAAGACCTCAACATAAACTAGATACACTGAACCTGAAAAAGAGAAAGTGGGGAGTAGCCTTGAATGCAGTGGCACAGGAGACAGCTTCCTCAACAGAACATCAATCATGCAGGCTCTAAGATCAGTAATCTCAAGAAACTAGGCATCAACAAACCAAATAATCCGATTAAAAATGGGGTACAGATCAAAACAGAATTCTCAATAGAGGAATTTCAAATAGCTGAGAAACAAATAAATGTTCAACATCCTTAGCCACTAGGGAAATGCAAATAAAAACTATCCTGAGAGTCCACCTTACACTAATCAGATTGGCTAAGATCAAAAACACAAGTGAGCAGGTAGAGCAATGGGGAGCACTCCTCTATGCTGGTGGGAGGGCAAACTTGTTGTAGCCACTTTGGAAATCAGTATGGTGGCTCCTCAAAAAATTTGGCCTCAATCTACATCAAGACCCAGCTATACTGCTCTTAGGCTTAAACCCAAAGGACGCTCCATCTCCTTACAAGGACGTTTGCTCAACTATGCTCACAGCAATTTTATTAAAAATAGCCAGAAACTGAAAACCTAGATATGTCTCACAACCAAAGAACGGATAAACAAAATGTAGTACATTTACTACGCACCAGCTTTAAAAAATGATATCATGAAACTTGCAGGCAAATGGATGGAACTAGAAAAAAAAAAAAATCACCCTGAGTGAGGAAACCCAGACATGGAAAGGCAAACATGGTACTCTTAAGTGGACAGTAGCTGTTAAGTGAAGGATAATCAGGCTTCAGTCCACAGATCCAGAGAGGCTAAGCAGCAAGGAGGGTTCAACGGGGATGCATGGATCTCCCTAGGAAGGGGAAGTAGAATGGATGCTGCTGATAGGGTGGGTGGGGACGGGAAGAGGAGGGATCAGGTAGGGGAAAGAGATGAAAAGAGAGAGAACAAGGCATTTGAGGTGGGGGGCAGTGAAGAAACTCTCAGGAACCTACGAGGGTGACCCTATTGAGGACTCCTGGCAATGGAGGACATAAAGCCTGAACTGTCCATCTTCTGTAACCAGGCAAATCTTCCTCTCGTGGTGGGACTGGGACACCAATCCAGACAAAACTTTTGACCTATAACCTGTCCTGCCTGCAAAATGTGCTAGGGCAATGGTGGTACAGAACTTGTAGAAGTAGCCAACCAATGACTGTTCTAATTTGAGGCCTCGACAGGGAGCCCATGCCTGACATGGCCCTGATGACCAGAAACTAGAGGCTGGACAGCCCAAAGACCTAGCATGAAACCCGACTAGCCAAAAGACAAAAACAAACAAACAAAACCAAAACAACAACAACAACAACAAAAAGATATCTAATGATGGTCTGCTATACTCATAGATGAATGCCTAGCTCAGTTGTCATCAGAAAGGATTTCCCCAGCAGCTGATGGGAGTGGATGCAGAGACCCACAGCTGAACATTTCCATAGGGTCGCTCCCCTTGGAGCCTGGGGAACCCTGTGGAAGAGGAGAAGGGAATTGTGGGGTTGAGGACACAGCAGAGCACCACCCACATAACCAACTAAGTAGGGCTCATGGGGGCCCCCGAAGCAGTCTATGTTAGGTCCTCTGCACACACATATATATGTTGTTGGCTTGGTTTTTTGGGGGGACGCCTCACAATGGGAGTAGCGGGTGTTTCTGACTCCATTGTCTATTCTGGGGACCCATTTCCTCCTACTGGGTTTCTTTGCCCAGGCTTGAGGTTTTATGCCTGGTCTTATTTTGTCTTGTTTGGTTGATGTCCCTGGGAGGCCTGTTATTTTCTAAAGGGAAATCGGGATGGGGTAGGCATAGAGGGTGGAGCTGGGGGCAAGGAGAGATGAGGGAAACTTCTCGGAGTGGAGGGAGGGGAAGGAGGAGAAACTGTGGTCGGATTGTATTATACGAGAGAAGAATAAATTCTTTCAAAAAATTATCTACCATTATTTCTTAATTTGGCTTTACTTTTTCTTTGGGGACGAGAGTGGATGTGAATAGAGAAAAGGGTTTTGTTTTTAATTTTATTAATTCATGTATTTTATGTATGTGAGTGTTCTGTCTTTATGCACATCAGAAGAGGAAATCAGATCCCATTACAGATGGCTGTGAACCACCGTGTGGTTGCTGGGAATTGAACTCAGGACCTCTGAAAGAGCAGTCAGTGCTCTTAACCACTGACCCATCTGTCCAGCCCGGGAAAATAAAGTTTTTTAATGCATATGGAATTTGACCAAGCTGAGGGCTGACGAATATAGCTCGTTTGGTTGAATGCTTGCCCTGCATGCACAGGGCCCTAGGTTTCATCCCCAGTATCGCATTAGAGAAGTTTTGAGGGCCTGTGACAGAAATCGAAGTCCTTGGGAAGTAGAGATGAGAGGACTTGAATAAAGTCCTTTGTTATCCTTGACCACACAACAAGTTCTACGTCAACCTGGGCTAGTTGAGACCCTGTCTCAAAAGCTAATCAAGTTGAGGCTCAGAGGGTAACTGCACTTGCTGCCAGTCCTGATGACCTGCATTCCATCCTGTTCTCCACATGAAGAAAAGAGAGAACTAACTCCCACCGGCTGTCTTCTGACCCCCACACATGTCAGGGCACTCACACCAAATGATCAGTCAATCACTATACGCAGTAACTTTTAAAAGTTAGGCATGGTGAGGAAGTAGAGGTTTACCTGCGGCACACAAAACTTCACTACAACTAGATAGTTTGCCCATATCAAAATAAATGAGTCATCTCTTCAAATACAATACGTCAAAGATCTCAAACTCCATAGTTAGTGTTGTCCCTGACTCTGTAGTCCATCGGACAATAGTAACAATTTAATAACAGGCAAGTTGTGTGAAAAGGAGATCGATTTGCCTAACTAGAACTTGTTTTAAAACAAGAAGTGAAAACAGTTCTCTGGAGAATCCGGTCAACTGGAACTTTCAGTTGCAGAACTGAGCGCTGGATTTGATTCCTCGTTTCTTTTATGTATTCATCTCTCCGGTCAGTACTTGGACTTGGGGCCTTGTCCCTGCTAAGCAAGTGCTCCCCTAACTGAGCTCCAGCCCCAGCTCCAGGGCCACTCCTGAACCCTCCGACCTCCAACCCCAGGACTGAGCCGGTGGCTGTCCCAGGTCCCTAGGAGCCTCCTGGGAAACGCTCCCCTCCACTCACTTTACCTCCTTCCCTGGAACTCTGGCCTCAGAAGGGAAAGCAAGCTGGTGTCCTGATTCCTCCGAACCTGAGATGGCTGTCCCTAGCGGGCTGGGAATGTCGCTGGGTCGGGATGCCGCGGCTTAGGCGCCTTCCCAATACAGCAGCCGTCAAGGGCTGCGGGAGGTTGACTCTCAGGCCTGGCCTCAGGCAGGAGCGAGGAGGCAGTTTTCCGGGTTCTGAGGGCGAGGGGGCACGGTGACCGTGACCTCGCGACTCCCTCCTCCCTCCCTCCTTCCTGGCGTCCTATGGAGAGCCTGGGGCAGCACAATGGCCGCCCCGTGGGTCTCACCGCCCGGGCCTCGAGATCCCCGCTGAGCTCTCCAGCGGCTGTCGGGGTGGAAAGGTCCCGGTGGCCTCTGCTTGGAAGCTTAGCGACCTCCCCAGGCCCTCCGGCCCCCTGGAAGGCAGTTCCCACATCGTGAGCCCACGATGCCTTCCCTGTCCTTTCCGCGCCTCTGCGCCATTGCTCGCGTCTCGCCTCCTTCCTCTACCCACGCGCAGGAGTTTGCTGTGGCGCTTCCCGCGCGCCCGCACGTGCTCGCAGCTTCTGACTGCGCGTGAGCCGCCGCCGCAGCCCCTTTGCCTCCGGGCGCAGCCTTCCTCCCCTGTGTAACCCGAGTACTTTGTTTCCTTGATGCCACAAGCAGGAATGGTGCAAAGACTCGATCTTCACATTTATTCCGTGTTGATTTCAAACCACTGATATTTACGAAACGCCTCCCTTTCAAGAGCAAAATAAACACACACAACCCACAAAGGCCGACTAGGGATTTTAAGGACAGCAGACAAGAATAAGAAACTGGGGGCTGGCCAGACGTGGTGGCGCACGCCTTTAATCCCAGCACTCGGGAGGCAGAGGCAGGCGGGTTTCTGAGTTCGAGGCCAGCCTGGTCTACAAAGTGAGTTCCAGGACA
>NC_034590.1:17934049-17937001 GCF_900095145.1 Mus pahari | reverse complement strand
AGGCAGAGGCAGGCGAATATCTGAGTTCGAGGACAGCCTGGTCTACAGAGTGAGTTCCAGGACAGCCAGGGCTACACAGAGAAACCCTGTCTCGAAAAACCGAAAGAAAGAAAGAAAAAGAAAGAAAGAAAGAAAGAAAGAAAGAAAGAAAGAAAGAAAGAAAGAAAGAAAAGCTGGCAAATGAGAGGCCCAGATATGCCACCAAACGGTGTTCCATCCCAGACCCCACAAGGAGGAAGGGAAGATAAGCTAAGTGTCTCAACCTATCTGTCAGATTATTGGAGCAATGAACCCCAAAGAAAGGGGAATCCCCCCCCTAGGGATTTCATGCTGGGAAAGGGAAAAGATGCCAACCCATGCTTACATGCTTAGCGTTTCCCTGAATAGGATTTCACACGGTTCTAAGAGCTCGGGCGACCACAGGTTGAGACTGAAGCCCAGATGAGGGTCGGTGGTGGGTAGGACTGCATTGACATGCATAACATTAGCTCTCTATTTACACCTCAGTCTCAGCACAGGACCCCAAAAATGGATTGGAGAGGATCACTGGATTGCTTTGTGCCCTTCCCAATGTGACCACACTGAGTAAATCTTTTTCTGCTTTCCTCTGGTAATTTGGTTCTTTTACTTGGCTTATTGGAGATGGCAAAACCTGCCTTGGAGCACAGCCTGTGACAGGAGAGGCCCAACCCCCAAAATTTATCTATCTTCTGCCCTCTATAATCACCATGTGGGGCACACACACACACACACACACACACACACACACATCGTTAAAAATTTAAAAAAAAAAAAAAAAAAAAAAGGTGGACACCTTCCAATGCTGTCCTCTGGCCTCCAAAGGCACCCCCCCACCCACACCCACACCCATGAACACATACATATATACACATACAGGAAGAAAATAGATGAGACATATCTCAGAAGGCAGCGGCTGTCTCTGAGGGCGAGGCTAAGGGTAAGGTAGCTAGGTGGTAGGAACTTCCCACCACACTAGAAGTCTGTGAGGAACTGGGGACTGGACAAGTGTCAGGAACTTCTCAGGAACTTCTTTCTGAGCACATCACAGGAAACTCTGAAGATGCTAGGTGTGCTCAAGTGACCCCCCACTCCAGTGCCTGGCTCTTCTGGGACCTCCTCCCCTCAGGTGTGTCTGCAGAGGCAGGAAGTGTCATCTGAGGTTCACTTCCTCCACCGGAAATTCAGGCACTGCTGCCTGGCTGCCCTCCTCACTCCTGGGACTGTCACACCTCCTCTGCAGCCCTTTCACTTCCCCAGGGGTCCAACCCTGGCCCCCAAGCACGTCGGAGCACCTGCTCTAGAAGAGAGAGGGCAAAGGGAGAGACCCAGAGAAAGACACACACAGGACAGAGACGGCAAAGACCCAGAGAGGCAGAGACAGCGCGGTGGCTCGAGGCTAATGGGTGCTAAGCAGAAGACCACAGGATGCAGGGGGCGGAGCCAGTAGCCAGTGAGGTCAGAGTGTCTGTGAGGTTGGCCTCTGCAGAGGCAACCTTGAGGTCCCAGGACCCACGTGAGTGGAAGTCCATCAGAAGCCCCTGTGCGCCCTGCCTGAGCCATGGACACCTGCGAGGAATCCCCCATTGTGTCCCTGGCGCCCACATATTCCAAGGACCCTCAGGTACTGCTGTGCACCCTGTGGAACCCGTGAAGAAGATAGGGCCCCCCGCTGACAGTCACTAAATGAACAGGGCGGGGTGGAGCTCCACCCCCCGGAACTTCCTCTTTCTCTGCCCTCTTCCTTTGTGCCTCTCAGTCTCTGTCTTTCTCTGCCCACTATTCCCCTTACCCCCCTGCGGCCAACACCTCTTCTGTCTGGGTTCCTCGAGTGGGTCATTCCCCATCTAGGCGAAGATGTCCGCCCAAGAGAGTTGCCTCAGCCTCATCAAGTACTTCCTCTTCGTTTTCAACCTCTTCTTCTTTGTGAGTCTACTCATGGCTACCCAGCGGGGTCCCGGGGTCACAGTGGCCCTTGATCTGCCCTAGCCTCGCTTTCTTCTCTTCCCCTAGGTACTAGGCGGCCTGATTTTCTGCTTTGGCACCTGGATCCTCATTGACAAGACCAGCTTCGTGTCCTTTGTGGGTGAGGGGGGCTGGGCAGGAGGGGAGGGTCTTGCTGGGATGGACTTGAACCCAGAACCCCACCCCAAGGAATCTCACTCGACCTGGGGAAGTCCTCAATAGCTACCATCTTCCCAGGTAGGGCTCCAGCCCTGGCTGGCACCCCACTGCCACTGCCACTGGGCCTCTAGTAAGCTATATGTTTGCTGGCAAGTAGGAAATGTAAAGCAGATGCAGTGGTTCATGCCTGTCGTCCCAGCACGCAGGAGGTGGGAGATCAGGAGTTCCAGGCCAACCGAGACCACACAGTGGGTTGTAGCCCAGGCTGGACAATGAGGTTCTGCCTCCAAAACAACCACATCACCATGAGGTCGCGGTTAGAAACAGTAATAACAGAAATGATAGATATTTCTCAAACACTTCCTGTGCCTCATTTTGGACTGGGGCTCAGAGACTCTCCCTTGTTGAGGTTCAGAGAAGGGAAGTCTTTTGCCGGGTGTCATACAGCCAAGAAAGGGAAGAGCAAAAATAAAGTAATAATAACAAGGAAACCATTTAAGGAGGGAACACCAAAACCATAGCAACTCAGATTCACCACACTGACCGCTGGGTTGAGCAGCGTTCTCATGCGAACCTCGCTCGGAACAGTTCTAGGGTATGTGTGGTGGCTCACACCTGTCACCCTAGCACAGGGAGGTGTGGGAAGATCACAAGTTCCAGGTCACCCCTGGCTACAAAGAGAGTCCAAGGCCAGCCTGGGTTACCTGAGATTCTGTCTCAGGAAAAAAAAAAAAAAAGAAAGAAAGAAAGAAAGAAAAAAAGAAAAAAGAAAAGAGAAATCCAGGAAATTGATCTTTTTCTTTCTTGCCC
>NC_034590.1:17904581-17933576 GCF_900095145.1 Mus pahari | reverse complement strand
GGAGGAGGAGGAGGAGGAGGAGGAGGAGGAGGAAAAGAAAAGTTCAGGGATGAGAAATAGGAGAATCTAAGGGAGAAAAACCACCTCAGCGTGTGGCAGAAACAGAAGCCCACCCAGGCAGATTCAGAGTAAGGGACATGGGGATCTAAGAGCCAGGGCCCTTCCTGTGTGGCCGAGTGGAACTGCTGTCCTCTCCTCTGCACACTCTCACTGACTGTCACCACCTCAGGTTTGTCCTTCGTGCCACTGCAGACCTGGTCCAAGGTCCTGGCTGTCTCAGGTGTCCTCACCATGGCCCTGGCTCTCCTGGGCTGTGTGGGTGCTCTAAAGGAACTGCGCTGTCTCCTGGGCCTGGTGAGTGGCATCCCCCCACCCCCGTTCCAGGCCAGGCCCTGGGAGGCCGGAGGGGCTGAGCTCCCTCTGCACTCTGTCCTCAGTATTTTGGAATGCTGCTGCTCCTGTTTGCCACACAGATTACCCTGGGCATCCTCATTTCCACTCAGCGGGTCCGGGTGAGTTTACTAACATCATTACCCCAGGCTTGGAGGTTGAGGGTCTGGGGCGGGGAGAGAGAAAGGCAGGTGGGCACTGCTATCAACCAGGAAGTTGGGCCCGCAGAACAACACACAGAGAAAGACACATGGACACAGAGGTACAGAGGCATGTGGTGAGTGAAAGGGAAAGATGATGTAGTGTTGCTTGTGCTCAATCCCCACAGGCTGAGGTGGAGAATCATATTAGCATAACAGACCAAGGAGGTTTCATCGACTCAATAAAAAGGGGGGGGGGTCATGTGTGATGGCACACCCCTTTAATTCCAAGGAAGAGGCAGGCAGATTTCTGTGAGGCCAGATTGGCCCATACAATAAATTCCAGGACAGGTGAGGTTACATGGAGAGAGAGGGGATGGTAGAGACAGTCACGAACTGACTTCCACTTGGTAGCATTTATTCAGCTGGCTGAGTGTTTGTTGGTTCGATCCCCAACACTTGGTACCTGTAATCTCAACACTCAAGACAGAGATGGGAGGGTCGGGATTACCAGGCCAAATGTAAGCTACAGAAAATTAATTTTAAATTTATTTTTAAATAATAATTTAAAAAAAAAAAGAAGATGCAATGGAGACCCAAAGACCCTTAGAAACACTTCTGAGATTCTGAGGAAGAGAGTCACTAACAATCCTTCAGGAAGAAACCTAAGAGTGGCAAAGTTATGGTCCTGGGGCAAACGCCATGGGAGGTGGCTGGGGCGGCCAGGGTGACTGAGCCCAGCCTCATCTACATGCTCTCAGCTGGAGCGAAGGGTGCAGGAATTGGTGTTGCGGACGATCCAGAGCTACCGCACGAATCCGGATGAGACAGCGGCAGAGGAGAGTTGGGACTATGCACAGTTCCAGGTGGGTGAGCTCCTGTCTCCTGTCCCAGTCTCCTGGTGTCTCAATTACTACTCCTTAGGCTCTGGGCTCTAATGCCTCAGCTTCGCCTTGCCTGCGTGTGGGCTGCAGGTCAACTACTCCCACGGGGCTGCGGGTCAACTATTCCCTCATCCCCACGCTTGCCAAACTGCTTGAGCACCCCCAAATGGCAGCATTTCTGCCCTCATGTAACTAAGTTCACAGATCCTAGACCCTGGGCTTGCTCCACCCCAGTCCCCAAATTTTTATTTTAGGGACTCCCGCCCCTAGACACATATAGTCCCGCTCCCTATCTACGTATCCCGAGACAACCACACCGTCCAAAATCTCAGGCTCACACTAAGCCATGTTCTTAGTCCCTCGACCCCACCATACCTCCAACCCATTTACACACCCATCATCGCAGGCCTGGCTGCACACCTACACCCGTGACAACGGGGCCCCTGACTCTGTCCCCTTCCCCATCAGCTGCGCTGCTGCGGCTGGCAATCTCCGCGGGACTGGAACAAGGCCCAGATGCTGAAAGCGAACGACTCTGAGGAGCCCTTCGTGCCCTGCTCCTGCTACAACTCCTCGGCGACTAATGACTCCACCGGCTATGATAAGCTCTTTTACTCCCAGCTAAGCCGGGTGGGGCCGCGGGCGAAGCTGAGGCGGACTGATGACATATGTGCACTTCCCGCAAAAGCCCACATCTACCGTGAGGTGGGACTAGCGGTAGCGGGTAGCTCTGGGCCTGGGGCAGGGAGGGCACAGGAGAAGACCACGTCTGGTGGGAGGGACGTTTAAGGGGTGGGATCTTAAAAGAGTGGGCAGGGTTTGGAGGGTGCGGCTATAATCAGAGGCGTGGTTTCAGGACGAAGGGTAGGAAAACAAAACAAAAAACAGAAGGGGCAGGAATCTGGGAAGTGAGTGTGGCCACACTGGCTTCAGGAGTCCAGAGCAGAAAGATGGGCGGTACCTTGAGAGGGTTCAGAGGACAACTGATGTGGTCCAGACCTACGCGTGGCGTGGCGTCAGGAGGCAGGCCTTGGGAGGGTAAGGCCAGGAGAAATGATCGAGACCGAAAGGACAGTCCCTTATAAGTAGGCGTGACCTACTCAGGGGCATAGTATGCCAGCAGATCCTGAGCTGGACTGGGCTACTAGAAAGGTAGTTACGGAAGGGGCGGAGCCCTCTGAGGGTGAGAGGCGTGGTCTAAATAAGGGCGGCACCTGGAACGCTGGCCCAGGACAAGGCGTGGATAAGAGGTGGATGGATATCTAGGCATTGGGTACCTAAAAAGGGATCCAAGGGGCCCCTTGGCTTAAGGGTGAGTTGCAGAAGCCACGCCGTCTTTACACGTCTTCTGCATCCCCAGGGCTGCGCGCAGAGCCTCCAGAAGTGGCTGCACAACAATATCATCTCCATAGTGGGAATCTGTCTGGGAGTCGGTCTTCTTGAGGTGACTTGACCCCGTCCCCATGAGCGATTTGTCTATTGTAGATGTTTTCCCATTACCGAGGTAACGCGCATACTTAGCGGAGGCGTTATTTATCAAGCAATAGCATGAGGTGGGGCGGAGGCCTGGCTTCTCTAAACTCTGATTGGCTGTACGCGCAGTGCTGCCTCCTCCCCTCTCCCGCAGGTGAGCGGGATGGCGCTGTGTCTGCAGCTACAGCGTCGAGCTCTCGCCAGAGAGCCCGCGCTGCGGCTGTCAGGAACCGAGGGTTCGAACCCTACCCCAGGGCTGAACGCTGAAGGCAGCGGCGGGCGCTGGGGCGGGCTAAGCAGCGATAGCGGACGCAGCAGCACCCCGTGGGGCAGCTGGGGCATGGCCGGTGCCTGCCCCACATGGGGGGACAAGGCTCCACAAGGCAAGCTACCCATGGCGCTGGGGCCCTGGCCCTTGTGGGATGCAGAGGAGGAGCCACCTGAGACCGAGAGTGCAGGTGCTGAGGAGGTCGAGGCACCTATGGAGGCTGCTGCGGAGCCTCCAGAATAAAGGACCCTAGGCTTGCCTTGAGCTTTCTTTTTGTTTTTTGTTTTTTTGTTTTTTTTCTTTTCTTTTTTTTTTCTGTTTTCTTTCTCTCTTTTTTTTTTTCTTTGCCTTGAGCTTTCTTTTGCAGACTCCTGCTAAGCTTTCGCTCTCAATGCTGCCAATCACTCACAGATCTTCTGCATGCCCCATCTTTTGCCTCTCCCTTTGAGTACCACCCTTTCTCCAACCCTGAAGCATCTCTTTTTTTTCCCAGCTCGGCTTCATGACGCTCTCAATATTCCTGTGTAGAAATCTGGATCACATCTATGACCGGCTGGCCCGGTACCGCTAGGCCCCAGCCCACCCGTCGGCACCCACGCACCTCCATGCAGTCAGGAAATGTTTCCTTCCTGGTTGGTCACAGGCTTGGAGCCCAGTGCCTCGGGCCTCATTCCCTGGGGACCCAGCTGTCTGCCCTATCGACAGCCTTCACTTCCCCCACATGGCCAGGGACTTTCGTGCCCAGCTTCCTTCCCTTCCCTGCTCCCTCCTCCCCACACCATCTGTCTGCCACCTCCCACATGACACCTCAAATAAATCCCCTTCGATTTTTTTTTTTTTTGGTAAAAATAACTTTATTCTCCTTCAAACATAAACCATCACTCTTGGGGAAAGGAAGGTGGCAGGGTGGTCCAAGGCTCACTTAAATGGGGTGGGGGGAGATAAGCAGTCCCACCTCACAGCCTAGCTGAGATAAGATTACATCCCTAACACTGTGTATAAATATCTCCTTATATTAAAAAAAAATATTTTTTCAGGTTCCACTTCACCCTACCCCAAGCTGGGAAAACATTATCTTCAGTTTGTGACATCACAGATCTCAGAGAAAGGGTGTGGGGGAGAGGCAGATATGAGACACGTGGGAAGCAGGAAGGTTACAAGGCAGTGAGTAAGACGCCCCACATAGCCCAGCACCTCTTTCCAGAAGAGCAAGGAGGGGCCCTGTAGAACCGAGGCCAGTGCTGTACCCGTGAGCATGCACTCCTGTCCCCAATCCCTGATGCTCAAGAGTGGTGTGTCCTGTCAAATGTTCTCTGTGAGGTCCTCGAGTTGGGGATCTAAACTCAAACCCTGCTCACTCAGCTCAAAAGCCAGGCTTCGGGTACCTTTCTAAGAGGAGCCAGCCCCCGTGGCTCATGCTTCTGACATTAGGCCTTTTTTAAAATCATGGGCCCCTCTCCAGATCTCTCTTACAGGGAGAGCAAAAGGGCCCCTCCCAGGAAGGGGGTGTTGTGAAAAACACCAGCGGCGGCAGGGCGAGGCTCCATCAGTCCCTGACCAGGCGGTAGATGTGGTACTGGGCTCCGCGTTCACTGGTGGAGACTTCAAAGACGTAGGCAGTACACAGCAGCAGTTCCTGAGTGTCCCTGTTTGTCACAACCTGCCAGAACAGGCTTACACTGTAGGGTGGGGATGGGGGCAGGGGATGGGGTACAGGACATGGGATTGCCCTGCCCAACCTAGTTATCAAGAAAGAGAAACCTGCCACGCTATATATCCCAAGAAGAAAGGATGTCCTGCGGCTCAGGTCCTTGGGCAATGAGGTTACCCCTAAGCTGAGAGATGGTAGGAAGGGGCCCCCCATCATATCACATTCCCGAGAAAAGGGGTCCCCACCATGCCACAGGCAGAGGATCAGCAGATCATATTAGCACAACCCCCAAATCAAAGGAACTCGCTTCTTGTCTGGACTTCTCAGGTAAGCCAGATGCTCAGAAGCTGAGGTGTCTCAGCTGCCCTAGAGAAGTTGGGCTCTCCACATAGGACGGCTCGGTCCTGTCCTCCCACCCCCATCATGCCCCAGGAGCTGAGGGTCCACCCGCCCCAGCGTATCACCTGCAGGATGGTGAAGTTCTCCAGGACACTGTTCATCATGTAGCGTTCAGGCAGTTGACGGAGCTTGTGCAGGAAATTAACCAGGTACTCACACATGGGAGAGCGCAGCAGACGGTACACAAAGCGCCCATCCTCCAGCTGGGCCCGCTCCGTCTGGGAGTGGGAAACACAGTAGCTGAGAGGCCACGGCCACGCTAGGACTGAAGCTTCACCCTTAGCCTCTGAGAGGCCACTGTCAACTCCCTTGGCCAGAGTCCCCAGCACCTCAACTTAGAGACCAGAGACCCTAGGCCTCTGAACCTGCAAACAGGGTGCCCTCCTTCTCTGTTATGGTCTGAAACCCCGGTGACCTCCAAACACCCTCAATAGCATCTCCACGCTGAGCTTGAGGCCTCACAGGCCCTGAAGTATAACAACATACCTACTGCCTAATGACACAACGCGTACCATACCCTCAAGAGTCTGTCATCCTGCAGAATTCATCTCTACACCTTTCAACCCTTGAAATAAGCCCGAGTTGTGACTTTTAGTGACTTGTTTATGTTTGGTTTGAGACAGGGTCTCATGTAGCCCAGGCTAGCCTGGAACTCCTTATGTAGCTAAGGATAGACTTGAAACTCTAGATTCTTGGTTTACATGGTGCAGGGTAAGCACTCTACAAAATGAACTACATCCTCAGCCTTTGAAATCTTGAATTAATTCCTAGTGCATATACTAACTGCCAGAGAAGCGGGGATAGCCCTGCCACACACACACACACACACACACACACACACCCCGCATGCCGTGACTGCTTACTCGCCATGCATGCAGTACCCGACCCCTGGGCCTTACCTCCACCTTCTCTACCACTTGCTTGCCAAAGGAGCAGACCTTGGAGGAGCAGGTGAGTGTCATGAGCTCCCGGCTCTCATACTGGCTGCTCACTCCATAGAAGCCACCGCCACCTCCGCTGCTCCATGCCTCCTCGGCACTGGGGCCCCAGTTCAGGTCCGCCTGAGAGGAGATGGAGGGGCACCGATGAGCTGGTGGGAACCCAGCAAATGCTGACCCGGATCCTGGCTCTGAGCTGCACACACTTGCCCGTGTCCACGCCCTGCCTCAGCTTCCAAAGTCCCCAGATCAGCATGAGCTGTCCCCAGAGTAGTCCCGACTCTCATTCTCTAGGAGCCATAGAACCCAACTGTTTGCCTGAAGCCCCTGGCTCTCCAGAGTTCAGCTCTAGGCAGGCGTAACAGTGCCAGCTTATAATGTTGGCACTTGAGAGGCCGATACAGGAGGGTTGTGAGTTTGAGACCAGCATGGTCACATACAGTGGGAGCCTGGGTCTCAAAATGAGAAGGAAAGAAAAAAGAAAAAAAGAGGGGAGACGGGGTTGGAAGTTTTAAGACTTAAGAAAATGGAGGGGGGGACAGGCGGTGGTGGCGCACGCCTTTAATCCCTGCACTTGGGAAGCAGAGGCAGGAGGATTTCTGAGTTCGAGGTAGGCCTGGTCTACAGAGTGAATTCCAGGACAGCCAAGGCTACACAGAGAAACCCTGTCTTGGAAAAAAAAAAAAAAGAAAAAAAGAAAAAAAGAAAGAAGGAAAGAAAGAAAGAAAGAAAGAAAGAAAGAAAGAAAGAAAGAAAGAAAGAAAGAAAGAAAGAAAATGGAGGGAGAAAAAAATGAATGTTAGCTCTGCCAAGGGCCTAGTTACTAGCAGGCATGTTACCCCTAGCAACTGGTTACAGTTTCATATCCTCCCTCAGCCCTCCCCTGACTGGCTGTGAAATCAAGTGGTGACTCCCCACGAGCAGTAAGGCCCACCTCCTCCCTAGAGCACTGTCTGTCAATCAGGAACACACTCTTGCTCATCCAAAGGCCAGGTGGACAGAGCTGGGCAAGTCCCACAAAGCCTGTGGCCTTGAGACTGCCTGTTCCCTGTCCTGACTTAACTGCAGCTCTTTGGCCAGGACCCCACCTACCACCCCACCACAAGCATTTCAATACAGGGCAAATCCCTATGCCTGTGGCCATGGCTCACCACTGCAACCCCGGCACCCAGGAGGCTAAAGCCAGAGAGACCGGCCTGGGCTACACTGTGAAGGGGAATTGGCCTGACAGTGGAAGGCCATCTGTGCTGGTGCTCAGCCTTAATCCCAGCACTTGGAGGTAGAGGAAGGCAGGTCTCTGGAAGTCTCTGGAGTTCAAGGCCAGCCTGGGCTACAGAGCGAGTTCCAGGACAGAAAGGAAGGCCTCAGCAGCTGCCCCCAACAGCTGTAATAGCGGTTTCCAAGCCATCTCAGGCCTTCAACCCAGAAAGCTTGGGGATTTTGTTGTATTATTTTTTTTTTTGTCTTTTTTCAAGATTTATTTACTTTCAGTTTATATGCATGGGTGTTCTGCCTGCATTGTGCAATAGACATGTGAAGTATTCTCAGAGGGCAGAAGAGTTCTCTGGACAGAGTAAGACACTTGTGAGCTGCCATGTATGTGGTCCTGGGTCCTCTGGAAGAGCAGCTCTTAACCACAGAACCAGTTCTCCAGTCCCTTTATTTTGTTAAGTAGGGAGAGCTGTCCTTGAACTCTGGATTCTCCTGCCTCAGACTCCTGAGCATTGGGATGGCAGGCGTGCCCCATAATAGAAGATTCGGGAAGCTTTATAACCAGACACCCAGGGAGACCAAGCTGACTGAAATCCCTTCCGTGGCGACTTCCTTTGGAGGACCATCCCCTCCCCCACCCTGAGATCATCAGTGCCAGTCACGCAACTGGACACCAAACCAGATGGGCCTGAGAAAGAGCGAAGGCGCTCTCAGCCACAGCTGGTTACAGATGATCCTCCACGTCCCCGAGATCTGCACTCAGCTCCTTCCGTCACAGAGCAGCAGGTCCTCACAAGCAGCGGCAGGCCTCCTACATGCTCTCCCACATAGCTGTTCGTTTCCCAAGGGTAGCTCAGGCAGACCCGAGACCCTCCTTAGACCTGGCAGAGAGGGTCATTTCTCAGGAGCGCTCACCCAGAACTTGACTAGGAAGAAGGCGTGTGGTGGCCCTCGGTCATACAGCTCCCGGAGGCCGCCCTTCTTCTCGGGGAACTTGTCGTAGATCTGCCGCACGTCCACACTCTCCAGGGGCGGTGCTCCGGGGCTAGGACACTGCTGACTGATGTGGACAAACAGATGCCTCTGGAACTGCGGAGACAGCACAGGGTGAGGGGCTGCGGGCTGGATCTAGGCCCTCGCCCAGCACGCCCACCGGCCAGCATGCGGCCACGCCTTGGGCCACAGCCAGCAAGCTGTCCCTACCATCCCAACCTGCTCAGATCTCATCCTCGGCAAATCTCTGGTCTAGCGTATCCAACATTTTTTTCATCTCTCATACAGCTCTAGAGTTGACCCGGTACCCAGAATCCTCCCTCTGTAACCTGACCAGCCCCCACCATATTTTATCATTAACTTCCTTGAAAGTTTCATTTCTGAGCCTGGAATTTACAATGCTGCACAGAGCAAACTCCTACATGACCGTCAAAGCCCAATGCATACATGTCCTTTCAGGAAAACTTCACTAGTTCCCCAGGGAGACCATCCTCTGTATACACAAGAACTAGACGGGCTGGTGGTATGGTGATACTGGTCTTGGTCCTGGAGCGAAAAGACCACTAAAACCTCCCTGAACTTGCAGAATTCAGTCTACTACAAAGAACAGAAGCATAAAAAATAACTTACAGATAACGAAAATGTCAGGAATAATTTATACCGTGGGAAAAAAATCCTTACAAGTATAGAAAAAGGTGGGGGCTGGAGAGATGGCTCAGTGATTAAGAGCTCTTCTAGAGGTCCTGAGTTCAATTCCTAACAACCACATGGTGGCTCACAACCATCCGTAATGGGGTTCAATGCCTTCTTCTGGTGTGTCTGAAGAGAGCAGTAATGTACTTGCGTAGATGAAATAAATAAACACATCTTAATTAATTAATTAATTAAGAAGATGGTACATGGTATTTTCTAGCAGGCGGACTGGTAAAGTCTTGTGAGAAAATTGAGCCCATATAAGCCAGAATCACTCACAGTCAGACCCAGGGAAGGAACTTAGACTGTGGCAAAGGAGGCAGAGAGGCTTTGAAGCAGGAGAGACAAAAGACACAGCAGGGACAGGGTTCAGATGGCGCAGTTTGTGAGCAGCAGAGGGGGCTTCAGCTTCCGCTCTGAGTGAGCTGGGAGGGCGTTCTTCATCTTTGCTGGGGGTGTTTGGTTTGAGCGCAGCTTGGTTTGGTTTTTAGTTTTGTTTTGTGTAAGTTTGTTGGGGGGTGTGGGGGGTTCTGTTGGGGGAGTTTCTGGTTGAGGTTTGTTTTTCTTTCTGGTTTGTTTTTATTGTTGCTGTCCTGCTTGCTTATTTGCTGTTGTACACTAGGGTCGCACTCTGCAGATCAGCTGGCTTGGAATTCAGTTTCACCTTCCTCTACCTCCCTGGTGCTGGGACTAATGGAAGACACGCACCGCCACGCTCTTCTTTCTGGTTTTTGAGACAGGCTAACTTTCTGTAGCTAGCTTTGAATTTACTATTACAGTGCAATTGGTTCGTTTTGTTGTTGCTTTTTGAGACGGGTTTTCTCTATGTAGTCCCTGGCTATCCTCAAACTCTCAGAGATCCTCTTGCCTCTGCCTTCCAAGTGCCGAGATTAAAGGCATGCACCACCATGCCCAGCTTGTTGTTGTCCAGATAGCGTCTTATGTATTCCTGCTTGGACTCAAAACTCCCAGTGTAAAAGAAGGTAACCATGAACTTCTGATCCTCCTGCCTCCACCCCAGGGTATTGAGATTGTACACCCGCGCCATCACACCCAGTACAACCCAGGGGCTGAACCCCAGAGCTTCATGTATCAGCCGAGCTAAATCCCCAGCCCTCAGACCAACTTCTGAACTGAAAGCAACACTCCTTCAGCCTCCAGGATGCTGGAATCCCAGACTTCCAGAAGTAGTCTCACCAGGATCACCCTTTTTATTAACCTTGACACCTGAGCAATGGCATTAGTTTGGCCGCAGAGACACCAAATGCAGGGATCTACATTTCTCAGGCCTGCAGTTAGCTGTGAGAACATAACTAAGACCTGGCCCCTGCGATGTGAACAGACCCATGAGCTGCCTCATTCAAGGCAGGCCCATAACACCTAGGCACCTAGACAATCCTACCCTCTCTCGTCCCCCATCTGCTGACCAGATGCAGAGAACCCAGAAGATTTTATAACCCTAGAAAATGGTAGACCCAAAATGGTAGACCCACAAAATGGAAAGAGCCAGGTCCTGAAGCACTGGGATCAAACACCTGCTCAGCAGACCCGCTGCCGAAAACACCTGCTCAGTACACCTGCTGAAAACACCTGCTCGGTATACCTGCTGAAAACACCTGCTAGGGACACCTGCCGAAAACACCTGCTCGGTACACCTGCTGAAAACACCTGCTCTGTACACCTGCTGAAAACACCTGCTAGGTACACCTGCTGAAAACACCTGCTCAGTACACCTGCTGAAAACACCTGCTCAGTACACCTGCTGAAAACACCTGCTCAGCCGACCCGCTGAAAACTCACATGAAAAGCAGGGCACCACAGGGCATGCTTGTCATCCCAGCTCTCACAAAGGTGAAAAACCACTTAAGAGTTCAAGGCTAGCCTGAGCTACAGAGACCTGAGAAACAATATATTAATTAAATAGGAAAAACAATTAGAACTACGGATCTTTCCCAGGTCCCTCGTGTGTTACTGCAAAGCCTGCCAAAGAGCAGGACTTTGATGTTAGAGGAATGAATGAGCTGTTCGGTTCCCAGGACACCGATAAAAGCAGGCATGCATGGTACCATGTGCCTGTGATTTCAGTGCTGCTGAGGACCAGACAGGCTCACAGGACTCGGTAAACTCAAGTTCAGTGAGAGACCGTCTCAAAAAACTAGGTAGACACAGACTAAATTGACTGGTGGACTCCGGTCCTGTGAGGACCAGAGGGTGATGTGTGTGGGGAGGGTACTTTGCCACTGCAGGTGGGAACGCAGGAGCTCTGAACTCTCTCCCTTCTCTCTTTGCACCCCCACCATCACCCATCATCTGCCCCAGGTTTCACTCACCGTGTCAACTGCATCTGGAGGTTCCACAAACGCTGAGAACTCTACCAGCTGCAGGCGGGCAGTGCCCAGGGCCCGAGCCTGCCAGGCTGGGGGAGACGGCTCGGGTGGGGGCAGGGGTGAGAGGGCTGGGGGCGGCTCATACCCTTGAAAGAGAAGAAGGAAAAACTACTCAAAATGATGGGCTAGGCTGGCACCGTTTTCTCTCGACCACCTTCTCTTTGAGCTATAAGGGCCAGGGATGGAACGGCAGTGACCTGCCCGGCACACAGGAAACCTGGACTCTTTCCCCAACAGCACATCCACTGGACATGGGGACTCACACCATCCTAGCACTTGGGAGGTGGAGACAGGAGCATGAGTTCAAGGTCATCTACATACTCAACTAGGAAGCACGTTCTCACCTGGGATACATGGCACTGTCTCAGAAAAGAAAAAGAAGGTCGGGGAGGACACGGAGAGACGGTTGGTTCAGCTGTTAGAGCAGAGGGTGATCTTGAGAAGACCTAGACACACACCAATCTGTAACTCCAGGTCCGGGGCGTCTAACGCACTCTCCTCTGGCCTCCAGGGCCAGGCACACTCAGCACACTTACATATATATGCAAGCAAAACACTCATACATATAAAATAAATAAATCTTTAAAAGAAAAAAAAAATTACATTTCCTCCAGGCTACCATAGAGCTAAAGGTGGCCCTAAGACAATTCTTGCCAAGGTGCCGGAAAGACCCCCTACCTGAAAGGAATTAAAAAGGCAAAACTTTGGCAGATGAAAGCTTTTGCCCATGACCAAGTCCCATCTGCAATGGGCCCACCAGTTACAGCAGCCATGCTGATACAATGAGGCAGAGGCCAAGAGGCAAGGTTTGCGATGGCTAAGCAGGCGAGCCCATCTCTAGACCCTGCTTCAGCTGGACCCATTAAAGCCATTCCTTACTTCTCTGAGTACGATTTTGGATATTCTGCTATTTGCAGCCAGACATTATTTATAATCGATGAGTTATAAACACGGAGGGTGATGGCTTGCGTGAGCTGTCTCTCAGAGTGCTATCTGGGTAGGTCTAGGCGGTAGGGCCTTGCCAGAGGGAATATGCCACCACACTATGCCCAGTTACTCTCAGCTTCAAGCTTACAGTTCAGGATGTGAGCCCTCAGACTGGGTGCCTCTAAGCCCTGGATGCAGAGGCGAGTGAGAATCTCTGAGTTCTAGCTCAGCCCAGTCTACAGAGTGAGTTCCAAGTCAGCAAGGATTACACAGAGAAACTCAGTCTCCAGAAACAGAAAACAAAACAAACAAATAAACAAAACCAGAAAGGAAGGGAGGAGGGAGGCGGAGGGAGGGAGGGAGAGAGGGAGGAAGGAAGGAAGAAAGGAAGAAAGAAAGAGATGTGCCCCTTCAGCTTCCTGCTCTGGCGACTACGCCTCCACTCAGCTATCATGGGTAAAATGGAAGCCTCTGGAATCCCAAATAAACTCTTCTACAATTTGCCTTCGGCATGGTGTTAGTATGTCACAGCAAGGATAAGTAATCAAACTGAGCATGTTAGGAATCATTTCACCAATCCATGTGGGGATTCCACAGTCACACTGTGTAGACTTCTGCGCTGCTGGCAGAGCCCACAAAGACAGGAAGCTGACACAGAGGAAAGCAGATGAAAGTAATGTTGACACTGAGCTGCTGGATCCAGCCGTGCCTGAAGCCACCTTCCCTCTCCTCCCTTTACTTCGGCTACTTTTGATTTGGGTTTTGACAACTCGGTTGTGCCCAGCTGGCAAAAAGGTGAAGGAATTCCTGCTGGCGTCAGGAACAGAGTGAGAGGGGAGACAACGAGGGTTTAAGGGGTAGCATCTCTCACCTGGTAGGTCAGAGGCTGGGGGCGTCAGTGACACGGAGAACGGTGCCTGTGAGAAGGGCTTCACACTGCAAGACAAAGGGAATCCTGAGAGTGCAGTGGAGCGATGCTGGCTGAGCCAGCCAGGACTGACCCTTGCCCACGAAAAGCCAGGCTCCCCCACCAGGACATTCCATGCAAGACGATGTGGTGGCTGCAATGACGGTTGCTCTTGTGTCTCACAAGACAGAGGTTGATGCGGACCAAGGGTGCCATAAAGCCTGAACTCCAACCCCAGTTAGTCCCAGCCATGAGGATGGGAATTTTTGTTGTTTTGGCAACACTAGAATCAAACCCAGTGCTTCAAGTCTGTGAAGCATGGGCTCCACAAAGCAACATCTGCCTTCTGTGGATTCTAGGCAGGTGCTCTATCACTGTGCCACACCCCAGACCTCAACTGAGAGACTAGGCAGGAGCTCCACTGAGCCAAACTACCAGTTTCTGCATTTTGCTGCAGGATCTCGCTGGGTAGCCCAGGCTGGCTCAAGACCCTCCTGCATGAGCCTCTTGGGTGCTAAAATGACAGGAACTAGTCACTACGCCTGCTCAATGTGATGATAATGTCCCACCTCAGTGCTGGCCTAAAGAGGCCATCAGCCACTTTGCCACTTAGCATGAGTTGGGTGGACAGGCCAGAGGAACTTTTTATATAAATTTAATTCTTTTTTTTTTTTTTTTTTTTTAAACAGAGCCTCAAAATGGAGCCCCTGGGCTACCTGCAACTAACAAAGACCCACCCTGCCTCTGCCTCCCAAGAGCTGGGACTAAAGGTGTATGCCACCATGCCCAGCTGTAAACTCTAATTTAACTGGCTACTCACAAATAATAATTGTAGACTCACACTCCAGAGGCCTAGAGGTAGCTCAGGAGATAATGGTCAGGAGACTAAGAAGCCAGAGGTGAAGGGTGACAGACGGGACAGCAGAAAGACTAGGCCCAGGGTCTCCTCCCAGCGCTCAAATTTGTACTTGAGTGGATTTCCCACAGTGCCATGATCTCTTGTCATCTGACCATCGCTCCAGTGTCTGCTCCTCAGAAAGGCCCACCTGGCCTTCTTAAACAGAGCCCTTAGTGGGTACAGTGGCACACAGTCAACAGCACAGAACCTCTGTGATGTTGGGGGGGGGACTGAGGCAGGAGGAGCTAATGGGGCTGTAGAGCTGAGAGCCTGTCTCAGATAAATTAGAAGAAAAGGAAAAGGCTGGCGAGATGGCTCAGCGGGTAAGAGCACTGACTGCTCTTCCAAAGGTCCTGAGTTCAAATCCCAGCAACCACATGGTGGCTCACAACCACCCACAATGGGATCTGGCGCCCTCTTCTGGTGTATCTGAAGACAGCTATAGTGTACTTACATATAATAAATAAATAAATCTTTAAAAAAGAAAAAAGAAAAGGAAAAAGTAAACACTTGACTAGCACACTACGTGCAGACATATTTAAACTTTACACATACATGGGTCAGGAAGATTACAGCCTTTTACTTTGTTCCTTAATAAGAGCACACACCAGACACTTGGTGGGTATTCAGTAAATATCTGGCGTCCCCGCTGCTTACGTACGACAGGCCTCCGGTCACAGGAGAGGCTCATCTATGGTGCTCATCTGCCTAGAATACTGCCGGTCCCAGCCTCACCCTTCACCTGGCTAAACCCAGTCAATCTCAGAGAAAACCCCAAAACTTTCTCCCAAGCCATTAAACCCACAGCAGTTCCCCACAACGTTGCACACACCTCCATTCTGTATTTCTGAAGGGGACGGGTTTGGGTTTAGTCAGCACTGGCCTCCCCCCATTTGCCTATGGGCTCGCCAGCGCACACCTGCAGCCCCCTCAGTCTCTGGGGGATTTGTTCCGATCTTTCTTGAGTCTCTGATGAGTAGATCCCACAACAGTGCTTCTTCTCTCAAGATACACACTCCCATGTTGCCCTCAAGCATCCTGGCTGGACCTAGGGCCCAGAGACACCCTAGGTGGTCGGAAATGAGCCTTTAAGGCATGGTAAGGGCATCCATAGCCCCTCCCAAGAGGTTCTTGATCTACATCTGCCCTCCATGACCCTCTGAGACCCACTCATTCTTCCCAGAAGCCTCTAGGTCTATTCTTGTCTTTCCATAAGCCTCTTGGGAATCCTTCATCTGTCCTGAGCCTAGGGTATTAAACCTCCCTTGTCAAAACCCTTAAGAGGATTCCCCCTATCTCCCCACGGAGCCTAAAAACTTCCTCCCCTTTATACTCTGAGCCCTTCTTGTCCCTTCCAACACCATCTATATCCTTAGCTATCTTCTCACAAAACCATATGGCTTCCTTTGTCTTTTGCAGGAGCGTCTATTTTTTTATTATTATTTATTTATTTAATGTACATGAGTACACCGTAGCAGTCTTCAGACACACCAGAAGAGGGCATCAGATCCCATTAGAGATGGTTGTGAGCCACCATGTGGTTGCTGGGAACCGAACTCAGGACCTCTGGAAGAGCAGTCAGTGCTCTTAACCGCTGAGCCATCTCTCCAGCCCCCTTGCAGGAGCCTCTAGTTCTGCAACCACCTTCCCATGATTCCCTGGGTCCCCAACATCCCTCCCAAGTGATCCTTTGGGGGCCCATTCATCCCTTCCAAGAGTACCTGGCCAAACAACTGCCTTCCCATGATGCTCTGGACCCACATGCCCTTCTAGTAGCCTCCGGGCCTTACATCTTCCTTCCCATGAGTCTCTGCGACTGATGTTCACACTTAGGAGCCATTATTCCCATGTACATAGCACACCTTTTCAGAGATGAGGTAAAGGGGGCCCTAAGCATAGAAGGCGTCAAGCCCACCTAGGCCCTAAACAGCCAAGCGCAGTGCTAGACTTCAAAGCTACATGGTATGGTTCCAGAATCTATGTTCAAAATTAATATAGATGGGAGGGAAGAGGGAAGTCCGGGGGACACAGAGTACTCACTCTGGAACATTCCATGGTGGCCCAGAGCTCCCTGACCAGAACTGGAAAAGCTCAGTGGCCTAGAGAGGAGACACGGATGAGGGTCAGAGAACCCCTGTGGCCATTACAGCCCCACCCTTCCATCCCAGATCTCCACAGCCCTCAACCCAAGCCACCTGAGGGCCAGAAGGACCCAGCTTAGCCTGGAGGGAAGGGGCGGAGATGAGCTGTGCCGAAGACATGGTGGCCATTGTCTGGAAGGCCTTGTCCTTGGAGACTTGGTCCTGAGGAAAGGTTGAGATCCAGGTTAGTGGGGAGTTCTAATTAAGACAGCCGGGGTGGGGATGATGTCGGGCTTGGGTAAGAGATGAAGACATGGGGAGCCGTGATACAGGGTCAGGGAGGGGTCAGCTCCCCACCCAGACCTTCTGTGTCTGCTGGCCTCCTCCGGAAGGGCAGCGTGTAAGGTACAGACATGGGAAGATGGGCAGGGGGACTCAGCACATTCAGAGTCTGACCCAGGGTGGGGGGAGGTGCCAAGGGAAGAAAGAAAACACCTTAGGAACTGCAGGTTCTACTTCAGCTCCCTGAGCACCAGACGACCACCCTGAGGCAGTGAGAAACTGGGGGGGAGGGGGGGCCATGGAACAGGTCACACCTCAGCTTCAGAGAAGAAAGGTTTGCATGTCCACAGTAAGATGCTAACTAAAGGTTCTCTAAGTCAAGAGAAGACTGGATACAGTGTTTCCTGATGCCCAGGCTACAGGAAGGGTGATTTCCAGATGCCCCCAGGGACAGGAAGAGGGTGTTTTTATTCCACACAATACATAGAAAAGACTGAGAAAGGAAAGAAAAGATCAGAACCTAAGGGTTTCAGGCCTACAAAAAAAGGAAGGGGCCATTTCCAAATAAAAGAACAGGAAGTCTCATTCCTGAAGCTAAAAGGAAAGCAATCCCACACACAGGGACAGTGACACGGTTCAGGCTTGAGGGCACAGGGACTCCTGGTAGAGAAAAGCGAGCAGAAGATGATACACTCTCTCACAGGAAAGCGCAGCCAAGGGAGGTGAGGGTGGGGTAGGGGACAACCTGTTTGCTACAGAAGCCACACAACCTCTGCTTGACAAGCGGGCAGGCCGCACCTACAGGCAGGCTGCCTCCCTTGGGGTCTCTGACCCCGCCCCCAGACCTTTCTCTCTGGACCTCAGTCCTCCCATTTCCTTCATTGGTGTGTGTGTGTGTGTGTGTGTGTGTGTGTGTGTGTGTGTGTATTTCACTGACTCTGGGTCTCTGTCTGGCCCCACTCCCCATGTGTGTGTCTTTCTCTCTGGTTGCTGTACCCTTCTCTATCAATCTCTCTCTCTCACCTCCCCATCTGTCTGAGTCTATCTGTCTGTCTGTCTCTGGGTCTGTCCCTCTTACCCCATCCCTCCCTCTAAGCAACCCCACTCAGCCTCCCCAGCCACGCCCGCCCACCTCCCTTTACTCTTACCTTCAGCTTGGACTGAATTTCTCTCGATTTCCTTCGAGCCAAAACCTGGATGTGGCTGGAGACCTGGAGGGATGAGAAGGAGGTCTGAGCAAGTCTGAGCAGGTCTGAGCAGGTCTGGGCAGGTCTGGGCATCCTCTGTCCACCACCCTCCCTTCCCCCTGCGGCCGCACACGCTGCTCTTCCTCAGGTCACACAGTATGAAACCAAAGGCCTCACAGCCTACTGCTGGTCCTCCAGGCCCAGGCCCCTCTTTGTAATAAACCTCGTACAGAAATCAGACCGACCGACAAGGTGGCTCAGCAGTAAGAGCCCTTGGCACCAAGCCTAGTTCCAAAGTTCCATCCCTGAGACCGACGTGGTGGATGGACAGCACCAACTCCTGAATGTTGTCTTCTGATTTCTACATGTATGCTATGGCTCAAGGACACAACACACACACACACACACACACACAAACACCACACACACACCACACAAACACACACACATACCACACACACACACATACACACATACCACACACACACACAAACACCACACACACACCACACAAACACACACACATACCACACACACACATACACACACACACACACCACACACACACATACTACACACAATTTTCTTAAAAAGTACTTAAATTTTTTTGTGGTACATTTTATATATGTGGATTTGGTGCATCATGGTGCACATGCAGAGGTCAGAGGAAAAGTTGTGGGGGCTGGTTCTCCTACCATGGGGGCCCCAGAAACTGAGCTAAGGTAAGCAGACTTAGCAGCAAGCTACCCACCACGCCATTTCAGAGGCACATAATGTAAACATTCTACAGAATTGTCGGGCATCCCCACAACTTAGGGAAAATCCACACAAACCGAGGCCAGAAAGCTGCTGATGGTTCAGTGAGTAAAGCTTGCCCTCCCTGCGTGAGGACTTTAGCTCTTCAGTCCTCGTGAACTAAATCGCAGCGCTAGGGGATACAGATAGGTATAGACTGGCACTTGATGGCCACCCAGTCTAGTCAAATCCGCAAGCTCCGGGCCAGTGAGAGAGCCCGTCTCAAAGAAGTGGGCAGCTGCTGAGATGAAACCGGAGGTCTCCACTGACCTCCACACGCTGGCGCATCCACGTGCATGGAGAGGTACCTCCCACACTTACGTACAAGCTTTTTGTTTCTTTTTTTAACCACGTGAACCACATCAGCCTTGAACCTGATCCAGCCCACGTGAAGATGGCCCTCAGGTAATGCCCAGCCCCAGACCAAAGTCCCAAAGTGTCAGTCCTGAGACCTGCTTTCGAGTTCTCGTCTTCCCCGTCCTCAGCTTGATGTAACGGGCAATGAGTTCGTTCCGACCTGGAGGAGTCAAAACGGAAAACAGTAAGACTCTCAGCAGAACTTCCTGCCAGAGAAGACAGGGATGAGGGATGAGGTCAGCAAGCTAACAATCCCCACCAAACTCCAGCCAAGCCAGGCTGGGGGACACCTCGACCACAGGGACAACAGCTCAGCCCTCAGCCGTGTACTAGCTATGTGGCCATGGACAGATCACTTAGTCTTCTAGTGCCTCAGTTTCCCTCATTTGTGCAGGAAAAAAATGCTAGTGCCTAAGTCATGGGAAGGACACAATCCTTTGTCTTTGTTTTGTATTTTGTTTATTTTCATATTTATTCATTTATTTTTGTTTATTTATTTTTGGCTTTTTGGGACAGGGTCTCTCTATATAGCCCTGGCTGTCCTGGAACTCCCTCTATGTAGACCATGCTGGCCTTGAATTCACAGAGATCCACTCACCTGCCTCGGCCACCAATGTACCCTGCCTTATTTTTATTATTTTGAGACAAGGTCTTTCGTAGGCCAGGCTAGCTAGCATAGAGCCCAGTATGTAGCTGAGAATGGCCTCAAACCCCTTAGGTGTGTGCCACCACCCCCCCAGGCTGAGTTTAGTAGTGGGTTAGTGTGATGTTTCTCACCGGGGTCAGGACGGCCAGCACAGGGAAACTCACCGTACATCTTGCCCTCATCTGACAGGATGATCTTGCGACGGCCACAGGGAGGGTAGATGGCCAGGGCCTCCTGAAAACTCTGCTCAATGTCGGGGCTCCACACACCTTCTGCATCAGGGCTGCCGTCACCTCCAACGCCCTCGCTGCCTCCGGTGCCCTCCTCGCTGCCTTCCTCGCTACCTGTCCAGCCCCCGCCATCATCCAGGGGGGCCCCAGTCCGGGGATCCCCCATCTGGGCCTGCAGAGACAAAGATCAGCAGCTACATATGGTATTGCAAGAACATGGCAGCAGCCCTGACTGAGAGAGGAAGCCCCGCCTGGACCTGAACCCCTGAGTCTTCCCGAGGGGCTTGCATTGGGACTGCGTGGGGTTGAAGTCACCCGAGCCCCTCAGGTGTAGAGCCTGACGCTGTGTTTGGATAACCCATTAAGGGGTTAACCAGAGTCTGGTTAATTGGCAGGAGTGAGACCCTCCTGTCGCACTAAGACAGGACAGGTGCTCAGAGAAGAGAAGCAGCTACTGGAAAAAGCAGAGGCTAAGTCCAAAACCAACATCCAGAGAGAAGGGGACAGAGAGATCCAGGGACAGGAATCCAGATCGACACAGCAAAAGGGGGCATAGTCAGGGCCCAGGCCAGAAAGTAACCACAGAACCAGGAGGGGGCGGGGCTGGGCGCCCATCAAACTTCAGGCCTCGGGACTCAGTCGCCCAGCCATCTGGAGGACAGAACAAAGAGCCCAGGCATCCCCTCCCCCAGTTCCCCACAACCCTTGCTGTGGGCGGGGCCAGCGTGCGAGCAGCTCCACCGGCCCCGCCCCTCCCCCGGGCTCTGTTCCAACCCAAGTTCCCATCGACTTTCCGGAGGCCAAGAACAGGGAAAACTTTCCCCGTACAGTCCGATACCTCCTCCCTGGAGGTTTTATGTCATCCAGAACTTTCCCAGGACCCCAAAGTTCTGAGTCCCATCCCTGCAACTTTGGACTCTTGACCCGGTAGAGAGAGGTTAGGTGAACAAAGATCGCAAGCCCAGCCCAGTGTCGCGGCGACGTCCAGGACCCCCACAGGCCGAAATCCCAACCCAGCCCACCCCCATGTGGCCAGACAAAGAGACAGACGAGCCGGGCAAGACAGACGGACATCTCTAATCTCCTGACCCAGTCCCCAATCCTCGGAAGACCAGTGGCCGAAGGTCCAAGGGGCCCCATGGCTCTCCCTTGGCCACTCCCGCTCCTGCCCTGCTCCGTGAGGGGGCCACATGCCCACAGGGCGGATACTTGCAGGAAGGATGGCCCGGGGGAGCACTCGAACTAACAGAAGACCCGTGGTCGCTCCTTCTCTCCCACGTCCTGTATCCGCAGCCCCCGGCCACCCCGCGCGCTCCCCCAGCCGCAGACCATCCCCCGGCCCCTAACTCCAGAGAAAGTTCCAGCTCCACACTTCGGCTGCGTCCCCCGCGCAAACTCCGGCCCCTGGGCAGAAAAGAGCTCCGGGCAGTTCCCACGCGATCTCAGGAACACGCGCCTCACCTCATCGCGCGGAACTTCCCACCCCAACTCACAAACCCCAAGCAGGATCCTGATTCCCGCCGGCGCCTTCCTACCTCCCGGCCTGGGCAGGGGAGCCGCGGGCGGGCGGGGCGAGACCCGGAGAAAGTTGCCGGGAGCTTTGTTTGGGAAAAGTGGGAGGGACCGGGGGGCGGGACCAGCGGGAGACTTGGAATCTCACGGGGACACTCGTGGCGAGGTGCTTGCTTTAGGAGATGTGAGTCCATCTAAGGACTACTAGGTACGGTTGCTGGGGTGTCTAGGAGAGAAGGTGGTTATGGGGGCCTGGATTCATGACTTTGGAGGAGGAGGCTGGGGTCTGTAACTCTGGGTCTGTAAGAAGAATATTGGGATCTGGACCCTGGATCTGAAGGAGAAGTTACTGGGAGTTGAAGGGAGTAGACTCCCAGATAGAGGAGGAGACATGACCTGGGTCACCCTGTGTGTTTGCTGAGGATGTGGGATTGACAGAAACAAAATAATCTTTACCAAATTTATGTGGGTTTTTTTAAAAGATTTATTTTATTTGTTTTATGTATGTAAGGACACTGTAGCTGTACAGATGGTTGTGAGCCTTCATGTGGTTGTTGGGAATTGAATTTCTAGGACCTCTGCTCACTTCGGTCTTCCCCGCTCCCTCAGTCCCTGCTTGCTCCACCCCAAAGATTTCTTTATTATTACCCATAAGTACACTGTAGCTGACTTCAGACACACCAAAAGAGGGCGTCAGATCTCATTACAGGTGGTTGTGAGCCACCATGTGGTTGCTGGGATTTGAACTCCGGACCTTCGGAAGAGCAGTCAGGTGCTCTTACCCACTGAGCCATCTCACCAGCCCATTTTATGTGTTTTTGTTTTTGTTTTTTTTATTTTACTCTGTTTTAAAACGTTTCCATTTTATCTGTTTTATCTGCATGTATTACCTACAGAGGCCAGAAGGGGGCACTGGGCACTGGATTCCCTGGAACTGGAGTTACAGATGATTGTGGTCAACCATGTGGGTGCTGTAAATCAAATCCAGGTCCTCTGGAAGAGCAGGCAGTGCTCTAAATCACTGAGCCATCCCCAGCCATGTATACTTGTGTATGTATAGAAGTGTGGATGTGGGTGTGCGAAAGTGGAGATGAAGGTCAGAACCCGGAACCTCACAAGAGCGAGGCAGAAGTTCCAGCTCAGAGCTGTATCTGGTCCAACCAGTTTCTGTGTGATAAGTAACATGCTGGGGTGGGTTGGTTTGCTTCTGATGAGAACACAGCTTCCTTGTGACCTGGCCAGAGTGAAGTCTGTTGGGCTGGACCCCCGGCGTTTCTGAAGAGTCACAGAAGCACAGATTCCATAATTGCTTAGGCACTAGTGGCTGCAGGTGGTCCCTGTCCCAGGATAGAGGCAGAGCCTGGGTGCCTGAGGGCAAAGAGTTGGGATCCAGGGTCTTGTTCTCTTAAAACTGAAGGTCTCAGGGAAATCCATCTACCTCTGCCTCCCCAGTGCTGGGATTGAAGATGTGTCTACCACACCCATTTAAATAAACCTTCTTGCCGGGCGTGGTGGCGCACGACTCTAATCCCAGCACTCGGGAGGCAGAGGCAGGCGGATTTCTGAGTTCGAGGCCAGCTTGGTCTACAAAGTGAGTTCCAGGACAGCCAGGGCTATACAGAGAAACCCTGTCTCGAAAAACAAAAAACAAACCAACCAACAACAAACTGAAGGTCTATGTAAGAGCTATGCCACTGAGTTGTAGTCCCAGCTCCTGTCAAGCTGAAGCCAGCCAGGGCGTTTACTTTGTTTTCTGTTACTGTGATAAACACCATGACCAAAGTCAGGGAGGAAAGGCATAATTTAAGATCACCATTGTGATCCATCAGGAAATCACCAGGACAGGAACTCAAGGAACCTGGGGGCAGGATCTGAAGCAGAGACCTTGGAGATGCTGCTCACTAGCTCACTCTCCATGGCTGGCTCAGCCTCATCGCCCTAGGAACAGGGGCCCAGGGGTGAAGCCACCCACAGTGAGCCCGCCCCTCCAACGGCAGTCATTAATCACCACTCTGCCCTCAGGCACCCAGGGTCTGTCCATCCTGGGGCAGGAGCCATTTCTGTGGACCTTCTGAAACAATGGGAGCCCAGCCCGATAGGCTTCCTGCTGGCTGGATCAGGAGGCCCTGCAGACTCGCCTATAGGCCAATCTGATAGAGATATTTTCTCAACTGAAGTTCCCTCTTCCCAGATAACTCTGGCCTGTGTCAAGTTGACAACAAGAAAAACAAAAACCAACAACAACAACAAAAACTAACCAGCACACTGAAATACAAACATTCTTTGAGAAAACAGACAGACAAAATCCCCACCAAACAGCCAGGTAATGCGGCATAGGCCTTTAATCCCAGCACTCCGGAGGCAGAGGTAGGTGGACCGTTGAGTCCAGGGCCAGCCTGGTCTACAGAGTAAGTTCCAGGTCAGCCAGGGCTACACAGAGAAACCCTGTCTCGAAAAAAGAAAAAAAAGGAAAAAGGAAGCAAGCAAGAAAACGGCTATGAGCTGGACAGATGGCTCAAGGAAAAGAACTTATTGCCAACCCTGACAACTTGAATTCATTGTCCAGATCTCTCTCTCACACACACACACACATACACACACACACACACACACACACAGGTCACACTTCTCAGCATAGTTCAAGGTCAGTCTGGGATGCATAAGACCCTATTTCTAAATTTAAAAAGAAAGAAAAGAGAGAGAAAGAGGAAAAAGAAGCGCTGGCTGTCAAAGCCAAGAGTAGCTGTCATAGGGGCTTTGTTAGGGGCAGCTTAGATGTGGGATTTCTTGGAAAATACAACACAGGAATGTAATTAAGGTTTTTTTTTTTTTTAATGAAATCATCCGGAAAATGAGAAACATCTACCGTAATGCTCGGAGAATCAATAAATGAGGGTAAACCAGATGGCAGAGTGCTAAAGACATTTGCAGCCAAGCTTGAGTTTGATCCTGGGGACCTACACGGTGGCAGGTGAGAAGCAACTCTTGAAAGTTGTTCACTGACCTCCACATCTGCGCCACGGCAGTCCTGTGTGCAAACACTCTGAATAAATAAAATTCAATGAATGATCTTAGACCCGGATATGGGGTGAACAGGGATCCAAGAAGTTCTGGAACACAGAGGCGTGACCTGGGTGGAGCATTGCTCTAGTTTAAAGGGCGTGGCCATCTGTGATCGACGGTTGACTCCCTTGGGAGAGTTAGGATCAGAGAACAGTAGGGTTCCGAGCTGAGGCCAGGTAATAGAGGTAGTACAGGCTGGAGGATAAGCTCATCAAGTGGAGCGCGGTCAGGAGAGGACCTAGTGGCCTGACTTAAGGGAAGTAGGTAGTGAAGAATGGAGGTCATGCAGAAACATGAGCACGGGAGGAAAGTTTATCCATCAGCTCGGGCAGGGAGACGGGTGGCTGTGGCTTAAAGCACAAACTTGAGAATTTAGGTAGGTCAGCTGGCGGAGGCATGGTCAGGGAAAAGAAGGCGTGTCCCTTTGATGAGTCATAGCCAAAGAGGAAAATCTGTCTTCAAAGACATTGTTGCTGAAAAGAAGAGTGGCTTTCAGACACAAGGTAAAATAAATGCCTGTTTCATGAGTAAGGTCACCAAGAGGGGTCTGGCTTAAGAAGTGTGGTTAGGTGCCGGGCGTGGTGTCGCACGCCTTTAATCCCAGCACTCGGGAGGCAGAGGCAGGCGGATTTCTGAGTTCGAGGCCAGCCTGGTCTACAAAGTGAGTTCCAGGACNTTTCTGAGTTCGAGGCCAGCCTGGTCTACAAAGTGAGTTCCAGGACAGCCAGGGCTATACAGATAAACCCTGTCTGGGGGGGGGGGGAAAGTGTGGTTAGTGAACAATACAGATGTGGATATGCCAGAGGCGTGATGGTGGAGTAGTGAGGATTCTAGGCGACCGACCGCGTGGGGAGGGCGTGGTGAGACAATTGGGGCGTGGCCAGTCTCGCGGAGCGGGGTCACCCAACGAATGCTCCAGTAATTTGCCCAGGCTCGTGACCAGAACTGGATATTAACTGTCCGTATCCGGCGGTGTCCGGAGCCGGGTGACCGAACTGCAGTCCAGCAGAAGGCACGAATGAAGGCAAAGGTAAGGAACTGGTTCTGAGTGAGGCCAAACCCGGATAAGGGGCAGCTGAAATGGAAAGAACGCCTAAAGAATCCAAGGGATGCAGGGCAGGTGGCGGGGCGAGCGGGTCCCTCACCTAGGTCGGAGCCTGGGAAGAGCAGACAAGGGGTGATTGTGGGATCTGAAACTGCCCTTGTCACAGCCTCCCACCCGCCTGCAATGTGTCGACTGAGGGTCCTGCTGCTGCTTCTCCCCTTGGCCTCCGTGGTCTCCTCTGCAGTCCCAATCCATGATGTCGACTCTCAGCAGAAAACCTCCGGGTTCCTGGGCCTTCAGAGTCTTCTCCAAAGCTTTGGTCGACTATTCCTAAAAGTGAGTGATGGGACAGAGACATGGACCAGGCAGAAGACAGATAAGAAAAGGACCAAACAGAACAGAGAGAGTTGGAGATAAGTCTCAGATGGGGTTGTCTAGCATGTACGAAGCCCTGGGCTTGACGTCCTGCAACAATTACACCAGCACTCAGGAGGTGCAGGCCAGAGGAACAGGAGTCCAAAGCCACCTTCCCCTACACAGGAAGTTTGAGGCCAGCCAGGGATACACGAGATGATGTGTTGCAGAATAGCAGGAGTATAAGGTAGTGGGTTGAACAGATAGATGGGGGACATGACAACACAAAATAGGAAGAGAAGCTGGACCTGTGACTGAAAGCCTGTCATCCCAGCTAGCAGGTCCCAGATGTGGTCAAGGCTCCTACGAAATCCCAACATGAGAAAAAAACAAACAAACAAACAAAAAACAAGTTCAAGGTCAACCTAGGCAGCTTTCATCAGACCCTGTTTGAAAACGTAAATAAAAGCAGACCTGGCAACCCATGCACTTGAGACAGAGACAGGGCAGTGTCTGGTATGAGGCCAGCTTGCTCTGCAGATCGAGTTCTAGGTCAGCCAGAGCTACATGCACGGTGAGACCCAGTCAAAATAAATCAATAAAAAGAGGGCTGGGGGGCTGGTGAGATGGCTCAGTGGGTAAGAGCACCCGACTGTTCTTCTGAAGGTCCAGAGTTCAAATCCCAGCAACCACATGGTGGCTCATAACCATCCGTAATAACGCCCTCTTCTGGAGTGTCTGAAGACAGCTACAGTATACTTACATATGATAAATAAATCTTTAAAAAAAAAAAAAAAAAAAAAGAGGGCTGGGGTTATAGTGGCTGAGTGTGTGACTCAGAGGTAGAGCCCCCAAGCCAGGAGGCTGAGGGTATGGTTAGGGGGTACAGGGCTTACCTAGCATGCATGGGGTGAGAGGTAGAGAAGGGGAAGGAGAGGTGGTAGCCAGGACAGGCGAGGAACAGAAGCAGCAGAGCAAGGGGACAGAAAGATGGATGGGGTTTGGTGGCTAGAGGCTCTGGGGATCGGTGGACCAAAGGAGAAGGAAGAGTGGGACTGACTTGGAGGGCACCCCGGAAGGACAGTGGGTGTGCACACCATTTCCCTCTGGCCCTAGAATGACCTGCTACAAGACCTGGACAATTTCTTCTCCTCCCTCGTGGACTTCCGAGACCTTCCTAGGAACTTCCATCAGGAAGCGAACCAGGAACACAGAATGGGAAACCATACCCTCTCCAGCCACCTACAGATAGACAAGGTGCCTCCCTCTGCGGGGCAGCCCTTCCTGAGTTCTCCCCGCCACCCATCGGGCTGTTTTCCCTGGCAGGCGAGGGAGGAAAGCAGGTGTGTTCTGACTCACTTGTGCAACCCTCACAGGTGACTGACAACCAGACAGGGGAGGTGCTCATCTCTGAGAAGGTCGAAGCCTCCATTGAGCCAGAACGGAACCCGGAAGGGGACTGGAAGGTAAGGACCTCCCTTGCCCCCATGGGTCCGGGAAATAGCATTTTTCTATAGCCAAGGGAGTCCACTATGCCGTACTGTTCCAGTTTCCTCTCTGCTGCTGTAATAAAATATTTTAGCCCAAAGCATACAAGGAAGGAAAGGGTTTATCTGGTTTACATCCCATCACTTAGGGAAACTCATGGCATCGTTTCTACTCTCAAGAGCAAACAGAGAGAAAACATATTTACTTGTTTTGTCCTGACTTAGGTGGTTCACGATCCCTTACTTAGGGAATGGTTCCGCCCACAGCGGGCTGGGTCATCCTACATCATAACGATCTTGATCTAGTTGAATGGGATTCAGACTCTCTTCTCTGCTGATTCTAAGCTGTGGCAAGTTGGCATTTAAAATTAGCCAGTATACACTCCATACACGGACTATCCTTGAGATTTCTGGAGCTCAATGTCACATGTCGAAAGGGCGAGGACAGCAGGTATGGTTAGACAAACACAGACGATCCGGGACTTGAAAAGCTGAGACAGGAGGGTTGCCACGACTTTAGGCAAAAGGCAGAAAGGATCTCTGTGAGTTGAAGACCAGCCTGACCTACAAAGCAAGTCCCAGGCCAGCCAGGGCTACATATCAGGACCCTGTGTCAAAACAAATATAAAAAGTCTACTTGTAAACTTCAGAAAGTGTTTTGGTCGTTCCAGAAAGTTTTAGGGTCTCCCAACAACTTTGTAAATCTTAGCATTCAAAAACTCCACCAATCCCAGAAATACAGGTGACATCCCTGTGGGGTTTTGTTTTGATTTTGTTTGGGGTTTGTGTGTCTGCCCATGTACACACATGGGAATGGCCAAGCAGGTATTGTCTTCCTCACTCCTATTTATTAACTCTCCACTTATTGTCATTTTTATTTTTTCTGAGACAGGCTCTTATTTCATAGTCCTGGCTGACCTTGAACTCACAGAGATCCCCCAACCCTCTGACTCTGCCTCCTGTGTGCTGGAATTGAAGGTGCGCAATACCACCACCTTATCTTTTGAGCCAGGGTTTCTAGCTCTCTGAAGCTCATCTTCAGTTAATCTGGCAGGCCAGTAAGCCTCCAGGGTCCTCCAGTCTGGACAACCCCCCCCCAGTGTTGCCATGACAAGCATGAGCTGCAGCTCCTGGCCACTCTATGAATGCTGGAGTCCAGACTCAAGTTCTCATCACTGGGCACAAGGACTTTACTGACAGGCCACTTTTTGAGATAGGGTCTCACTCCGTAGCCTTGACTGACTCTGAATTGTCAATGCCCCTGCCTCAGCCTGCAGGTAGCTGGGAAAGCATGCCTGAACCATCAGGCCTAACTGAAATCAGGGTAATTTCAAAACAGGAATTTGGCATAGGCAGCCAGGAATGGTGACACACCCTGTTTTTGGTTTGGCTTTACTTTGGTTTGGGTGCTTGGGTTTGGGTTTTGGTTTGGTTGTTTGAGATGGGATCCCTAGAACTTGCTTTGTAGTCCAGGCTGTCCTCCAACTCTAAGATCTGCCTGCCCCTGCCTGCACCACCATCCCTGGCATAACTTAAGGCTTTTGACTCAGAGTGAGCCAATACTTGGCCACTTCCCAGATTCGGGGATTCCAAGTGTGAACCGTCACACCAAAAAAATTTTTTTTAAAGATTTATTTATTTATTATATGTAAGTACACTGTAGCTGTCTTCAGACACTCCAGAAGAGGGCGTCAGGTCTTGTTACGGGTGGTTGTGAGCCACCATGTGGTTGCTGGGATTTGAACTCTGGACCTTCGGAAGAGCAGTCAGGTGCTCTTACCCACTGAGCCATCTCA
>NC_034590.1:17887999-17904246 GCF_900095145.1 Mus pahari | reverse complement strand
GGATTTCTGAGTTCGAGGCCAGCCTGGTCTACAAAGTGAGTTCCAGGACAGCCAGGGCTATACAGAGAAACCTTGTCTCGAAAAAACAAAACAAAACAAAACAAAACAAAAAAAATGTCAGCACATGAGTGCAGGTATACACAATGGCCAGAAGAGGGCATCAGATTCCCCTAGAGCTGGAGTTACTGGAGCCTGTGAGATACTTGCCATGGGCGTTAGAAACCCAGAGAATATCTTCTGCAAAGACACTAATAATGCGGGTAAATGCTGCACACTCAACGCTCAGGCACACCCACGTAAACACAGATGAAATAATCTCTAAGGCAACCGTGGAACTTTAAAAATAATCAAATTTTGGTGCTGGAGAGATGACTCAGCAGTTAAGAGCACTGACTGCTCTTCCAAAGGATCCAGGTTCAATTCCCAGCATCTACATGGGAACACGCAATTGTCTGTAACTCCAGTTCCAGGGATCTGGCACCGTCACGGACACACATGCAGGCAAAACACCAATGCACATAAAAATAAATAAATCTTAAATAGATAATAAATTGACTACACAAGAATGCAGCGGGCCAGACAGAAAACGGAACTGTCTGCCTAAAAAGGGTTTTTGAAGCAGCAAATGAGCTGAGGTGTAGGTTGAGATGGCCCAGTGGAGACCAAACATCTTGGATGTGCTGAGCGGCATCTGAGGATCTCCCTGGGCCTCATTCCCAGGTTCCCAAAGTGGAGTCAAAAGCGCCCCCGGTGCCTGTGCAGAAGGTCACCGACAACTTGCACCCAGAGCCCCGGCGGGTGGCTTTCTGGATCATGAAAATGCCACGGCGGAGGACCCAGCCCGATGTCCAGGACGGAGGCCGCTGGCTCATAGAAAAGCGACATCGCATGCAGGCCATCCGGGATGGGCTCCGTGGAGGCGCCCGTGAGGACAACCTGGAGGAAGGGGCCCATGTCCCCCAACACGCCAAGCTGCCTATACGCAAGACACACTTTCTCTACATCCTCAGGCCATCCCAACAGCTGTAAGTGGGGACCAGATGTCCCTGCATGTCCTACACCCTATCCCAACACCATATGGAAATAAAGGTTTTCTTACATCTAGTGCAATCTTCTTTTGGTATCTCTTTCCAAACAGGCCAGAATAACTAACTACTCCATCCTACACACACACTTAGCGCTGACAGTGGCTGTGCCAGCTCCTGCTTACATCTCATTCAGAACATTGTCTCCTGGTTGGGCAGCTGGGTCTCCTGTAGCACCATGATACTCCTGGTACTGGAACCTTTGATCCAGCCTGTCTGCCATCCCAAGTCTTTAAAGCACATTGCTGAGCCACCCCAGCCACAACAATATATTTCTTTAGATTTTACAAAATTACTCAAGATCTCACAAAAGGAAAAGCAAATATTGAAAAATTAATATTGTGGGGGCTGGAGAGATGGCTTAGCGGTTAAGAGCACTGGCTGCCCTTCCAGAGATCCTGAGTTCAATTCCCAGCAACCACATGGTGGCTCACCACCATCTGTAATGGGATCTGATGCCCTCTTCTGGTGTATCTTAAGATAGCAACAATGTACTCATAGACATAAAATAAATAATTCTTTTTTTAAAAAGTTATTATTTTAAATTCATATGTATAAAAGTTTTGTTTGTATGTGTGTCTGTGCACCATATTTGTGCCTGGAGACTGGAAGAGGGACTCAGATCTGCTGGGGATGGAGTTATAGACCTTGTGAGCTGCCACGTGTGTGGGACATAAACCCATGCCAGGAAGTTTGGTTAGGCAGAGCAGCAGGTCCAGACCCAGAGACTCAGTGGGCACACATCTGAGGCTTAGGCGACTCCCAGCTCCCCCCGCCCCTGAGACTCCTGACTTGGAACACATGCCATGCTTCCCACATAAAAGAAACGTGTCCTATGGTCACATAGGCTCAAAACAGAGTTCTGCATGCTAATGAGGTACCTAGAGGACCAGAGGGCTAGACCAATAAGCTCCTTCTCAGATATTCCTCCCTGCAAAAGGTATTTAATCTCAGGCCCACCTTGAGAAGTGAGGTATGATTTTACACATCCATTTTCCGCCATGACAATAGACTATTTAGAACCATGGACTGTCTCTTTTCATCAAGATCTGCCATGGGGAGCCATGAAGAAGGCCTTCGCCTACAGAGCCGCAACCCAATCTCCCATAGAAGGCTTCTCTGTGCTCCCAGCCACAACCTCCTTCCCTTACCAAGAAACGGACAATAATCCCTGTGATACTAGCTGGAGTTCCCCTTCTCCCCCAACCCCTGCCCCAGGCTCCAGGCTAGATGCTGCCCCCAGACCTCAGGCCCCTGCTCTTCAGGGCTCCCAGTCGTGCCAGGATTTCCAAGAGTCTGAGAACCCCACAGCCCTGGCCTTGTCACAGGCCTGGAACCCCTGGGAGCTCGGGCTTTCCCACCCTGGGACCAATGTCGCTTCCCTACAGCCCAGCACCCACCCCAGAGGTAGTAAGGGATAAGGCCAGTCAAACTCCGTTTCTGCGTCCCCAAGCGGCCTGCCCTATGGTGGAGCAGACGCAGGCCTGCAGTGTGGATGCTGGGAATCCATCCCAGGTGTTCTGGAAAAACATCCATTGCCCTTAAACAGTGGTCTATGTTTCCAGCCCCAGGAATGACTGTTGATAATAGGGACGAAGCTAACCAGGTCAAGAATGCACCACAAGCTGTCCTGAAAACCCTCGGCAGACCTTTCATCTACACCAGGTGTCCCAGTTTGTTTTCTACTGCCTTGGTGCATGAGCACCATGATCAAAAACAACTTGGGGAGTCTATTTCATCTTGTGATGGATCACAGTCCATCACAGAGAAAAGGTAGGGTAGGGGCTCGAAGGAGGAACTGAAACTCGCTCAGGTTGCTCCCCCCCCCCCCCGTACAACCCAGAAGCACCTTCCCAGGGGTGCTCTTGCCCACAGTGGGCTGGGCCTTCCCACATCACCCATTAACCAAGAAAATATCCCCACAGGCTTGCCTACTGACAGGGCAATTTTTCAGTTGAGGTTTTCAGATGGCTCTGGCTTTTGTCAAGGCAACAAAAAACTAAACAGCACACACAGGGTCTGGTGGTCAGTAAGGTGAGAAAGACCTTGCACTGTTTTGCCTCTACCTCCCCCGTGCTGGTACACTACGGTGCCCCATCACGAGGCCCTAGGGATTGAATGAGGGCTCCCTTAGTCAAACACTGTACCCCTGAGCTAGGAAAGTGAACATGATAGGGTCTGCATGTGGAATTCAGGGGCCCTCCTTGCACCATGTGGGTCCTGGGGATTCTTCTCAGATCGATCACCTGGATGGGTGGCAAGTGTCTTTACTCTTAACGCTGGCCAATCTAGGACTGTGTAGACCAGGCTAGCTAGCCTCATTTTCCTCCATCCTCCTGCCCCTGCCTCCGGAGTGCTGACCAAGCCCCACTAAACACACAAAAGTTAAGCACCTGGCCATGCTCTTAGTGCCTATTCTGCAGACAGCATACAGGGAGGAAGCCTGGAACGGCACTCACAGACTTTACTACTTGTTGGACCCTTAGTGAATGAAAAAGTTTGAATAGTCCACAGTCTGAGGCAGGGTGATTGCTTCAAGTACGAGGCCATCCTGGGCTACATAGGTAAGCAATAAGTAGAAACTATAATAGTTTAGGAAAACAGCTTGGGTACGTCTTAATGCTGGGGGAGGGGGGGGACATGGAGCGGAAGTGAGGCTGGACCAGACTGCGCATCATTGTGACGGTGGCGGGCGAGCCAGACCCAAAAGAAAGAACTTGGTTCAAAGATTGACAAGAAGAGAAGAGTGAACAGGGAGTCCTTCGGTTGGACTCTCTCCTGCTTGGCCCTATTTTGTCAATCAGAAGGGAAGGATTTTGTACCGCAGAAGAAAGCTGCCGATAATATCGCGCCATCACCGCTGGCCCCACTAGTGCGCATGCACTCGATCCCCTGGTCCAGGCGATCCTCCCGAGAAGCTCTACGCATGCGCCAGCTCGAGGGTCACGGTAAGGGGAGACGCGGGCGCCATCCACCCGGAGTGCGCTTGCGTGAATCCAAGAGCCTGAGAGGGCGGGACTTGGAGGAGGCCGGCTCATTTGCATTTCTGGCGGGAAAGGCGCGTGTGACCACGCCTCTTCCGAGCCATTCGCAACCGCCGTTCGTCGCTGGTGGCCCTCAACTGAGTCCCCGACTCCAGGTACGCCCTGCCTGTGGCGACTTTCATGGCAGGTTCCCCAGTAACATCACCTGCCAGCTCCTTTAAAAACGCCCCAAGTTTTGAGACAAGGTTACTCTGTGTAGCCCTGTAGACCAGGCTGCCCTCGAACTCCGAGAACCGCCTGCCTCTGCCTCCCGAGCGCTGGCATCAAAGGCCACCTTGACCGGCTCCCTCTGGAAAATCCTAGCGGCAACTTCGGAAACCCTGTCAGAATCTTGAAACTTCCGGTTGCTTTCTGTTGCCTTTTTTCTAATTTTTGTTTGAGACAGACTCTCCAAGTGTTGCCCAGGCTGGCCACGACCTTACGATGCTCATGCCCCGGTTTTAGGATTACACCTCCCCCAGATGTGCCCAGCTGCAGTCTTCTAGGACTGATGAAAGCTAACACTGAAGCCGGTTTGTTTTTGTGGGTAAGGTAGATGTTTTTCTTTTGAGACAGGGTTTCTTTGTGTGGCTTTGACTGTCCTGGAACTCGCTCTGTAGACCAGGCTGGCCTGCGTGCTTCTGGTTCCCACGTGCTGGGGTTAAAGGTGTGCACCACCACTGCCTGCCTTTTGTTTAGGTGTTTTTTGTTTGTTGTTGTTGTTTTGTTTTTGTGAGTATTTTGCCGGCATGTTTGTTTGTGTGTCAGGTATGAGCCTGTGGAGACCAGAAGATGGTTTTGTATCCCTTTGAACTAAAATTACAGATGATGAGGGGTTGACATGTGTGTGGTGGGAATCCAACCCATATCTATCTGGGAGAGTACACTGTTCGTCCTCTTAACGACTAAGCTACCTCTCCGGGGACTCTCTAGGGCTTCGTTAAATTGCCCAGACTCTACTCAAAACCCTGGATCCTGCTGCCTCAGCCTCCCGAGTGCAGGTATCACAGGTGTAGCCCACCGCGCCAGCCTCTAGGATCTTCTAGATATCCCATCAGTCTCCCTCAAAAACCTGTCAGACTTTTCCTCTGAAATCTTGGTGGAGATTTGGTGTTCAAGATATCTGATACTCAGCCGGGCGTGGTGGCGCACGCCTTTAATCCCAGCATTCGGGAGGCAGAGCAGGCGGATTTTTGAGTTCGAGGCCAGCCTGGTCTACAAAGTGAGTTCCAGAACAGCCAAGGCTACACAGAGAAACCCTGTCTCAAACAAAACAAAACAAAAAAAAGATATCTGATAGTCTAGAAATCTGTAGTCGCCTCACAAATTCCACCGGGGACTCTGAGATCTAGTGACACCTCAGAAATACAGCCCAGACTTCCTCCCTCCATGTTTAAATCCCTCAAGACACCAGCAACTTGATATCCCTTGTTCCTCAAGGTTTTTGTCCCAGTTTCCCCTTGAAAGAGTTGTAAGACCCAGAAAGCCTTACATCCGGGTTGTCCCACTCGCAGAGACGGAGATCAATGCAAAAAGCAAGAGGTTTATTAATCCAGCACGCTGGGGTCATCCCCAAGTAGCTAAAGCACATACCTTATATACATTTGGGGGGAGGGCAGTTCTCAGTCACAGTTTAGAGCTGGCAGTTTATCGTTGGTTAACCTTTAGCAGGGGACAGACTTAGGGACCAGAGACATTGTGTGGGCTTTTCTATACAATCAGAGGACTATCTCTTGGTGGATAAACTTAAGGACCAGAGACATTGTGTGGGCTTTTCTTTTTCTTTCTTTCTTTTTTATTTTTTTTAAAAAGATTTATTTATTATATGTTAAGTACACTGTAGCTAACTTCAGACACACCAAAAGAGGGCATCAGATCTCATTACAGATGGTTATGAGCCACCATGNGGTTGNTGGGATTTGAACTCAGGACCTTTAGAAGAGCAGTCAGTGCTCTTAACCGCTGAGCCATCTCTCCAGCCCGTGTGGGCTTTTCTATACAATCAGAGGACTGTCTCTTGGCACACCTTGCAGTGAGGCAAATTCTGGGAAAAGAAGACATTTATTTCACTTTTTACAGCCGTGGTCATTTTGAGCTACCACAAATCTTACAGAGTCTCAGAAAACCTCTCCCTTCCCTGGTGCCTTCTGAAAGCCTCTGAGATGGACGGCAGGAGAATCACCACTAAGCTGAAGACCAGCCTGGCTTACGCGGCTTCAGAAGGCCCACTAAAGCCACAGCTCGATGATGTAATAAGGCCCTGTCTCCAAAAGCCAGATGATAATGTGCCATTGCCAGAATACAGGCAAAGCAGAGTGATGGCTGCACTCCCTGAGAAAAGGGGGACAGGCTTCTTCTTTCCCCTCGGTGACACAGGTATAGGCTGGATTACATCAGAATCAAAATAGATAAAGGCAGGCTTAGGAGGAGGCATCAACCTCCACCCATCTCACACATGGAGGTCAGGGAAGTCACACATCCAGGCTAAGCTTAGCAAAGACGTCTTATAAAGCTTAGATGGGGAGTGATAAAGTGCCAGCTAGGAGCTGGGATTATGTCCTTACATGGTCAAAAGCTGAAAGTGGAGAGGAGGGGGGAAGACAAGTTAGCCCCGAGTTTTGTCCTTGTGAGCAGAGTTGAGGGGAGAAGAGCAGAGGAGGTTTCTTAACGTGTGCAGGGGATGAGCAAGGGGACCCTTTCTACCCTTGGCTCCAGGCACCCTCCCAACATCAGGGGCGCTGTTGCCTAGCACCAAAGGGATCCCTGATAGTGCCTCCTTTTCTCTTGAGAGTGACTGTGATAGAGGCAGGGTAGCACTGTCAGGGTGCAGAGGAGGGAGTCCCTGTGACCACAGAGGCCTGTGAGAGTCAAGCCCACTCATGAGAATAGGCCTTGGGGGCAGCCGGAAAGATGCCTCAGTAGTTAAGAGCACTGAGTTCAATCCCCAGCAACTACATGGTGGCTCACAACCATCTGTAATGGGATCTGATGCCCTCTTCTGTCATGCAGGCAGACATGCAAATAGAGCACTCAGATAGATAGATAGATAGATAGATAGATAGATAGATAGATAGATAGATAGATAGATGATAGATAGGTTTTATTTTTAAAAAGGGCAGACAGACAGAGAGATAGAAAGATAGATAAGTTTTATTTTTAAAAGGGGGGGGGGAGCAGCCAGCCTGAGGATGCTGGGTAAGGGACATGGAAATGGCTGGTGGGGGTTGGGGGGGAACAACAGAAAGGGTCAAAGAGCCTGAAGAGAAGGCCCAGTGGTTAAGAGAACTTGCTGTGTGTCAGTGTGAGGGCACATGCCTTTAGTCCCAGCACTCTGAAGCGGGTGGATCTCTTGAGTTCAAGGCTGGTATTCCTGGCAAGTTTTCGGCCAGCCGGAGCTCCAGAGAGAGAGGGAGACTCTTTGTTTGGAAAAGAAAAGAAAAAGAAGCCACTCAGACACTTCCTACTCCTGCAAATGACCCAGTTCTGATTCTCAGATGGCACATGGCAGCTCACGGCTTTGTCTCTCTCCAGTTCCAGGGGCTCCGATGCCCCCTTCTGACCTTCACCACACCACAAAACACATTAAAAACTAAAACAAAGGGTGAGAAGCAGGCCTGGTGACAGGCCATGCGCGTTCTTGCCGAGGCAAAGAGATCACAAATTCAAGGCCAGCCTGGCCATCTTAGGGTGGCTTTGTTTCCAAATACAAAGAGAGCCAGGGTGTGACTTAACGGTCGAACACAGGTGTGGGGTTCATCATTAGTAGCTGGCCTGGGGTTTGGTAGTAGAGCACTTGCCTAGAGTCTACCAGTGAAAGATTGAAGGTGACTCAGTAATAAAAGTGACTGGAAGTAGGGAAGAGCACTTGGAGGCCAGCAGTCCACAGAGGACCCCATGGTCTGCCTACAGGCAGGGAGGGAGCCTTCTGGGCTGGAGTCAGCTCCTCCAGGTAGAGTGAAATGTTTCTAGAGAACAAAGGGCAGGAAGGCAAGAGTCCCAAGCAGAGACCTTAGTAGGAGCAGCAGGCCACATTACAAAATGGCATACAGGTTAGACGATTGCTAGACAATATAGCATGATTTGGGGAGAGGAAGCTGCTGGCCCAGGCCACACCATGCCTCTGTTGCAGAAGCCACAGCCACACGGGTCAAATCTGCAGCCTGTGGGAATGGACTGGAACCTGGCAGGAAGCTGGGACATGGGCCACAGAGAACAAGGTGGGCCTGAGGTCAGACTGGGAAGAGACCCAGGAGAGAACAAGATGGAATCTCTACGACAGGAATGGTGACTTGCTGGGAAGAGAGGTGGCCTCGAGCCCTCGGGGCAGCAGTTGACCCCACCCTCTCGCCTCCCCCTTTGATCTTGCTGCAGCCTGCTCTCTTTAGTCCTCAGGTTGCCATCCCACACCTCAAAGCCATAAAAACAGGTTGGAGTTGGGATGAGGATGGCAAACAGGTTCTGAGAACCCTGAGGGCCTCAGGCAGAGATGGAGCAGTTTAGTCAGACGATGACAGTGTGGCCAGTCTGAGGAAGCCATCACTCTGCTTGTCCTTGTAGGAGCTATCTGGACATCCTGTCCTTTCCCCAACCCTCCTCACAGTGGAGGGGAGCTGAGAGCTTCGACAGCAGCTGTAGAGGAGCATCAGGAGTGGCCCATGGACCTGCCGGAGGGCCAGGCTGGTGGTCCGACTGCACAGAGTAAGTGTCTGCCTGCAGGAGGAAGAGGGAACTGCGGATCAGGCTGGGAGCAGGAGAGATGCTAGGGTGGGCAGAAACAAAGGATGCTGGGATAAGTGTCAACTGTGTGCCTGTCACATGTCTGCCCTGTCTCCTCTCTGGAGGGCTATTGGGGACAGAAGGCTCCACACACTGTAACACCCACACTTCACACCTCTTACTTTGGATAAAACAGGTGCCCTGTCACCGCTCTCCCTCCTGCTGCACTTCCCTTCCCAACACTGGTGTCTGTCTATCACCTGCGTAGTCTAAGACTGTACAGATACTGCTACACTGTGTTTGTGTGTGTGTGTGTATGTGTGTGTGTGTGTGTGTGTGTGCGTGCGCCTGCACACCCACACAGTGCAGGAGATGGAATCCAAGGTTTTAATGTGTGCTAGGCAACCAGTCACTACTGAGCTGTGATCCCATCTCCCAGTTTTGTTTTTGTTCTAGGAGACAGGATCTGGCTTTGAACTCTCACTGATCCTAGCTCAGCCTCTCAAGTGCTGGGATGACATTCGTGCTCCACCATGCTCAGCTCACATATTTAATTTTTAATTTTTTAAAAGAGAAAAGCTGGGTGGCGGTGGTGGTATGCACCTTTAATCCCAGCACTCGGGAGGCAGAGGCAGGCAGATCTCTGGGTTTGAGGCCAGCCTGGTCTATAAAGCCTGGTCTGTAATTCTAGGACAGCCAGGGCTACACAGAGAAACCCTATCTTGAGAGAGAGAGACTGAATGCATATCTGGCAAAGGGGTCACACCTATAGAACTGAAGGGTCTGAGACAATAAGAAAGTTGGAGGCCAAATCAAGCAGGTGGTGTAAATGGTATATTAACTGATTTTATGTAACTTGGTTCATATACAAGCTGTTTGTTGTGTTAAGCCTCTTGGAAACCTGCCGAGTTATTCCTGTGTTCATAGGCATCCTTGAGAACTAGGATGTGCCTTACACTAACAGAAAGCTCCGTCCCAGCTTGGCCTGCTTAAGTGCAGGAGAAGCAGCATGCGCAGCGAGTCTCTGCACACTGGAGCTGCTTCCCACCACAGCAATGCCTGTTTTGCTGTGGGCAGGTGCAGACAAGTGGGCGTGGGAGCCAGCACGCATCAGCTTTCAGAGGAAGGCGCTGGCTCACTGACTCCTGTGGGCCAGCCTCTGTCTCTGTGCCCCTCGCTCCTGTTTTCTTCCCTGCCTATCTCTGTCTCTGCCCTCTCTCAGCAACTCTTTTCCCCCCGAGAAGCACTCTCCTTCCTCCACTCTCCTGGTTTCTCTGTCTCCATCTCCTGAGGATGTGCTAACAGGCAGCCAGTCTGATGGGGTAGGAAGCTCCAGCCTCTATCCAGGCAGTTCGGACTGATGCAGGGACACCTGTCTTTTAGGCTCCTGGGAGTGGACAGGTGGGCCTGCAGCTTTGCTCAAGGCTGAGGTCTGCACCCCAACCTCAGGGGTAACCTCTGCACACAGGAGGGGTTTACAGGCAAGACGAGAGCCGCCAGCATGCCAATAAGGCTGGCTAGCTTGGGAGATGACTGGCCTCTAAACCTCGCCTGCACCAGCAGAGGGCGACCGGCCACCAGGAACTAGGACCATGGCCAGGTCAGCTTCTGAGACTGCAGACTGAAAAGGAAGAACACACCCACAGGGGAAAGCCAAGGCTGAAAGACAGGGTTGGCAAAGAGGAGAGAAGGCACTTGGAACAGAGTAACAAGATTAAGATAGAGTATGGGGTGGGGGGGAGAAAAAGGACTGAAGGACACAGGACAGAGGCTGAACATGTGAGAGGTTGGGGGAAAAACAGGAACAATGGTCCAGAAAGAAACATAGAGCAGGGCGGTGGTCATGTACACCTTTAACCCTAGCACACAGAGGCAGAGGTGGTTGGATCTCTAAATTCAAGGCCAGCCTGGTCTACAGGGTGAGTTCCAGGACAGCCAGGACTACACAGAGAAACCCTGTCTCAAAAAATGAGAGACAGAGAGAGAGAACAGTGTCTTCCTTCAGGACCTCGGGAAGGGACTATGCCTTACTGGGCCACAGGAGAATGGAGAGCAGTAGGCCAGCTGAAGTCTAACCCCCCTAACTAACCTGCCCTAATGCCCTCCCATGGGAGCCAGAAGGGACCAAGTCAAACTGGGGTACAGCATCCTGGAAGTGTCAGGGTAAAAAAGGGGACTCTGTGCTGGAAGGTGCCTCCGACTCCTCCTCGTCTGTAGGAATAGCAGCTGCTGTGGTTCTGATGCTCCGTTGGTGCCTGTAGTGACAGACCACACAGAGGCCCACCCACATCCATCCATTTCTTCCCCACAAGGGAGGGGGCTTTCTCAGAGGATGCTGCTGAGGCCCAGAGGGGTGGGGGACAGGACAGGTGTCTCCGGTGCCAGCTCAGCCTCTAACCCCGCAGCCATGTGCGGTGGGCACTCATCTCAGCAGGCCAGGCCATCAGAGGTATGGAAGCCACCTCCAGCTTGGAGAAGCTCTGTTTATTGAGTGCCTACTGTATTCATGTGATGTGAATATAGCTGCAGGCCAACAGACCCTGGAAAACAGGAACATAGGCAGGCACACACAGTTGGTCTGAGCCAGGTGAGAGCTGCTCTACCAACACACACAGGCCACACACACACACACACACACACACACACACATGAATACACATGTAAACACACAGACACACTCCACATTTGCATAGACATATCTATGCACATTCATAGACACACATGCATACACATATTGCACATACACACGTCACACACACCCGAACACATCACACACTCACACACACGCATGCATGCACTCACGTCTTTACATATGCAGCTGGGACAACCCTCTCAGCCCTCTTGAGGGGATTTTACTGACACAGAAACAGGCCTCCCGAAGAAGAGGCTTGCCACAGACATGCTGTGGAGCGCTGAGTCAGGGGAGTCTGGCAGGAGGTTCAGCTCCTAACCAGTCCCCTGCCACTCCCTGCTCCCACAGCCCCATCCCTCCTCTTTATCTTGGTATTGGCCCTGAGCTCCTCCAGCTCTGATGACGCCATGCTGAGGATGTGGAGAGGAGAGACTTGGTCCCAGGGGCCACTGGGAGAAGGACTGCAGCGGTGGGATCGATGGAGGCTGCCCACGCCTTATTGGATTGTCCCTGGCTCCTCGGCCGCCTTCATCCTGCCTCCCCCTTGCTTTCCTCCAGCCTGCTCCCCCCTGCCCATAGCCTGGGAGACTGGAGAAGGGCGGGGGGTGAGGGTCATCTCAGAGCTCATTAATGGCTCCGGAGTCCATCGCTAACCAAGCCTTAGGCACACAGTAGGGGCACCCCCTGGCCTAAGAGATGGGACCCGCTTGAGAGCAGTGACTGACTCAAAATCCTTCCTGTTGCCACCTCACTGGAAGCCTCCCGCTGTCCTTTACCAGTCCCCACCACAGAGCTCTCAAATAAAAGTCCCCCAGACTCGGCAGAGCCCCAGGCGTTAGGAGCTTGCTCCTGGTGTCTCCGCATTCAGGGGGGACCCTCTTTTCTCTACAGTGTACCTCTGGGAGCAGCCTGAGGAAGCGAGTTCAGGGCCACTGCTCAGCCTAGAGGAACAAATCCTTAACTCCACATTTGAAGCCTGTGACCCTCACAAGACAGGTGGGGGCTGGGCATCCACGGGAGGGCTGGGCTCGGGCCCTGCTTAGGGGTCCTTCAGGAGCAGGGTGAGGGCATGGGTAAGGGGTGAGTAGGGGGGCTTGGGCCCGGTTACAGCAGTGGCTGCTGCCCTGGCTCGTCCTCTTTGGTCCACTCTGAGATGGACTGGAAAACTTGACTCAGGAGAGGGACTTGCCCCAGAAGGCTCCACATGCTGTAGGGCAGGCATGTCATCAACCTGCTGATGACAGACACTGTTCTTAAGCTGTGGCCTGTCCCACTGGCCATTGCCCAGTCCAGTCCTCCCTACCATATTCTGTCCCAGGCACTGTGACTGTGGCCCACCTCCTGGACTACCTGGAGGCTGTGACAGGACAGGGACCTCAGGATGTGCGCCTCCAAACACTGGCCCGGAGCTTGGACCCTTATGGAGAGGGTGCTGGAGCCACTGTGGAACTGGACACTTTTCTGGTGGTCATGCGGGACTGGATTGCTGCCTGTCAGTTGCAGGGGTGAGTCCCTACACCAGCAGCCTCCCACCTAGGTAGACTTTCTTCAAGTCTGCTCTGCAGTCAAGACTAGTTAGGCCCAGGAACCCCTGTGGTTGGCTTGGGACTAAGGCGCGGCAGATGAAAGGGTAAGGAGGGGTAAAGGGGTCTGAGGGCCAGGATGGTTCAGGGGGTCCAAATAGAAGGAGCAGGGCTGCCCTTCACATCCCAGGCCCTGCCATCTGGCCTCACCCCTACCCATAGAGCCTCTCTCTCCCTACAGCCCTCCCCTCCTCCATCACCCCACACCCCTGTAGGCACAGGTCATAGCTGTGGTGGCTGCAGGGGACCTGAGCCTCTTGCCTTTGATACAGGGGATTAGAGCTGGCAGAGGAGACCGCCTACGAGGGAGCCCTGGCTTCTCCACCCCTGCCATCTGGTGAGACTATTTATAGATGGCGCTGGGTGGCCAGGGGTCAGCGGGGGTTAGCAGGGACTTCTCATCTACTTGCTCCACACAGCAAGGGCTAAAGAGATCTGGGGCCTTTGCTCAGCCTGCAGCTGTGGTGGCTTTCTGGTGCCTTTGGGGACAGTCCCCTTATCCTGGACTTGATCAGGTTTTCCATCCCTTCCTCCCATCTCCAGCCCTAGTGTAGAACCTGAGGGGACTGTAGCCTCCATGGTATCTGGCTGAGGCCTGGGGCACCCACACTATGAAATCTTCACTTGGCACAGGGCAGTCTTGGCCTGCCAGGCTCCCCCTCCTGCCCCACCACACACACCTCATACACCTGCTTCCCTTCCCTTGAGAGCAGGCATCTGTCCCAGCTGTACCCCAGCCCTATACTGGGGTGCTGGGTACCCAGGCACTCACACCTCAGAGGTGTACGGCTAAAAAGTGGCTTTCCAGAACCCAGACTGTAACTCTCGTGGCATTCTCTTGTTTGTTTGTTTGTATTTGTTTTATTGTTTTTTTTTTTGTTTTTGTTTTTGTTTTTTTGAGACAGGGTCTCTATATAGCTCTATCTGTCCTGGAACTCACTATGTAAACTAGGCTAGCCTTGAACTCACAGAGATCACCCTCCTCCACCTCGCTACTGCTGCTGGGATTAAAGACTTGCAAGACTTGAATCTTGAGGCTTCTGTTTGGGGGTGGGGGGTAGGGAAGGCTGTGAGCAGCAGGGGAGTAGGTCACATAGACATAGAGAAAGGCGGCTGAGGGTGAGGCTGGAGAGTGCCCAGGGAGAGAGTAAGGGAGTGGTAGAGCAGAGCCCAACAGATGGCAGGCTGATCGTGAGGAGGCCTGAGAAGGGAGGCTGGGAACAAGAGAGGAGTGGGCCTGGGAGGTGGCAGTGTCCCTCCTGCCTGGTTCAGAGGACCTGACTGAGCTCCAGCTGGTGTGTGCAAGCAGCCTATATAATAAGAGTAACTCAGCCCAGGGAACAGGGAACCCCCAGAGCTACACATTAAGAGACTGGGAGGCCAGAGTCCTGGGACGGTCCCAGGGTCCTTGGACACCCCAACATTGAATTTGCCAGAAACTCCAACCTCCTTTTATCTGTCTCTTTCCAGTGTGCCCAGAAGCTGAGGAGCCGGCCAACTTAGAGAGCTTTGGAGGAGAAGACCCCAGACCCGAGGGGTGCCTGTCCTCCCTACCCCAGCCCCACTCCATTTTCTCCAGCCTCTCTGGGGTGCAGGAGTGGGGAGACTGACGGCTCGGCCTAGGAGAGCCTTGGGCTTAATCGTCCTCAGAGGAGCATTTTCTGACTGCCAGCACTTGCCCCACCTAAGGAAGCTGGGGGAGGGGGAGGGGAGCAGGAACAGGTTGGTGACCGACCCTTGCTGTCCTCAGGCCTGCCACAGCTGAGCTGCTGAGCAGCCTGGAGGACCTGGAGCTAAGCAACCGGCGCCTTGCTGGCGAGAACGCCAAGCTCCAGCGCAGTGTGGAGACTGCGGAGGAGGGCTCCGCGCGCCTAGGGGAGGAGATCACAGCCCTGCGCAAGCAGCTGCGGAGGTTAGGGTTAGGGTACCCATGCCTTCCTCCGTGACCTCACCCTGGGCTGTGTGGGAGCCTGGGCCCCAGGGACTGCGAGCACTCTACCGCCCAGCACTGTCTTCCATCTGCCTCTGTCTGGGCTTATCTCCTAGCCTTGGCTTCAGTCTTGACTGCCTCATTCTGGTTTTGTTCTCTTTCCCACCTCGTACCCGTTTCTTCCTTTGCTGTATGGCCCCATGGTCCCTTCCTGAGTGAACACTATCTCCACCCCACACTGCACCCCTGTCCCTTATTGTGCCCCTTGGCCTACCTCATGTCTGCTGCCAGGCTCTCTCCGTCTGGCATATTCTGCTCTGCTTCTCTGCCTGCCTCCTCTCACGGCTGTGCCACCTCTCAGTACCCAGCAGGCCCTGCAGGTGGCCAAGGCTTTGGATGAGGAGCTAGAGGACCTGAAGACTCTGGCCAAGAGCCTAGAGGAACAGAATCGTAGTCTGATGGCCCAGGCCCGGCACACAGTGAGTGCTGGCAGGGCACGTCTGGCTGCAGAAAAAGGACAGGTGAAGGGGCAGAGGTTACCTGAGTCCCAGGTCCTGCTCACCCCACACTCCCCCAGATGGCAGGAGTCGTGCCTCCAGCCCACCCCCACAGTCCAGCTCTTCAGTAATACAGGCCCTGACTGCATTCCTGGGTCAGGGAGGGTACTGGGACCAGAACTGATTCTGTTCTCTCTCTGGGGTGGGCCAGGAGAAGGAGCAGCAGCACCTGGCGGCTGAGGTAGAGACGCTTCAGGAGGAGGTGAGCCGAGGCCCACCCACCTTCAAGGGTTCCTATCCCTATCCCACAGACCCAGCATCCCACATGCTGTGATAGTCCCTGGGGGGATTCATGGGGAGGCCCTGGCCAGTTCTTCCTGTGTCTGCATCATGGTGCCCTCCCCATCAGGAGAGCAAGCCAATGGCCTCACCTCATGGGGCAATGTGAGGTTTAAACTAGAAAATGCATAGACAGTTCCTAGCTCAAGGTAGGATATATAGGGTGTGCACAGTGAAATCCAACAAGGTGGTATAGTGTCCCGTGCCTGTCACCCCAACACTCAGGAGTTTGAAGCAGGAGGATTTTGAATTCAAGGTTAGCCTCAGCTATGTAATTAGACTGTCTAAAAAAAAAAAAAAAAAGTCACATTCCTTCATTTATATCACTGTGTTAGTGGTGGGTTTGATCTCTGGCAATGCAAATAAAACTGCAAAAACTTATAAAACATTGTTTTAAGCATAGGCATTGAGTCACCCCAGGAGCACAATGGGCCACTTCCAG
>NC_034590.1:17852937-17887779 GCF_900095145.1 Mus pahari | reverse complement strand
AAGGTTTCTCTGTATAGCCCTGGCTGTCCTGGAACTCACTTTGTAGACCAGGCTGGCCTCGAACTCAGAAATCCGCCTGCCTCTGCCTCCCGAGTGCTAGGATTAAAGACGTGCGCCACCACACCCGGCTCCTGAATGCTTTTTAAAAGAATTTATGTCTATGAGTTTTTTGCTTGTATAAATGTCTGTGTACCATGTGAGTGCCTAGTGACTGCAGAGAGCAGAAGAGGCTGTGGGATCCACTGGAACAGATGGTTGTGAGCCACCATATGGGTGCTAGGAACTGAACCTGGGTTCTCTGCAAGAGCAGTCAATGCTATTAACCACTGAGCCATCTCTCCAGCTCCTGGCTTCTTAAGCGTGGATATGCTGAGAATGGAACTCAGAGTCTTGCACGTGGTAGGCAAGCACCACTGAGCCACATCCCTGGCCCCAGTGTTACAGGGTCTCACTGTGGAGTGCAGGATGGCTTTGAACTCACTGAGGTAAGGTCTGAGACTGCAGGCAGACTCCTCCTTTCCCAGTCCCTACCAGCTTTTTTTCCTGCTTGTGGCCTCCTAGTCACAGATGGCTTAAGGCAGGGCGCGCGCGCACACACACACACACACACACACACACACACACACTCCTGCCGCTCTGTGTGTTGTTTCAACAGCCAACTCACCATATCATTGGCTGGGGAGGATCCCTTAGCCACAGCTGCAAGGGAGCCTGGGAGGACAAGGACTGCTCACCTTCAGCCTGGAGCTAAAGCAGCCAGATAGGAGAGGTTGGGACAGCTGTTTCTATAGCAGACAGGTTTTCTTGTCACTGCTCCCAGGGCATGTCATGCAGGCGGCAGGAGTCAGCTGTGTGAACTGGCCACCTGCACCCCTGCCTCCTACCCCAGGTCCTATGCCCTGCCGAGGGACTTCTAGTCATGCTAGTTCAAGCATAGCTAGAGCTATTCTCAGCCCCTTGCTGACCCGCTGCAGCTGCCCACTGAGATCTAGAGATTGAGATCTCAGGTTACACTGCATGGCCTGCTGGAGTAACAGGATACTCAGTCTCCCAAAGTCTGGCCGCTGGCTGAATCCCAAGGATCTACAACCGGTGCTTCTGCAGGAGGCTGCGTGGTGCTGAGATGGCTTTTGGGTCCCACCAGGTGGACAGGTGTTGACACAGCACTCCCAGCTGTCCTTCCTCTGCCCTTCACCCAGCAGCCCAAGCTGCTGAGATGAATGACTCACTGGTGACTGGGAGCAGGGACGGGGCTGAATACCAAAGAGCTACCTGGCCTCGTCTCCTGGGTTCTGGAGGAGGATGTGGCTTGCCAGACTTCAGGAGCCTGGAACCTTGGACTTGGAATTGTCATATTCGTTTGTTTGTTTGCTCATTTGTTTGTTTAAGACAGGTCTTCTCTCTGTAGCCCTGGCTGTCCTGGAACTTGCTCTATAAACCAGGCTGGCCTTGAACTCAGAGATCCACCTGCCTCTGCCTTCTGAGTGCTGGCATTAAGCTGTCAGCTTCCCTGGTGCTGAGATGACAGCTGTATTTCCTCACACCCAGCCTTGGGCCATTTTCTTCTTCGGTCACACTGGACAGCTGTTGTGGATGCCATTTCCTGAGCTCAGTGTCTCCCCTGAGAGGCTCAGCCCAGGCACCACCTCCTTACCAAGCCTCGTGGCTGTTCCACCACCTAGCTTGAGCCTCTCAGTGAGCTTTGGGCTTAGCATAATCTGTGTCTCCCTTGTTCCACTTCTGGTCCCTGTGCACCTTGTGCCTACAGTGCTGCCACTTCTCACATGGCTTTTTGTCACCCAGAGTTTTATTTGGCCCCCAGTGGCTGAGTGTTAGAGGTGGGACTGGGCATCACACAGATGGGGCGGCTTTGCCAAGTCTCGTAGCCTCTGTTCAGTTCCTCCTGTAGAGCTGAAGGGAAGGATGCTACTAATGGTTGTATAGACACACACTTACAGAGCCAGTGTAATATGGACAGTGCCAGCCCTGGATCTACCCACCTGCTTGCAGTGGGGGAGAGGGCAAACACTGAAGTCACTACAGGGGTCCACATCTGGGGGCATATGTCTGCCACAGGCCAACACCCTAAGTGGAACACAAGACTAGGTGATTTTGTTGCCAACTCTGGAATTACATTCTACTAAAGGAAATAAGTTGTCATAAGTAGGTAAACACTGGGAGATTTGCCTTAATAAAATGACTGAGTTAGACAAGAAAGCAAAAGAAATAGAGAAAAGAAGAAACCAAAGTATAGTTATTACAGTGGGCATGAGGATGAGGTGTGATGGCTTATACCTGCATACCTGCTAAAGCAGGAAGATTACAAATTCAAAGCCAGCTGAAGCTATATATTGAGACTGTGTGTACCCGCGCACACACAAGTGTGTGCATGCGCAAGAGCACGTGCGTGTGTGTGTGTGTGTGTGTGTGTGTGTGTGCATGTTTGCAAGTATTCTGGGCTCACTATAGTTTTGTATGTTAGGAAGCATGAGTTTAAGTATCTATAAATGTTCATCTCTAACATATCTGGTGCATGCCAGGCGCTGCTAACTCTACTGTCTGTAATCATTCATGTTCACTGGCCTGTGCTAGCATGAGTAAGAGCTGTGTGACCTGGAACAAATTACTCAGCCCCTCTATTCCTGAGTTGCCTTTATCTTTAAAAATGGGAAAAGAAGCCGGGCGTGGTGGCGCACGCCTTTAATCCCAGCACTTGGGAGGCAGAGGCAGGCGGATTTCTGAGTTCGAGGCCAGCCTGGTCTACAAAGTGAGTTCCAGGACAGCCAGGGCTACACAGAGAAACCCTGTCTCGAAAAACCAAAAAAAAAAAAAAAAAAAAAAAGTGGGGAAACCACCTATGGAGAAAGGGCAGCTAAGGTCCTGCAGGGTGATGGAAGAATTGAAGGGCTGACTGGAGAGCAGCTGTGGCAGTGAATGGCAGCTGTCTGCCTCACACTCCTGATGGGTGAGCATGGCTGTCCCCTCTGCAGAATGGGAAGCTGCTAGCCGAGAGAGATGGAGTGAGGAGGCGGAGTGAGGAGTTGGCCACAGAGAAAGATGCTTTGAAGGTGCGGCACGTGTCTAGGGCCTGAGGACCGCTCACCTCCCTGCACCCGAGTCAGCGCTGGAGCTGCTGAGAACACGCTACACCCTAGGCAGTCAGCTGGAGACCCCTTCAGAGCAGCCGACACCCACGGGTCTCACTGGCAGCTGAGTGAAGACCTGGACAGGGGCGGTGCGGGGGAGGAGGGTGTGCAGTGGGAGGCTGTTGGGAGGCCGGTGAAGAGATGGATGGGCTCTTTCCTTGGCAGCGGCAGCTCTGTGAGTGTGAACGGCTCATTTGCCAGCGTGAAGCAGTCCTCTCAGAGGTGAGGGGACAGATCTGTCCTTAGCATGCCTTGGCCCTAGCCAAGCAACCCATACCGGCCCAAGGGATTCTCCTAGGTTACAGTGTGGCCTGCAGGGTCCAGGCTGTCCCAGCTCAGCCAGCCCCCCTTCAGCAGCCTCATGTCTTGGGGGACTGAACCCTGCCTCAGGTAACTTTGTGTTCCCTACCCCAGCGTACCCGCCATGCAGAGAGTCTGGCCCAGACCTTGGAGGAGTACAGAACTACCACCCAGGTAGTACCTGAGCCCATGGCGCCCCTTCTGCCCGTCTCTATGGGTTCTTTGCAGCTGGCTTTCCTCCCTGCTAAGCAGGGCATCTCTCAGCCCCTTCCCTCCTCACTCTGCATCCCTGACCTCTAGTGGCTCTGTTTTGTGTGGACATTTTCCCCATAGCACTCACCTCTCTGGGGGCAACTGTCTCCCACCGGGCCGAGTCCATCTGTCTGTCTGGGTGACTCCTTTGTGTGTTTGTGAATCTGCCCCCTTAGAGTCCCTTCTGCTTTTGTGATGTTCTATGTCTGGTGCTCTGGGCTTCTGGGCTCTCTTAGTCCCGGACTTTTGGCCACTGCTGCTTCACGCTGGTCACTGGCAGTATGTGTCAGCAAGAGGAGCGTGTGGGCTCCACAGTGGCCCATGCTCTGCTTCTTACAGGAACTAAGGCAAGAGATCTCACACCTGGAGGAGCAGCTGAGTCAGAGCCAGGAAGGCCCAGAAGAGTGAGTGGTGCTCAGGAGGAGTGGGGATTAGGAGTGGCTCGCGGAGAGGGGAGGAGCAAGTGGATGGTCAGGCCTGATGGGCAGGAGAGGGCTGGGCCACAGGGTGAAGTCTGTTCCAAAAGATAGGCTTCCCCTGTGTGTGGGCAGGCTGCTGGAAGGGGCTGAGGCAGGAAGAGGAGGCTGGCTCACGGCCCTGCCCCCATCACTAGACTTGGAGATCCGAGCTATCCGGCAGGTAGGCTCTGCTTCCATGGAAGCTCTCCATGTGTCCCTGTGCAGACCCTCACTCTGGCCAGAGAAGCACCTCGTCATCGCCTGCCCTTCTCCAGCTTTCTCTGCCTTAGCCCCAGCCCTGAAAACTCCGAGGCCATGTTCCTTAACATCATCTCTCAACAATCTCTGGTTCCTCCATACCTGTTCCAAACCTTTCCACTTATTGTTTTATCCCAGCCCCACACCTGTGCCCCCCTCACCTCTGTCCTGCCTGGGCCCCCACTTTTCTCTGGCCCTCCCAGGTTCACATACAGCTTCTGCTTCCAGGAGCAGGATGTAGCCAGTGCTGGCCTCTCTGGTCCTCTGTATGGAGTGTGGCAGTGGGAAGAGGTGGAGGTGGAGCCTGAGCCACAGGAGGAGGCTGAGTTTCCCCCTGAGGACCCTGCTAGGCAACAGGTACTCAGAGAGAGGCCCTGAGCCCCAGGAGTCCAGGGGTCCCCAAGGCTTTACCCTCTCTGCTCCTTTGCTGTGTCATCTACTCATTGAGCTTGCAGAGAGCCTGATCCAGGCTGAGGGTCCAGCCAACAGCACACACCCTGCCCTCAAGGGACAGACAAAGTCTGGCTGCCCCATAGAAAAACCTGTCAAGATGCGCTTATTCGTGGTTGTACATATTGTGAGAGACATGAAGTGTCATATTAAAAAGCTGCATGGTGATAGTGGCGCACACCTTTAATCCCAGCACTGGGGTGACAGAGGCAGGCGGATCTCTGAGACCAGCCTGCTCTACAGAACAAGTTCCAGGAGAGCCAGGGATACACAAAGGAACCCTGTCTTAAAAAATAATAGCTGGGCATGGTAGCACATGCCTTTAATCCCAGCACTCGGGAGGCAGAGGCAGGTGGATTTCTGAATTCAAGACTGGCCTGGTCTACAAAGTGAGTTCCAGGATAGCCAGGGCTACACAGAGAAACCCTGTCTCAAAAAACCGAAATAATAATAATAATAATAATAATAATAATAATAATAATGGGCTACACAGAGAAACCCTGTCTCAAAAAACCGAAATAATAATAATAATAATAAGAGAGAGAGAGAGAGAGAGAGAGAGCTCAGACTAAAATGATTCCAAGCTACCCAGAGGTTCTATCTCAAGAACAACAGGGGCCTTTCTAGCCAAGGCCTATACTATGTTAGGCAATTACTCTACCGCCGAGCAGAAGCCCCTGTGTACTCCTGAGCTGGCCCTGTATACAGATGAGTCACCCAAGACAAGTGACCCCAAATGGTCCAGTTTAGGTAGCAGCTGGCCTGGGATACAGGGGGTGTCTGCTCCAGGTGGGGGACAGTAGAGGGAAAGTGACCTTGTCATAGGACCTGAGGTGCTTGGGAACATAAGCCACACCATGGTCTCGGGTAACTCAGCAAAGGGTCTGTGTCCGGCTGTGAGTAAGGGTGGGCAGGAGGGTGGTCCCGAGAAGGGAGGTGGGGGAAGGAGGAGGGGAAAAGAAGGGGGGCAAGATGACCAGAGAGCTATACCCCAGCTCCCAGGAAGTAGGAGAGGAGGATAGGCCCTCAAGGTCGTCCCCATCCTCTGGAACATAGTGAGTCCATGCCAGAACAAAACAACAACAGAAAGTGCCAGGGTGGTGGAGTTGGTAGCTGAGGGCACAGGCACACAGGAGGTGTCTCTGGAGAATGGACCCTGCAGAGGAGTAGGGGCATCCAGAGACCCCCCAGAGGGAAGAAGGAAGAAAGTATTGACACCAGCTGGTGCATGGGGGAGGGACATCCTGGGGACATCAGTCTCTAGTCCTGAGGAGGAGTTAGAGTCATCAGTGCCCATGGCGTATCTGGCTTTTTGTGGGTGCTGAGAGGGGACCCATGGAAAGTTTGGAAGCTTGTATCCCTGGGGGCCGTTTACATCAGTCTGGATCTCACTCAGGTAGTGGGTACCTTGCTGGAGCTGGATCAGAAACCCAGAGAGGGTTTCTGGTGCAGAGTCCAGGAGACCAAATCTTGGTGTTCTGCAGACAGGCTTGCAGAGAGAGCCAGTGCGCGCTCCAGAAGGAAGCAGAACCCCATGTTTGAGGTAAGGATCGGGTCAACAGCCCTCCTCTGCCGCGGTGATGTAGTTCTGTTTGTCTGCAAGAGTCACATCCCCCTCCTCCATCTAGTCTGTGGCTGTCTCAGAACCTGGACCTGCCCTCAGTACATCCTGACCCTGGCAATTCCAAAAAGGGGTGGGCAGAGGAGGCCAGGGGCTCTGGGAGGCACCCCAAGGACCAGGCTAGGTTTACAGTAGTCACCCTTCAGGGAGCAGAGGTGCTGGGGAAATACTGATGGGGGCCTTGAGGGTTCCCAGGCCTGGAAGACCCTGCAGGCTCCAAAACCAGTATTAGGCACCAATAAACGGCTGGTGTAAGCTGCCATGGGTCCTGGGAGTCCAGCTCTATGAAGGATGGGGGTGTATTTTGAGGCCTTACTCAGGCTTTGAGTAAGAATGGAAAGTGCTGGATGTCTGGTCTCCGTGCCTTCAGCTTCCTGTGGTGCCCCCTCCTCCAGACTCCTGCTGCCGCAGCTAATGAGGCCCCACACAGCCTCTAATTGGACTTGTCTGGGCAGAGCTGAGGTTGGGCTGGCTCAGGGCTCTGATCAGTGTGACCTCCTCCTACGTCATCAGGATGGAGGGAAGAAGGGACTTACGCCCCTGGGTAGGACTGCCACCAACACATTTTCAGGGTGGCAAATGCTGGAGCTCAACAAGGGACGGGGCTGGGGACTCAACACCCCTCCACGTGAGCATTTCAGGGGGTCCCACAGCAGTGTACAGTGGGACCGGGCTGGGAGCAGCTGTGTGCCTGAGGCTGCTGGCTTGATGGCAGCTACAAGGTTAGATCTCTGAGGCCATGTCCCTGAAGCATAGGCTTCGGGTGTGGGGGTGGCACTGACACACCCAGAGAAATGATTTGGACATGGGAGAGCCCAGATAGTAAGGTACCGGGGCTGGGAGAGGGGAGCTGGATACCCAGTCTCTAACAAAACCCGAAAGACCAAGGCTGAGAAATGGCACAGTACCAGTACCCTCACGGGTGCCCAGGGTTCACACACCCTGGGGTGTCTGGTTTGGGGGCAAAGCAGGAACCTTGGTCCCACCTATGTTCTGCTGGAAGAAGACAACTAGGAATGCCTGGTTCAAGGGCTTCTGAGCCTTTGGGGATCCCAAACTCCAAAATTTGCTTTTTAAAAATTTCTGAGAGTGGGAAAAGAACAGGGAGGCAGGGTGTCCAGTGACTTTGTTTGCTATAGGTTGTCCAGAAGACAGGAAGAGGAGGAAGAAGAAGAGGAGAGCTGGGTCCTGGTAGGCAATCTCTGGAACCTGTCCCATCCCCAGAAACTGAGGGCCTAATGCCAGCTCTTCCCTCAAGCTTGTACTCCTCAGGAACAGACAGAAAAATCATTCGGTCAGGAGATAACAAGGCCCTCGCTGCAACTAATGAGAGGCAGGGGTCGGGAGGGGGAGGCTGAAGGCAATTGACAGCCAGAATATTCCCTGGAGACCCCAGCTACATTGAGACAGGCTGCAGTTTCCACACTCTAAGCCTGGGATCTCACAGATGCAGCCCCGATTGCATCACAGACTCCCACACTCACCGAACAAGGAACTTGTGGGCTCAAAGATCTGACTAGACTGCCTGGGCCTGGGCTCCTCCACAGGACAGGTAGAGGTCTCAGCCCAGCTCTTGTCAAGGGGAGGCAAAGGAAGTTGATGAGAGATAAGGCCAGGGTCTGCTGAGGAATGGAGGACAGGCACTGGAGTCCTCACCTGCCTGTCACACTCAGGCCCCTCACTGAGGAGATCCAGCTCCTCTCCATTCTCAGCTCAGGGCCAGGCAGAGTGGGTGCAAGACCTAGCAGTCGAGAGTGGCATGCTAGTTGGTTTATCACTGCTGGTCATTGTATTTGGAGCAAATGCGGGCATCGGAAGACCCTGACTGGCAGACAGGTGGCCCTTCCAGAGAGACAGGAGGAAGGGTGACAGGCTGGCACTGGGAGAACACTTAGCCATAGCATGTGTGCCCGGTATAGGAACACACACCTGTAAACCAATGCCCTGGGGGGTGGAAACTCACCAGGATCAGGAGGGAGGAGGGCGGGAAGTGCTGACTTGTTAACTATGGCCTCACAGGCTCACAGGCGCTGTTCTTGCCCTGCCCGCTTTCCCCATTCACTCACTCACCCGGTGAGCAGAAGGCTGTAGTCATCCCTGACCAGTGGGGACACATAGCCTCCTGTGCAGTCTGCATCCAGGGTGCCAACTAAGGGCTGCAAATTCAGTGAGTGCATGTGTTCTGTCCTTCCTCCACCCAGGCTGACCCCTCCAGCCCTCTGGGAACCCCTCACCATAAACTCTCCCCAGGAAGCTCTCCTGAAAGGTAAAGGGACACTTGGGAACTGGGAAGGGACTGAGGACAGACCGAGCCTAGTAATAATGTCTGTCCCTTCTGCCTTCCAGTTGCCACGTTGTGCCAGAGATGCACCAAGCCCTCATGCCTGTGGTGAGAGATCTGGTGCCAGTTGAGCGGTCACGGTCCCAGCACTGTCTGTGTCCCCAGCACTCCCCAGGGATCAGGTGTGCCCTTTAAATGTGCCCAGATGCAGGTGGGAGTGCCAGTAGTTTGTGAGACCCATCTTCCTGGGGCCACCTTCAGCCTCTCCTGCCTCCCCTCCAGAATCAGCCAGCACCCACTGGTCCCCACACCCGTCTTGGGCCTGCTGCTGCTGCTGTTGCTCTCCATCCTGCTGTTCAGCCAGTCCCCGCCACCCACCTGGCCGCACCTGCAGCTCTACTACCTACAGCCGCCACCAGTGTGAGGCGCCCTTCCCAGCAGACGGCCCACCCCTTCCCAGCACTGTACCTCCTCCGTCAGCATGGGACCCACATCCCTAAGTTGTGTTATGTGACCATGGCCTCTCCTGTTTCTTAACAATAGCAAATCACGCAGTACTGGCTTCAGCACAGGATGATTTCCTCATCACACAAGTGCGGGGGAGGAGGACAACTGGGCCCCCGCTGGGTCAAGAGGGAACCCAAGGTCTCTAAGCTTTCACCATCCTTCTCTCCTGCTTTGGAGAGCTTGCTGTCCCTGAGTTGTGTTTCTTTGTGGTAGACCAGGCAGGCTCCTCTGCTCTGAGCACACAGCCTGGTCAGTCGGTGTGTTTGAGCTGGCAAGCTAGAGGCTCTTCTGACAGCTCCTCAGTGGCAACATCATGAAACATGGGGCTAAGCAAGATCACTGGCTTGTAGACTCTGAGCTCTGGAATTGCCAGACTGCTCTGCGTGGGGCCACTGGATCATAAGCACTCCAAGCCAAGACCTTGCTGCACCCTCGGCTGCACTCAGTTTTCCCTCCTTAACACTGGCTCCATGGTTTCCAATGCCAGGAGCCTCTTGGAGCCTTTGGACTAAGATGGGTGCAGCCTGAGCACAAACACACCCTGTATACGCATGCGTGCAATATTCTCTGGGGTTGCCCTCTCCAAGAAGGTGCCGCCAGCCTGCACTGTTTTGAGAGGCGGTGTAGTTGGTATACAGTTGGCAGCGGGAGGGTGTTCCAGGCTGAAGAGTCCGTTCAGCCGAACAGCTCGGCCATGGGAAGGAGAGTCAGGAAAGGCAGGCTGGCAGCCTGGGCAGGCTCAGAGAAAGATGCAGAGGTCAGCCTGGGGCCCCAGCTGAAAAGTTCTTCCCAGAGCCCAGACACTCACAACAAGACTCCAGCCATGTGTGGAGCGGCGGGTGGAACTAGTTCTGAGCAGATCCTTGTGCGGAAGGACAGGCCTGCGCTGGCCGGCAGGGGAAGGGGGCTGCTGGAGGAGGGTGGTAGTCCAAAAAGAGCCTTTTCGGAAGAAGGCCTTAGAGATGGGTGACCTCTTTGGTCGCATCCTAAGCTCTAAGGCGGTTTGATGGCTGGAGACAGCCGTCAAAAGTCGGGATTTCGGGGCGTTAAGTATCTCCTCGCGGAAGCACGGATTTCTGTGGGCGCCTCCTGCTAACCGCTTCTGCTTCTGCGCGGTAGACCAAGCAAGAGCAGCAAGAGGCAACTCCGCCCTCACAGCATAAAAGCCAATGAGGACTCGGTCCGCCTCCAGAAAATGCAAATTTTAGAGGGCGGTCTCCTGGACCCCACCCTCCTCCAGACCAATCAGGGCGCGGTCCGCTCGCTCCGCGGGCTCTCCGAATAAGCAGGTGGGGACCGCGCCTCCCAGAGCGGCGGGCTCTGCTTAGTTACCATCTCCCGCACCTGCCCAGCTCAGAACTGCTGGAGCCCTCCCGGGCCGATGAACACGAGGCCCTAAAAGGTTATGAAATCCCGACCCAGCAGGGTATGGTAACGCACGCCTTTAATCCTAGCACTTGGGAGGCAGAGGCAGGCGAAGTTCTTGAGTTCAAGGCCAGCCTGGTCTACAGAGTGAGTTCCAGGGCTACACAGAGAACCCCCCCCCCAAAAAAAAAAAAGAGAACGGACCAAAACAGAACTGAATCAGGGACCATTCGACTGTGACGAAAGGAGAGCGGAACGGGCTAGGGAATCCGGAGAGGACAGAGTCTCGAGACAGATGACCCAAGAGGGAACCCGGAGAAGGCGGAGACCAGCGAGGATGCGGAGGGTCCCGGTTGTAGCGAGGCTGTGGGGCCCCCTCCCCGCACACCCACAAGAGAGCGGCGCAGCAAAGAGGCGCAGTCGCAGTGCGACAGGCTCTTTATTAGACTCAGGGCGCGTCCAGTAGCAACAGCTTCTGCATGTAAGAGTCCAGCCACCGGCGGCGCTCCAGGGCTGCCAGCAGGCGTGCGCGCTCCCGAAAGGCCGCGTCGTCAGCTAGCGCCAGGCTGCGCCGAGACAGGGGGCTACCCAAGCCCGCCCAGGCACGGCCGGGGGCGCGGAGACTGCGGGAAAAGAGATGCGGTGATTGCGCGCTAGGCCCCACGGGCCACCGCGGGTCCCCACTGCAGTCGGACTCTAAACACCCCTGCCCCCCCCAACTCCCCGCACGCGGTATCTTGCCTTCCTTGGGGGGGGGGGGTTCCTTCCTTCCTTGGGTGTCCAGGACCTCACACCTACCTGAACACACCAGCGAGGGGCAGGGCAACACCTGAGGCAGGGCCAGTGCCCCAGGGCACAAGCAGTAACAGCAGCAAAAGCAGCAGCAGCCGCTCTCGGGGGCTCCTGGACATCTGGCAGGTCTCCATCACCTGTGGATACAGGGGACAGGATCTCAGTGTCACCATCCCGCCCAGAAGCCTGGGGCCCAAGGTCCAACTCCGCCACCAGCCTCCCGCGGGACCCCCTACCGTGCAGTTGGCTCAGGCAGCTATGCTCACACCCCCTTTATATACCCTCACAGCCCCCGCAGCGGCAGTGACGCAGGCCGGGCTGGGGGCGCGGGGTCACTCCACCCCACGCTCATTAGGAGCCGCCAGCGGTAATGAGAAGCCTGGTGGGGCCCTGCGCTGCAGTGGCCAACACCAACTAATTGGGACCCAGAGCCAATACTGAAGAAGGGGGGGTGGTGGTACAGACAGAGAGGTGGACACAAGGGGTGTGTCAGAGGGATAAAAATAGAGACTGGAGAGGGGGACCATCAGAGCACAAGTCGGGAACACAGAGAGAAGCAGGGAAGAGAGAGAGGGACACAAGGGAGGAAGAGAGAGGAAATAACCTCCAGACAGAAGGGCAAAGACAAGATGCCTAGGAAGGGAATAGCAAGAAGAGGAAGGCTGAGAAGAGAGGGTGTGGAAAGGAGCTGGTCAGGAGAGAGAGAGAGAGAGAGAGAGAGAGAGAGAGAGAGAGAGAGAGAGAGAGAGAGAGAGAGACAGAGAGAGACAGAGAGAGAGAGAGAGAGAGAGGAGAGAGAGAGAGAGAGAGAGAGAGGCAAACAGGTGAAGTCACCACTGTGAAATGGGACACAGGAAGCCCTGGGCTTCCACTGGGAAAAGTCTTCCCCCTCCCTACAAGGGACACGGGGCATGGTGAAGATAAGGCCAACCATTCATACCTGGCATGTTTCAAGGGGGCTCCCAAGGCCACCCTATGGTGCCATACACTCAGGAGGCAGAAACAGAATCACTGCAGATTTGAGGCCTGTGTATGCTACATAATAAGACTGTCTCAAAGAGGGGTGGGGTGGGGATAAAGAGCAACCCCCTCCTCCCGTATCATGGGCAAGGGAGGTGAACAGGCCCTGGACTCCTGCCTCCACAGAGGGGCCAGACTTGGAATCCCAAACAGAAAGGTGGTCCAGACAGGGCCCCCCACTTCTATATTCTGAAAGCCTGGATTCCTAGATTCTTCAGTCTGAAGAGAACAGAATGGCCTGGTGGGATTAGACTAAAAAGGTACCAGGGACTTAGATCCTTAGATCTGAGGGGGGAGTGGGAGAGGACATAGAACTCGTTTTTTTATTTATTTATTTTGTATTTTGAGACAAAGTTTCTCTGTGTAGCTCTAGCTGCCCTGGAACTTGCTCTGTCAGCCAGGCTGGCCTAGAACCCAGCTCCACCGGCCTCTGCCTCCCAAGTGCTAGATTAAAGGTGTGCGCCGCCACCACCACCCAGCGCCGCCACCACCACCCAGCTGGATTTTGTGTCTGTTGGGTTGATAGCTTTGTGTGTGTGTTGTGTGTGTATATTTGATTGGCTGGGTTTTATTGTTTTAGAGTTGCTGTAGCTCAGGCTGTCCTGGCTCTCACTATGTCACCTAAACTGGCTTTGAACTCATAATCCTTCTGCCTGTGCCTCCCGAGAGCAGGGATCCCAGGTCTGTGCCATTGTACCCTGCCAAACCCGGGCTGCAGAGAGATCATAGCTCGGTTCAATCCTAACTTCCTTTTCTACCCTATCGATGAGGTCCTATGTCTCCGTCCCTTTAAGAATCCCAGCCTGTTGCTAGGCTCTCAGGATTCCCCAGGGAGGGGGTCAGGTGCGTCACCTGTCACCTGTGTGCCTATGGGACCCTACTGCCTGTTCCTTCCAGCTCCATTCGGCTGCACTCCCTGCCTATGTCTTTGTTCAGAGCTGATCATCTGCTGTTGTCTTTGACACCACCGAACAGGTAAGAGCCCCCGATTCCGGATGACCCTGTCCCACCCCAGCTTGCTCACTCCTGCTCACCCCTGCATCTCCAATCCACCACAGGAGTTCCTGGAGCCCTAGCTCCATCCTCTGTAAACAGGGGCCTGAGCCCACTGTCCTGTCTGCATCCCCATCAGGTTGAGGAGTCCACACCTCACATCCCTATTTCTTAAAGCCCTGGAACTCTAAGATCCAGACATTATCTAACCTGTGGTCCAGGGGTCCCATGTCCTTTCCCCTGTAGCCCTTCAGCCCTGCTTGTAGGCCCCAATATTCAAAATCTCTAAGTACCTAATTTCTGGCAAGAACCAGAGACATGGACTCAGAGCCCAACAGTTTGCGTCTCAGGACTGTGGAGTCTTCCTCCTCTCTCTGAGTTTGGGCCCCAGCTCTTCATTCTCATTGTCCTCAGGTGTTAAAGCCTTTGCAGTCCTGGTCTCTTAAGAGCCTTGGGAGAAGGTTGTCCTATGTCCCCTTGGCCATCTGACACCCTCTAAAGGTGAAATCTAACATTTGTGGGACCTTGGAAAGGTTTCATCCTGTCCCAATTTTTCAGGGACCCCACTGGAAAACGTACTACCACCCCCAAGAATCCCTGAAGTCCTGTATCCTTGGTGACCGGTTACCATCCCACAGCCTCCAAGGAGTTGCTGTTGGCTTTTGCCAGGGTCCCTAGACGGATCTGGACCTCCTGGGAGCCGGTAGGTGTGGCCTCTGGGAGTGGGTGTGGTGTTTGAGTGGGCGTGGCTCCAGATGCTTTGGCCTTGACTGTTTCCTACTCCTTCCACAGCTGTAAGCATCTCAGAACCATGCAGCCCTTCAGCCCCATCTTCTGGCACCTCCTTTTTCTCCTTGATGGCCTGAGTTCCAGGGCAGCTCCCTCACCAGGGCAGCCTGTGGGTTCTGATCTCCAGGGGATGCTCCAGCCCTCTGGGATGCCCACTGGTACTCTAGAAAATCTTACTAGAGATCAACCTACCCCAGGATCCTCTGCAAGCCATCCTCCTGAGCATTCCGGGACACCACCCTCAGCTTCCCCTCACATCTCCACAAAAAGCTTAAGGGAGCCCCCCAGCCCCAGCCCCTTTCTTTCTCTAGACACCCCCATACCTGACCAGCTCACATCAGTAGCAGAATCTCAGGGTACTTCACAAACGAGCCCCTCCAAGGCAACACTTGCTAAACCTTCTGAGACCCCCAAACCTGACCCAACTGGAATTTCCCCGACTGAATCTCCAGAAACCCCAAAACATAACCCCTCCAACACCTCACCCTCAGAGTCTCCTGAGTCTGTATACACTGACCCCACACCAACTCTACCCCATGAATCCCCTGAAATCTCCAAAAGAGATACCCCCAAACTCTCACCTGGTGAAGGGTCTAAGATACCAAGTCCCAGACCCACCCAATTCCTCAGCTCCAAATCCCCAGAGATCTATGAGCCCAGTGCCACCAGAAACCTAACTTCTGCATTGCTGCCAACCACCCACCCCGACCCTACAGAAAGTCCACAGTCAGTCTTTCTCACCACTCACAACTCCAATCCCACTGATGTCCCCCAAACACAATTCCCCGCAGCCCCCAACCAAAATCTAACAGAGATGGCTAGGACCTCTGACTTGGAAACCAGCTCTGGTCTTTCCACCCAGCCAGCAACCTTCAGGGGGGAAGCCACCCCTCCCAGTGAGCCAGGCCTGAGTCCCAGCCCAGGAGCCCCTGCAGTCACCCGAGTTGCCACCCCTGGCCTGTCCACCTCAGATTCCCCAGGGACCAAAGAGCTGCACGTACCCCAGAACTCAGACCCTAAAGGGCCAGACACCCCTCTTCCCTCAGCAAGGATTGCAGGGCCCCCTGCTCTTCCAGAGCACCCCAATCAGGTAGCCGCTGCCCCTCAGAGACACAGCCGAGGAGACACAGTCAACACTATCATCGTGGTGGAGCGAGTGAAGGAGACGGGTGAGGGGGCTGGGGGCTGAGACTGGAGCCCTGGGTCTGAGGGAGGAGAGGTGGATCTGGATCCCTGGGTATGAAGAGGGGTCTGGAACTAAGGGAGGAGAGTTGGGTCTGAAGGAGGAGGGCTGGGTTTGGATGCCTGGTGTGTGAGGCAGTGAGGCTGGGGCTCCTGGGTCTGAGGGATGGGGGCTGGGTCTGGACCCCTGTGTCTGAGGGAAGAAGCCCTCAGCTTAGATTAGATGGCTGTGTCCTTCCTCAGGGGTGACTCTGGTCAGCCGCCCACGAGGCTCCGTCGGTGGGGCTCTGTGCCTGTTCTTCGCGGGGACGGGGCTGCTGATTGGCATCTTCCTCCTGCTGTGGTGCCTCTACCGCCGAGCCTCCAGACACAGGTCCTTTGCCCACCACCGGCTCCGGGACAGCGGAGAGGAACCAGGTGAGAGCTCGCTCGCCCGCCCGAGAAGGACCTTATCCAGGCCTTAGAGGGGACTTAGAGCTCCCTTCTCAAGAACCCAGACCCCTGTCCAAGGTTAAGTCCAAGGCTCGACCCTACCATGGACTGGTCCCAGCCCGATACATCGGAAATTATTCCTCTTCCTCCTCCCACTTCCTCCTCCTCTGAGATGGGATCTCACTGCTCAGATTCACACACACACACACACACACACACACACACACACACACACACACACACTACACTCCCTCTCTGAGCCTAGATCCCCCCCTACACCCACACACCCTCTCTGCTCAGTTAAGCCCCGCCTAACTGTGTACCACACCCCCCATCGAGGCTTGCCCACCACCCCCCCCCACACACACACACACACGCGCGCCCGCAGGCACGCACGGACACGATTGCAAGCCCTCCCTCGCCCTTGCAGTCTTGCACCTCGATGCCCCGAAGGACCCGCTGGATCTCTACTTCTACGCCCCCGACGCGTGGGTGCCCTCCCACATCGCCACGCAGCCGCCCCCTTCCACGCCCCCGCTGCCGCCCAAGCTGCCCCCTCCGCCTCGTGGGCCGCAGCGCCTGGAAGCCCTGTCGCCCGCCGCGCTGGCCCCCAACTTCGTCTGAGGACCGCGCCCGCAGACCCGGCCCAGCTTCCACGCCTAGAAGGGACCCCAGAGCCAGGCTGAACTCCCCAATAAACCACCTCGCCCACCGGAATCTGTGCCTGCGTGCGCGCGCGGCGGGGCGGCGGGGCCGAGGGGAGAAGCTGAGGGGCAGACCGGGCGGTGGCGGAGGGGAAACTGGGGGGTCGAGCGTAGGGCAGCAGGAAGAGACCGGGGTCTGCACACCGGGGCCCACGTCACGCGACCACCTGATCCGTACACCACAGCGTTTATTGGGAGTGGGGTGGGGCAGGGCGGGATTTACGTCACAGAGACAGACACCAAGACACGACCCTGCCCCAGGAACAACCTCCTCTCCCAGCCCCGCTCCCTTTCCTGGGATTCTGTAACTCTTCTCTCACACACACACCCCCACCCAGATTTCTACGTTGAAAGAGGGGTCTCCATGAGGGGGAGCACCCCAGATTTGGAATCATTTAGCCCCTGAGGGACACACGACAAATGGCCACTGAGAATCCGAGGGCAGTCTGGAACCACCCAGGAGAATAAAGTGCAAGGATTTGGGGGGGGGGGGGATCCTGAAACCACCACGGGGAGGAAGAGGTGGCCTCGAGCCACTGAATTCATAGCTTTGAGCAGCCACTACTGAGACCTGAAAACTGAGTCAGAAAAAGAGCACAGGGTGAGCTGAGCCATTCTGGCCATCTCCCTGGACATTGATTGTTCTAAGCTAAGGACAAGGCCTGGCAAAGTGTGCTGGTGAGGGGACGGGGGGGGGGGGAGGAAAGGGGGGGACTTGAAACCGCCATTGTCCCTCAGAAACGCTGGTGAGAATCAGTCCTGGGACCGGCGGCGGCATGGGTAAGGTTAGGTGGAACCAGCTTGGGAAATGCAGAACGGCTAGGCGAGCCTTGGGACTAATAGAGGACGACCATGAAGTCTTCTGAGTAGGGGACCACCTGAATAATCGCGGGGTAGCCTGAGACTCCTTGGGGAAAAGGGGTGAAACCTCAACACCTCAAGAGAGGAGGAGGTTGAACTGTCCCTCCAAATAAAGCCCTCCAAGGGGAGATCGGAAACCACACGGGCAGAACAAGCGGAGAACGACTTTCAGGGGTGTCTGGGTATCCTGGAAACTGCTAGTGTGCAGCTTCACCCCCACCCCACCACCACCCCCAGCAAGAGGCGGCTGAGAAGGAAGGAGGGCTGGGCTGCTCGGACAGCACGGGGAACCAGGGGAGACTTGCATCCTTAGCCTGCGGCAGCAGAGGCGCCCAGGCTGGAGGTGGAAGTCCTGGAAACTGCCCCGCCGCGGGAGGCCCGTGGTCAGTAGTCCCGGACAGGGGGCGGGGGCCTGGGAGGCTGCACCGTGCTGTGCGTGGCCCCGTAGGAAGGCGGCGGCGCGGGGGGCGCCCCCGGGGGCTCGGCCTCGTCCTCCATGTCACTCTCGTCACTGCCAGCCAGCTGGTCGTGGCCCACAAAGCCACACTTCTCCTCGCTCATCTCCTCCGGCTCTGCCCACGGCTGCTTCTCTCCCGAAGCGAAGACCCCGTAGAAGATGACGCCGCCGTAGTGCACGAGGGAGGCGATGAGGAACACGTACTGCCACTCCTCCCGCGTCTGGGGGCAGACAGGGAGGTCAGAGAGGGATGGGTGCGCATCTGTCTGTTCGGGGGCTCTGCGGGGGTGCCGCCGGAGGGTAGCCAGCCTGGGCATACATATATGGGGGGCTGAAAGGTGGCTCAGGGCTTACGAGGGCTTACTGCTTGCTTTTGCAGGAGACCCAAGTTCGGTTCCCAGCATCCAAAAGAGGCTTCTCACAGTCGCCTCTGGAGGCTCAGCCCTCACATGCATATACACACATTGAAAACGACTAGGAGGCCAGGAAGCAGAGGCAGGTGGATCTCTGTGAGTTCAGGGCCAGCCTGGTCTACAGAGTGAGACTCTGACCAAAGGGGGGAAAAAAATGAAGTTGGTGAGATGACTGAGCGGGAACAGCGCTGCCAACCCGACCCACTGCCCGAGCTCTGCCCGTGGGACGCAATGACGACAGGAAGAGGAAAACTGACCTCCACACACATCCCATGCCGCAAATTAGCCCACACACATTAAGTTAATAAAAATAAATAAATTAATAAAGTTAATAAAAATAAATAAATTAATAAACATAGATTTTCTTTAAGAGCTAAAAGACAATCTCTGAGTTGGAGACCAGCCTGGCCTACAGAGCGAGTTCCAGGACAGCCAGGGCTACACAGAAAAACCCTGTCTTGAAAAAAAAAAAGAAAAAAAGAATAGATAAAAGAAAGGGAAGAGGGGCTGGAGAGATGCCTCAGAGGTTAAGAACACTGGCTGCTCTTGCCAGAGGTTCTGAATTCAATTCCCAGCAACCACACGGTGGCTCATGATCTGTAATGAGATCTGGTGCCCTCTCCTGGCCTCCAGGCATATATGCAGACAGACGCTATATACATATAAATAAGTAAATAAATAAATAAATAAATAAATAAATAAATAAATAAATAAAATAAATCTTTAAAAAAAGAATGAGAGAGAGAGAGAGAGAGAGAGAGAGAGAGAGAGAGAGAGAGAGAGAGAGAAGAGGAAGGAGCTAAGGAACATTGGGAATCTAGAAGGTTCCAGGCATTCTCTGATTCTCTGGGAGGGCTGTGCTAACCTTGTGCTTGGTCATTGCACCCACGATGATGGGGCACACCATCCCAGACAGTGTGCCCACGCCATTGGAAATGCCCATCAAGATGCTGGCATAGCGAGGGGCGATGTCCAAGTGGTTCACGTTAAACCCTGGTGGGGTATCAAGGTAGCAGACGTCATACCAAGTCCCCAACTCAGATAACCCACTGAAGTGCTACACCCACTCCATCCCCTGTTCTTCTGCGAGACTCGGTTTTTCAAAATTTTATATTTACTAATGTGTATAGGGGGTGAGGCAGGGAACTGAATGTGTGCATGCAGTCCCCGTAAAGTCCAGAAGAGGGCGCCTGATCCACCAGCGCGGGAGTCATTGGGAGTATGGTAGATGCTGGAAGCCCAACTCGGGTCCCTTCCAAGAGCAGCGAGGATTTTAACTGCTGAGACATCTCACTAGTTCCCAGGGCCCGAGCTGACTCCAGTACCCCAAATTGCCTATCTGAGGTTCTCACCAGAGATGGCAAAGCCACTGAAGCCCACAGCCAGGACCAGGAAGGAGATGGCCACGCCCTTGGAGTGCGAGTATCCGACCACCAGCAGCAGCGTGGCTTCCATCCCGAAACCTGAAGAGGGTCATGTCTCCCAAGTGCCCGTTGTGACTCCGTTGGCCACCTCGCCAATGACACTCCTGATCTCACCCCGACCCCCTTCTACTGACCCCTTCTAGTCACCTGACCTGCAGCTGACCTGACCCTAGTTCCACCAAACTAGAGTGGGTCCTGCTTCCCCGAGACCCAACCTGATCCATGCCCTTTGGTTCTCTGCCTCCAAAGCGTCCACTGTGATCCCACCTTCTGACTAGGCCACTCAGTAAGGACCCAATACCTCATCTCTGAACCCTCGAAAGACACTTCTCATAAGGAAGCTCAAGACCCCACTCATGTCTCCATCGCTTCTGAACCCCACTCTCAGCTGATCTTGCTAAGTCCCCACTCACAGCCTGGTGTACCCATGGCCTGTTTCCCTAAAACTTCAATTATGTCCAGTCTCCTGTCTCCTCAGGTCCCCCAGCCACAGCCCTCCCCATTCCCAGCCTAGTTTAAGTCTGGTTCCACCTAGCCTCGTGAGGGCCCCATCCTTCCAGTTCGGTGTCTTCTCTACACCATCCGGGTCTGCCTACCCTTCCACATGGTGGTCTGCAAACCTGACTTGGTGAAACTGTTGCACACCGCCCTTACTCACTCAGGTTGGGTCTGGTCAGCCACGCCCTTGACCCCGCCTTCACCCCGCCCATCAGTCCTCGGCTTTGTGCTCTGCTCCACCCACTCACCCCCGCAATTCATGAGCTTTCGCACGTTGGTCGTGGACATTATGTGACGACTGCGCAGAAAGTCAGCGATCTGGCCTCCGATGGGTACGATGATGGTCATGACAAGGTGAGGCAGCGCCGACACCAGCCCCACCTGTGAGAGAGGGTGAATGGGCATTCACACCAGGCGTGATTGGGTGACCCCCCACCTCCTCCTCCATCCCTGCCTCGGGACTGGACGCAAGCACCCTGTCCCTCACCCCCATCGAGTCCCCTACACCTGCACCCCCACCTTGCTGATCTCAAAGCCGAAGACTTCTTCAAAGTAGGCGGGCTGGGAGATGAGGAGCAGGTAGAAGGTCCAGCTGCGGCAAAAGTTGGCCACGATGATGGCGTAGACGGGCATGGACGTAAAGAAGCGCCTCCAGGGTGTGTTAAACTTCTGTGGGGGGCGGGGAGGGGAGGGCAGAGCAGGCCATGCTAAGACTGACACCGGGATGTGAGAACTTTGTGTCCCACTAGGGACCCCAAGATACTTCACAGAAGCCTGGAGAATGGGCTGCACGTTTCTCCTGAGGACTTGGGAATTCTAAATTGCAGCCTTCAGGTTGCATTACAAGGATGAAGGCTGGGTCCTGACTCCCAGAGGCTCCTCAGGCTTCATGATGACCCATAAATGGTAAGCCCAGTAAAATGTCTATTCAATCACTCACTCCCCAAAGTCTAGACACACCCACAGCGATAGCTAGCAAAAATTCATATTCTAATCCTCTCTGCTGTTTCCAACAAGGCCTCATGGGTGGCTCTAAGTCACCTAGCACCTACCATTCCTAATATGGGATCTAGCCCAGCTATTTTCTTTCTTTCTTTCTTTCTTTTTTTCTCCTCATTTTTTTCAGGAGAAACGCCTGCTAGGCAGATGCTCTTTCATTGTAAAACACCCACAACTCCTCACTAGGGGCTTCTGGGCAAATGATGCACCACTGAGCTAACCCTCTAACCCAGGTTAGAAAGAAAGCTTCAGTAAATACCTAGCCTGGCCTTGAACTCATTTTACAGCCTAACCTCAAACTGGCAATCCTCCTGCCTCGTCCCCACTTGCCCCCATTTGCCCCCAGCCTTTTGCTGGGCAGTTCTGTCTTCTCTGAGTCTTTGCACAGGTTTGAGCCAAACACACACACACATACACTCACACACGCGTGCGCGCGCACACACACACACACACACACACACACACACACACACAGGGTCATGTAGCCCCATGACCAACCGTGACAGGGTTCATGAGCTTAGCGCTCTCCCCGATGGCATCCTCAATGTATTTGCGCTCCTCCTCGGAGATGCTGGGGTGCAGTGCCGGTGACTCATAGGAAACAAGCAACCAGAACAGGTACCAAAAGATCCCGAAGCTGCCTGAAGCGGGGCAGCAGGGACATGGATATAGGGTGACATCCAGACCTGCTCAGCCAGCCCGAGTGCCACCCAGAATCATGCATCTGAGTCCCTCACCATAGACATAGAAGACAGAACTCCATCCTGAATACTGCACCAGGACCCCAGCCAGGGGCATGGCAACCACGGCCCCAGCGTAGGAACCTGAGGAGACAACGAAGAGAACAGACCTAGTCCCAGGTCTTTCCTAGATCCAGGAGAGCAGCCCCTCAGCCCTGAAATCTCTGCCACACCTACGCTGAGATCCCAGCTCCCAGCTCAGCCCCCAGCTCAGCCCTCCTCACACAAGAGCTGCTCCCCAGCCCCTTCCTCTCACCGCAAAAGGCTGTCGTTGCCAGCCGACTCCGTTCTAAGGGAGGGGCCCATTTGCTCCAGATGCCATGGCAAGCAGGGTATGTGACCCCCTAGGGAGGGAGCACGGAGGTCAACAAGAAGAGATGTGGTCAGAGAGGGAAGCAGGGTTTATGGGGCAGGCTTTACCTCCACCAATCCCTGAAGGATCCTCACGAAGATGACACAGCCATAGTGAACACGGGCTGCTGAAGGGATCAACATGTTTAGGGTGGAGGTAGCCACAATGGCAAAGCCAAAGACCCTGTTGAGAAAGGTGGGAGAAAAAAGAGTCTAACCACGCCAGATATAGTGAGGTGTTCGTGTGGTGCTAGCCATCCAGCCTTCATACTGCTCCTAGGATTTTTCCCTCCCTGCCCACATCAGGCCCTGTGTTTCACAGAACTAGAGGCTGCCTCCAAGATATGCCCTCAAACAAGGACCCTCCCAATTTCCCAGAGCCAAACCCAAGGCCACACCCTCTAGTTCCACCACACACAACTCCAATTTCTGCCACCTTGAGACACTACCACTGTACCTGTTGGCTGCGAATTTTTGGCAGATAAATCCTCCAGGAATCTGAGTGACAATGTAGCCCCAGAAAAAGGAGCCATGTATGAGGCCAACAGTCTCTGGATCCCAATTGAACTGGGCTTTCTGTGGGTCAAAATACACATCAAACTAGATGCCCTCCAGACTCTATCCTCCACCAATCAGCACCCATAGATTTAGCACCTCAGCCAATCAGCAACAGGATGCCCCACCCTCTGCCCAAATCTACCAATCAGAGCTCAGTGGAGCTCTACCCTTCTATGTTGCTAGGGCCTGCCCTACCACTTTAGCTACAGGCGCTGCTGCCTAGAAGCTCTGTTCTACTTGCTTGCTTACCTCAGTATCCCCTCCCTGAATATCCCCAAGTGTAGGGGTGACTGCCTCCTGTTTGTGGACAGACCTGTATGGGGTCTAGGCAGGGTCAAGAAGCAGCTAAATTAGGTGTGTTCCCAATTACAGTAGAGCAAAGGACAGGGTTTCAGGTAAGCCACAGACCAAACCAAGATTTTTTTTTTTCTTTTTCCAGTCAAGGACATAGCTTGTGCAATACCCAAGTTAAAACAACGTAAATCTGAGCTTGGACGAGGCTTTAGGTGTGGGCCAGAACTAATCAGGTGGACATAGGCAGAGGTGAATTTGGAAAAGAGCTTGAGATAGCAGTGAAATTATTCAAGTGTGATCCGGGAACATAAACGTGGGGCAGAGCCGGAAGTGAAAGGGCTAGAAGGTCCAAAAGCGGCCACAGTAGCAAACCTAAGGCTAGTGTTGTCTTTTCCGCAATCTGGGATGGAAAGGAGGCGGAGCTTCCTTTATATAAGGGCGGGGCTGAAGAAGCCAGGAACCGGGAGTGGGATCAGATCTGTAGGGAGGCACGGAAAGGCAGGACCAAAGGGTAATAACTGGGAAGGAGTGCGACCTGGACCAGGGACAGTGAGCAGGGCTCGCCGAAGCAGCTACCTGCACCACCACGTGGCCCCCACGGTGGGTTGTGCTGTTGTTGACCATGGACACGATGGCCACGCCCAGGTTGCAGCGGATGCCAAAGCTGATACAGAAACCCAGACCGCTCATGATGGCGATGATGTAGCGGCGAGGGAGGCCAAAGCAGGTGCAGTCCACCACGGGCGGGTCCCGCGTGTGCGTGGTCACCGGCCGCCCGTCGGCGCTCAGCTCCAGTGTCTCCGCGCCTTCCTGCCGCTTCTCCAGTAACCTGCAGGGAAGCGAGAAGCAGTCTCGGCCCCTCCTCCCGGTGACACAGGGGTCCTAGACTTAACCTTGCCTGGCTGCCCTCACTATGATGCAGGCACCTCTGGATCTGTGTTTCCCTCCCTCTGTCCAAGAACTCAGAGTTCCCTCTCTTCCCTGGGACACAGGAGTGCACGGCAAAACCCACGTCTTTTGCCAGACCCAGAATCTGAGTCCGAATTCCTTCCAGTCCCGGGAGTCCAGGCCTCCAGCTCTCTCCTGCCTCAACTCTGGGGTCAAGATCTTCAGTCGACTTCTCCCCAGCCCTCTCTCATCTCTCCCCACTAGGGAGTTATAGATTCTACACAACCCTTAGAATCAAAGAGCAGGTGCCTGCCAGCCCCCACCGCAAAGCTCCAAGACTGTCCCCAGCCCCCTCCAGCAGATGCAGATCCGAGTCTATTTGAGTCAGCAAAGGTACAAAGGAGAGCCCTGCGCAAAGGTGTCAACAGAGCAGATGCGTCCGAGCCATCTCGGCTATATATATCGACCCCTCCCCCTTCCGTCTCCCCCTGCGGTTGCCCTGCCCTGCTTCCAGGCCCCAGATGTGGGGCCGAAGTGGATCCAGCTAACGCCGCCGGAAGCCCATTCCCACAGATGTGGTTTGGGGGACTCCCTCACGGGGTGCCGAATCCAGCCGTCCGTCCGGCTTAAGTATCCATCCCTGGGGAATGTGGAGTTCAGACTCAGCCTAGGGGGCAGGGAGGGGGAGTGATAGCTGGTGTCCTGGCAAGGGACAGATGGCCCTGGTAGGGAGATTGGCGCATTCATTCCCCAGCGTGACTCTCGCCTCCGCCCGATCTGCATCCAGGATTGAGTCTGCGGTGATGGATAGGACTCGTGGAGGGGCTGCCGCCCAGCCTGAGAGAGGAGGCAGGAGACGGGAGAGCCTGACCTGGAGGCAGGAGGAAAGAGACCAGGGAGGTGGGGAGATTGCGGGGATGAAAGACAAAGAGCTGTGAAGAGTGGGGCAGAACCGAGAGAGAGAGAGAGAGAGAGAGAGAGAGAGAGAGAGAGAGAGAGAGAGAGAGAGAGAGAGATCAAAAGAGAGTGACCCAGAGAGTAAGAAAGCCAGAGTGGGAAGATGACAGAGACCTAGGGAGAGAGGGCCAGAACTCAGGGGCGAACACAGGAACTGACAGACAGGCAGCAAGAGACACAGCTGTGCCCTGAGGAGAGCGGAGAGTGCCTCTGATGCTAGAAAATGGAGAGATGAGGACACGCGGAGGACAAATGATCCGAGGCCATGAAGTGCCCGAGTGTGGGGACATTTAGTGTTCCGTGTGGCCCCTCTGAGGCGGGTAGGCAGTCAGGCAGGGGTTCGGGCTGCCTCCCAGGAAGGGGCGAGAACAGATGGAGGCGAGGGAGATGGGGACGGGGGAGGAGAGAACAGCCAGACGGGCTGGGGGAGGGGGAGGACCAAAGAACACAACCGACAGCCCCATACTGAGACTTAAGGAGGTGGGGAGGGGCAGGAAAGAAATGGGGTGGAGTCGGGCGGTGGTGGCACACCCTTTGATCCCAGCACTCTGGAGGCAGAGGCAGGTGGATCTCTTGAGTTGGAGGCCAGCCTGGTCTACAGAGAGTTCCAGGACAGCCACAGCTACCCTGGGAGGCTGAGGCAGGAGGATTGCTGCAATTTCAAGACCAGCCTGGGCTACACAGTGAGACAAGTGAAGGGAGGGGCAGAGATTAACCCAGTTGGTAGGATGTTTGCCTAGCATGTAGGAAGGTCTGAGTTCCCTCCCCAACACCACATAAGCCAGGTATATCAACACACATTTGTTATCCTAACAGAGGCAGGAGAGTCAGGAGTTCAAGGTCAGCTTGGCTATATAGTGAATTTGAGCCAGCCTGGGACACACCAGACTGTGTCTCAAGGAAACAAAACAAGCCGTGTGGTGCTGCTCACCTTTAACCACAGTACTTTAAGGAAGAGGCAGGATCTCTGTGAGTTCTAGGCCAGCCAGGGCTAATGGGCCAGAGCCTGTCTCAAAAAAGAGGAGGGGGGGTGTCCCAAGGATAGAAGGAGAGAGGGGATAGACAGTAAACAAGAGAAAGAAGAAAGGTAGAGGGAACACAGCCCAGGAGCTGGGACTTGAAGCCCTCAGAGTAAATCGCGTAGGAGTGAAGGGCCCCCTGCTCCCCTCTATACAGCATTAGCCAGTGAGACCAGAGTTTGACCGGGGCGGGGTTGATTTCTGATATTTGACTGTCTCTGAAACTATAGGTGTGAGTGTAACCCCTGAATTTTGATATTTGTTATTTATATTTGATGTCAGATTTCTCTAAGCCATGCAAGCTTTTCAAACAGGATTCTGAGTATCATACAAGATTTAAAAAAAAAAAAAAAAGCCAATCACTACACAGGAAGTTCAAGTGTGGCCCGGTGGTGTGAGCCTGTAATCCTACCACTTGGGAGATAAGAGGCAAGATGATCAAGAGTTCAAGGCCAGCCTGGGCTTCAGGAGATCCTATCTCAAATAACAAGAGTCACAGAAAACTCCCATCTCCTCTCTGGATGGTCCCAACTAGGCCAAGGATTTGGTAAGGGAATTCGTCCCTTGGGTTAGATGGAGTTTCCCCAAAGGAAGACCGTGTCTCAACTGCTCCCTGGGTATCTGTCCACTGCCTGCCACTCTGTCTTCCTATGCCTTGGCAGTTTGCTGGTCTCCTACTGTAGGAAACTGAGACCCCAAAAGCAGATCTCCCAGGTCCAAGGTCACACTCCTTCTGTGGGCCTGATCTGCTCCTGGCCTCCAGCAATGCAGTGCCCAGAGCCTGGCTGTAAGACGCAAGAACCCCTGGCTCCTCCACTTTGTCCTAAGTCACCCTGGGTTACACGGTCCAAGAGACCCCCTCCCCCCTAAGCTAGCAGCACACATCTCCAGGAACATCTATCGCTCTGAGCCTGGGAAGGAGACTGACCTGTGAGCCAATAATATCCCCCACTGTCAAAGTAAATAAATGCTTGCCCCCTTCCCAATTTTCGGCTGCTTCTCCTGCCTCCGGGGTCCCTGAATTCAGAAAGAGAAGGGGAGACCGGAGACCCAGAGGGGAGATGGAGAGGGTAAGGGAGGGGGTCTAAGGAATACCTGTCTCCTGCTGTCACCCCCCCCCAACCCCCTCTGCCAGCACATCTTTCTCTAGCTCCCCTGACTTCACGCTGGTGTATTTTGAGAAACTCGTGAAAGGAGGCGAGAAAAAGGGGTGGGGAGGGGCTGGGAATTGGAAAATGAAGAGGTGAAGCTGTCTCAGCTCCCCCCCCCCTCAGCCACATGCACATACTGCACCTTCCTGCCCTCCTCTGTCCACCTCGTCCCTCTCAGGTTACTAGAGGGTGGGGTTAGCTTTGGATCTAGGAGGTGAGGTACAGCAAGCTGGATCTAGCATTAGACTCGAGTAGCCCAGGAAGATGGTCTGAGGAACACGTAAAGGTGGACCCGGGCCTTGTGGGAAGGAAGCAGGGTCTGAGGGCACTATGCCCACGAGGCCATCTCTTCCCCGCACTGTGGATAGATATTTTTAGGCCTCTCAAGAGCTGAGTAATTTCTCTGACTTGGAGCCAGAGCTGGGGTTGGGGGTGAGAGGCTGGGAGGTGTCCAGGCTACCTCAAGGGACACTGGGGTCACTGGGATCATGGCCCTTGGTGGGAGCAAATATCGCCCAGTTCTAGCTTATATCCCTTGGGAAGTCGATATTACCCGCAAGATTAATTTGGTTTTGTGGCCTGAAACTCCCTTCATCCCCCTCACCCCCAGAACCTAGGATACCCCAGTTTTTCCCTCTCAGCTTAACCCCCCTCAAGGACAAGAACCAACAGCCCCAATCCGCTTTAGCTCCAGATTAAAAGCCTCGAGGGACTGAACCTGAGAAAGAGGAGAGATGGAGAGAGCCAGGGTGGGGAAATAGCGGTGAACAGTCAGAGATGCTGAGAGACAGATCAAAGTGGGGGCCAGAGGCCCAGGGAAGAAGAGAGGCAGGGGAATACAAGAGTCAGAGTCAGGACTGATGGACAGCTAGTGGGCGTCCGCCTTGGCTCCTAATCAGAGAGAGGGGACAGACACCCAGTGGGAAGAAGAACCCAGAGAGAAGAGACATATCTAAAGTAAAGACCGAGAAGCCAGGTGGACAGAGATCCAGAGAATGGGGGGGGGGGCACACAATCCCAAAGAAAAGTCGAGCCCGAGGTGCGGGGGACCAAGGGAAAGGGGAAACGATGATGAACTAGGCAGGGTGGAAGGACAGCACTGACAGGACGGAATCCTGAACAGATGGGTGGGTCTCCCCACACCGTGCCTGGGTGTCGCCTCTCTTCTCCCTCTGTCCGTTGCTCTCGGATGGAAAGGGGGCATCCTCTTCCTTACCCTCCCAGGAACCCCACCAGGCTCACCGGTGCAGCCTCCCCAGGGCGCGCCCCGCTAGCTTCCGAAACTCCTCCTGCCGGAACTCCATGGTGGCTGTGCCCACGCGGGTCCCCTGCCAATCCCCCCGCCCGCGGGCCCGGGCGGCCGCGTCCGGGATCCCGGGGTCCGCCCCGGCCCGGCCCGGCCCCGCAGCTCCGCTCGGGGGGGAACCAGGCTGCGAGTGCCGGCTGCCCGGGGCTGTAGCGGACTCAGCGTCGGGGCGGGGCGGGGCATCCACGCCCACCAAAGGAGGCCCCACCCCTTGTAGGAAGGACCCGCCCTCTCCTTCCAACAAGCTACCTGGAGATAGATGCTAGACCAGTCCGCTATGCCACTTGGCTTGCAGGCTAGACCCTCTCTCTTTCAGCTCTTCCATCCTCCACCTGTCCACCTCAAGGCCAGGTCCCTGGGACTGAACTCCGAGTTGCCTCGCTCCCCACTATAATACACTCCGCAGATACTCGGCACGTTCCAAGCTCTTTGAGTCTGCTTCTGAGCTCTCTTCCCATCCGACCTTTGGCTTGCTCCCTCGTTCTCTCTTTTTCTTTTCTTAAAAAAAAAAAAAAAAATTTTAAAGTGCCGCACACCTTTAATTCCAGCATTCAGGAGGCAGGCAAGTGAATCTGTGTGAATTCAAGGCCAGGCTGGTCTGTACATTGACTTCCAGAACAGCCAGGGCTACATAGAGAAACTGTCTCAAAAAAAAAAAAAAGTTTTTTTAAGTTTAATTAGGTATGCATGTTTTGCTAGCATATTATATATCTGTGTACTGCCTGTATGCCTGGTGGCATTGGAGGAGATGTGACCTGCCATGTGGGTGTTTGGAGCTGAACTCAGGTCCTCTGGAGTGCAGCCTATTAGCCTGTGACCGCTGAGCCATCTCTCCGGCCCCCTTTTTCCTTTGTTGGCCATACTGGGGATGGGACCCAGAGCCCCACGCCTGCTAGGCAAGCCCACCGAGCTACATCCCAGTCCTCGCCCAGGCTGCCCTTTGTGATCCCGCTGCAGCCTCCTGAGGAACTGGGGATACAGGCTGTGCCGCTGGACTGGCCTGGCTTCCTCACTTTTCGGGTTCCACTTTTCCCCTTGAGTTCACTTTTTTTTTTTTTTTTTTTTTTGGTTTTTCAAGACAGGGTTTCTCTGTGTAGCCCTGGCTGTCCTGGATCTCACTCTGTAGACCAGGCTGGCCTCGAACTCAGAAATCCGCCTGCCTCTGCCTCCTTCCAAGTGCTGGGATTAAAGGCGTGCGCCACCACGCCCGGCTGAGTTCACTTTTTTTATCTGCACCCATCTTCCTCTCCGACTTTCAACTCCCTTGCCTATCATCCGTTTAAACTCTGCTATAACCAGGCTTCACCACTACTGCCCTTCGTGCCCCATGGTTTCCTCCCCACGTCCCAAAAGTATGTCGGGTTCCCTAGACTCTATGTTACTCTTTTGGGTCTGGGCCCCATCAATTGAGCTATGTCTCCTCCCTTTGAGTTCTCTCCCTGCTCCCCAAGTATGTTTGGAGTCTTACATACTTGCTGTCTATGTTCTGTCTCTGCCTTCTGTGCCTGGCTCCTCCCCTTGGGTCTGACTCCTTCCTCCATGTGTGGCCCAGCGGTGACTTCCACTCGGGCTCTACGATCTGTCCCCACCCACTAAGTCCTCTTTCCACCCGTAAATTCCATTCCCATCCCTTGGGGGTAACCCCAACTCTAAAGTGGCCCTGAAGCACTCCACGCCAATGCTTCTCCCAGTGCACCTCAAGTTCTAGGCCTTAGTAGGGTGTTGGTTTCCCCACCGTCTCTCTCCCTGTGTCAGGCTACAAATGCATTTGGGATTAAATTTTCATGACGCCGCCCAGGAGGGGACCAGCGAAGCCGATCGAGCGGCGGGCGGGGATGGAGGGTCTCAGCTGTCTCTGATTGACAAGTCCCCGGGGAGGAGGGCAGCAGGCTGAGCCGCGCAGTCGCGCCACCTGGTGGCCGTGGAGTCCCGGGCTGCGTGCGGAGGTGGCGTCCGCGGCTCGCGGCCAGGTGTGAGGGAGGAGCAGATGGTGAGGAGGAGGGTGTGGGAAGGGGGCCCTGCGGCTGCCAAATCCCGGGCCGTCGCCCGCACCATCACCATGGCGACGGAGAAAGGAAGAACGCACCCAATCTTCGAGCTTTTTTAGGACCTAGAAACTAGACCTTAGGTTGCCCAGGGAGGCCCTCAGTCTGGACTACAAGCCCCAGTGGCCTTTGCGCTTGGAAATTAGTCTGGTGCGTTCCCTCATCACTGCACGTTTCTATTTGCCCGTTCTAGGAGATAAAATTTTAGCTATGCCTTAGAGTCTAAGGCTTCCTGGCGCCCTCACGTGGACAAGGGTCGCCAGTTTGCTTGCTCGCATCCTGGAGGATAGACAAATCTGGCTGTTGTACAGACTTAGGGGGGAACTTAGCCTACTGCCTCCGCCTCCAGAGAATGTTACTGCAGCCATAGCCACCATGTCTGGCTTCTGAACGGACATCCTTCTGACTTTACCAACTTTTCTCAGAAGTTGTATGGCAATGTTCTCAATTTTGGATTATTTATTTATTTATTTGTCTTTTTAAGCAGGGTCTTCTCTACATAGTCCTACCTGTCCTGGAATTCACTCTGTAGACCAGCTGGCCTTAAGCCCACAGAAATCAAATGCCCAGATTAAAGGCATGAGCCATCATGCCAGGCTTTTGTGCTTAATCTTTAAAAATTATACACAAGTCATGAGTGGTGGTGCATGCTTCTAATCTCAGCACTCAGGAGGCAGAAACAGGTGGATCTCTGAATTTGAGGCCAGCCTGGTCTACAAAATGAGTTCCAGGAAAGCCAGGGCTACGTAGAGAAACCTTATCTCGAGAAAAAAAAAAACTGAACTAAAAATTACATATATATTTGGGGCTGGAGAGATGGCTCAGTAGTTAAAAGTATTTGTTGCAGCCGGGCGGTGGTGGTGCACACCTTTAATCCCAGCACTTGGGAGGCAGAGGCAGGTGGATTTTTGAGTTCTAGGCCAGCCTGGTCTACAGAGTGAGTTCCAGGACAGCCAGGGCTACACAGAGAAACCCTGTCTGGGGGTGGGGGTGGGGTAGAGTATTTGTTGCTCTTGCAGAGGAGCAGGGTTCAGTTCCCAGCATGCCTATGACTGCTAACAACCAGAGGATCTGGCACCCTCTTCTGAACATATATGTATGGGGTGGGGCATACAGCTGACATCCTGTGTGTGTGCGTGCACGCATGTGTGTAACCGCACACACTCAGGCAGCCATGCTGCAGTGTACGTGTGGAGGTTAGAGAGCAGCTTTTAGACGTCAGTCCTCGCCCATTGAGTTCCCGGAATGGACCTCCAGTCATCAGACCCAGCAGCAAGTGGCTTTACCCACCACATCTGGACACCCAGGTTAATGCTTTTAATATCATTAACAGTTTGTATTTTTCCTTCTTCCCTCTGCAAGGCCAGAAGCTGCCTGACCTAGGACAGAGTCTTAAAGCACATTTGGAACAAGTGTGCTTGAGTCTGAGGCAAGGTCGTGGCCTGTCTTTTGTCAAGAGTCAGCTTCTGACACTGGAGAGATGGCTCCATGGTTAAGAATACCTGTTGCTCTCAGAGGTCTCAGGATCAGTTCCCAGCACCCATATGGTAACTTATCCCATTACCAACCACACACATGGTGCACACACGAGGCAAAACACTCATAAATGTAAAATATATAAATCTAAAAAAACAGTCAGGTTTCACCAAGTACAACAGCACCTGACAATTTACCACAGTTTGGGGCAGAGGCTGGAACGTGCCTCAGCATGGCGATGCTTGCCTGGCATGCATGGTGATGCTTGCCTGGCATGCATGGCGAGGCACTCTGGGCTTGGCCCCCAGCTATAAAAACCAGTGAAGTGCAAACTTGAAACCCCATCACTTTAGGAGAGGCAGGAGGATTATAAATGCAAATCCTCTGCTTCATGAGAAGTTTCAACTCTGCCTGGGCTGCAGGAGGCCTCTTTCCAAACAAACAAATAACAGAGGGGGTGCCCTGAGGTGTAGCTCTGTGGTACAAATGTGTGCCTAGCATTGCTTGTTTGGTTTGGCTTGGCTTGGAAGTTTGAGACAGGGTTTAGTCCTGGCTGTCCTGGAACTCACTCTGTAGATGAGGCTGGCCACAGTCTCAGAGATCCACCTGCCTCGGCCTCTTGAGTCCTGGATTAAAGGTGAATGCCACCACCGACTGCCCTGAATACACTTGGCATTAGAGACCTTGGGTTACATGCTTAGCACCAGAAAGGGGGAAGAATGTTGGCAAGTAGAGTGGAGTGTCCTAAAAGAGGGGACAGGACAAGCTTGCCAGGATGTAGTGAGGCCTGGGGGGTTGGGACCTCAACTTGGGGGTGCCTGTGATATGAAGCTAGACACCAAGAATGGATAGTTGACAGCATATGGGGCAGGAGAGCCTAGAGATGCTAGTTGGGTTTGGCTGTAGCAGTCAGACACAACAAGCCCCAGTCCCCAGAGAGCATGCACTGTACTGGGGACGGCCCTTTAGCAACTCCCACAGGACACCTGGAGAAGGCACTAGAACTCAAAGAAGCAAGAGTCAGCGTATGGTGGGACATTGTTCTATGGGACTATGAGGGAGGCCAATGAGGGCTCTGGAGCTCAGGGGAGCCCAGTAAGACAGGAGCCAGAACGCTCAGGAGGCCTTGAGAAAGAGACACTGAGTCAGAGCTGGTCTTCCTTCCTTCCTTCCTTCCTTCCTTCCTTCCTTCCTTCCTTCCTTCCTTCCTTCCTTCCTCCCTCCCTCCCTCCCTCCCTCCCTCCCTCCATGCATCATTGTCTGGAACTGGAGAGAACTGGAAACCTGTTTATTTCACTTAGAGAAGACACCAACATCTTCTCCACATCTGGAAACGCAGGGCTCTCTGGTCAAGAAGACGCTGCCAGGAGGGGCATGGACACCATCAGTTGCTGAGAAAGGAGAGAAAATGAGGATTTGGGACTCAGAGCTGCAGACACTGGCTCTCCTCCCCCAAGCCCGGGACTTCAGGTCCATGCCTCCTACCGCACCCAGGGCTCCAGGTCCCTACATCCCAGCACTTGTGGAAGCCCCTCCAGGTACCTTCCTCCTGTGGTGAAAAGCAGCCCTGCTTGCCTCACTGTTGATCCGCAGGGGAATGGTGGCATCCAGGTGGTACAGTTGCTGGGGGCCTCCTATCACCAGGCGGTTCTCTCCTATCTCCAGTGCCAGCCCTTGGGCTCCATCCTGGTGATGAGGTACAGTCAGCCCATATGCCTTAGCACTGGGAAGCTATGTCCACAAGGTCCTAGCAGGCATGGTTATGGCTTTAATCCCAGCACCAAAACAATGGGGAAAAAAAAAACCAACCAAAGGACAATAATTCTAAGTCTCAAGGAACTCAAACCCAGGATAGCAGCGGCTGCACCTGCCGGGTTTCTGGAACTGCATCACTGCCTCAAGAGACTGAACCCGGGCTGGTGAGATGGCTCAGTGGGTAAGAGCACCCGACTGCTCTTCCAAAAGTCCAGAGTTCGAATCCCAGCAACCACATGGTGGTTCACAACCATCCTTAACAAGATCTGACGCCCTCTTCTGGAGTGTCTGAAGACAGCTACAGTGTACTTACATAGAATAAATAAATAAATCTTAAAAAAAAAAAAAAAAAAAGAGACTGAACCCAGAGCAGGAGGCCAGGCCCCAGTGCCTTCCTTCAGATGCAGGGATTTGGCCCCTAAGTCTTCCTGCCTCAGCCCAGGGTGTCCACTAGCTCTTCTCCCTGACTAACAAGCCTGCACTCACCAGTTTAGGAAGGTCAACTTCAGCCAAGAGCAGGTCAGGGGCTTCCAACCAAAGGTTCAGGTGAGGCTGTTCTGGGCTGCGTGGGAGGGAACAAGGGCAGACTGAGGGTAACCCTCTACTTGGCTTACTGTCCCTTTTTTCCTCCACCCAGCCAGGTCTCAGCCCCAGGACAGTCATCAGCTCAGATGTGTCCAGATGTGCACAACGGTTTACCCATGCCAGGTTCCCAGTGAGTTACTGGCATCCAGTGTCCCCAGCTCCTGGATCCGAGGGCGCTGCTGGGAACGGATGTTCTGCTGTGAGATGGAGCCCAGGAAAGACCGGTACTTCAACATGCGCCATTCTGAAGGTGCAGAGTCAAAGATCACTGAGGTGGACACTCAGGGAATGCTCCCCAGTCCACAGAGGCTGGCCCACCTTCCTGGGTACCTTCTGCTCCGACCATGGCAAGCTTGACTCTAGGGGGCCCTACCCACCTTAGCTCCACTGTTCCTGAGGAATGCACTAAGAAACACCCGCCCCCACACACACATACCCTGCAGGCTCCTGGCCTGGAACCATACACACACACACACACACACACACACACCCTGCAGGCTCCTGGCCTGGAACCA
>NC_034590.1:17849085-17852594 GCF_900095145.1 Mus pahari | reverse complement strand
ACACACACACACACACACACACACACACACACACACACACACACACCCTACAGGCTCCTGGCCTGGAACCATCTTGGCTCCACCCTCATTCTAAGAAGTACCACCCCTCCTGAAAGCTAGTCAAGGAAATCCCTGACACACCACGGGATTCACCTCTCCCAGAGCAGCACCCAAGCTATCCCTGCTCCTTCCTGTTCCTCACCGGGATTTAGCTGTAGGCCATACTTGTCCTCAAGGCCCTCCCTGGCGATGGTGACCACCAATTCCCGCAAGAAATCACTGTTCTGAGGTGAGAGAAAGAGGAGTTGTGGGGTGGGGGTGGGGCTGGGGCTGGAGGAAGTACGCTGCCCAGTTCTTATCTACCGCGCCCCACCTGCATCCTCAGGTAGAAGTTGCTATTGACAGCGACGTCATAGGCAGTACAGCCCTGGCCTTCTGTGGAGACAAAGAGGGAATGAGGTCCGCACAGCCACCATAGAACACCCATAAGGAAAACTTGCCCACGGACCAGAGAGCCAAGTGAGAGGCAGCATCCAGTCTCCGGCCAACTCAGACAAGGTCCTTCTTGGCTTCTGGCTCACGTCACCAAGGTAAGCCCTGCCCCTCCCCAGCAGCTCCGAGGACCCCTCACTCTATCCCACCCACCCTGGCAAATGCTCCTTTCTACTCTAGAGCCCCGGCTGCCCAGCCTTCCAGTCTGTCCCGATCCTTAGTCCATCAACCAGATCACTGTACCCTCCAGACTGCGGTCCTTGTCCTCTTTCTATGGAGCCCAGGCTGGCCCCTAGCTCTCAGCAATTCTCCTGCCTCAGCATCCTAAGAGCTAAGATTGGCAGAGTGACAACCATGCCCAGCTCACTTGTCATCTCTGCCTACGACGCTCTTTTCTGGTTTTGCCTGAGTAGCTCTTAAATCAGACTGGTGCTCCTCCACATAACCCTCTCTGAAGCCTTCCTTCTTCAGCTTCAGTGATAAGCCTGGGGCATGCACGCGCCCTCCAGCCCTGGACCACTCACACTGCAATTACGTTTGGACCCCTCTGGCTCCCAGTGCTGACTGGAAGCTCCTGAGAGAAGCAATGTCGGGGAGCGGACTTGGTGTCTTCTGAGGGCACCCACTTGCATCCAGCTCCGCGTGCGGCTCTCCCAGGCTCATGGGGATTCGGAAGCCAGCTTGGTCCTCCTCCAGCATCTGAAGCAGCTCATCCTCAGTCACGTCCACCGGGGGAGGGATGGAGGGAGAGTGGCAGATGTTGATGAAAACCTTTCCTTCCGATGAGTTGGTCTTCACGCAGAAACCTGCACGAGTACACTTGTCTTGGCCATCTGTCCCTGGGCTGTCGCGCTCTCACCCACCCTCTCCTTCTTCTGAGACGAGGTCTCTCACTCTATGCTCAGGCTGGCCCCAGACTTGGGCTACTTCTGCCTCCTTAGATCACAGGCATTCATTTCTTCCCCTCTTTTAATTACACGCACCTATTCTTCATTCACACCTTGCCTCGGCCTTCCTGCCTTCCAGTGCTCTCTGCTTCTGACTCTTTCTTACTTTGACTCTCACCCCTACTCTGCTCCCTGGGGCCCAGTGTTTGTCAGTGTTCTTTCTTGCCTGTCCTTTCACATGACTACTTCTAGGCCTTTGTACCCAGTTATGATCTGTCACCTTCATCCTCGGTGTCTCCTGACTCCAGCTTTCACTGACCCTCTTTCAGGGTCTCCCGTCCTCCATGAGATACTCTACCTACCTACCTACCTAAGCACGGACATTTCTATCTACGTCGGCTTCTCACCAGGCTTTGGCTGGATCTGTGTAGAGTCTGGCCTGGCTGCCTGGGCTGTCTGGAGCTCTTTGGAAGCCTGTGGGGACAAAAGTAAACCACCCAGGATGAGTCTGCAAAGTAAACCCCTCATCTGCTCCTCAAACGTCTGTAGGGCAACTCAGGTGACAGCTCAGGATGGATCACATGGGGTACTATGCAGTCTAGGCCCCCTTTTATTTTTACAAAAACTCCCAACATCACCCCAACTCCATTTCATTTAGAACCTAGGAAACCAGAGGCAAACAACTACAATTCCCATAGGTCTCGTTGCTGCCTCAGGGCACTCTGGGAACTGAAGCCACATCTCTGAGTGCCAATTAATAATAGATCCTTAAATACCCAGGTTCCCACCAGTCTAGTCAGCCCGCACCTTCAGCAGCAGCTCCTGAAACCGGACCGTCTCTTCACCCATCGACTCTGCGTCACTTAGCTCTGGTGCCAAAAACGTTGAGTCCGCCATGGCCCTAGGAAAAAGTCCTAGGCGTCCAAAACGTGGAGAACGTTTCGCAGATAAGCGAAGCTAGCCTACTGTAGGGTTACAGTCGATTTGGTGTGTGTGTGTACGCGCGCGCGCGTGCGTTCAATATAGGGCTTCTCTGTATATCCTTTCCTGGCTGTCCTGGAATGCTTTGTAGACCAGGCTGGCCTCGAATCCTGCCTTTGCCTCCAAAGTGCTGGGATTAAAGGCGTGCACCATTACCTCCCGGCCAGTCGAGTACACCCAGGACTCCACCCAGAATCCCAAAATCTGTCCTGAGAATGGTCTACAGTTCTATTATGATGAAGGCTCCGTTCTCAAGTCTGTTGGGTATCTTGATCGGTCCTGTTTGGCCGATGCGCAAATGAAAGCCACACTTCCAGCCTCTGTATAGCTAAGGAACTGAAGGAGCCACCGTTAAGCCCACCTCAGCGCCCTGTCATCCAAAGCATGCACCCACACTGACCACTTGTACGGAAGAGCTGAAGCCACGCCCTCCTAACCAACCAATCAAAAGTAAGGACTGAGGAGGCCCGCGAAATGACACACTTCCTGAATCGATAAAACCAACATTTCCGCCCTTCCAATACCTCAGGGGTTACAGTACAGAAAGGATAGCCACTCTGAGGACTCTAGTAACTCCTGCTCTTGTCTATCACGAGTTAGGCTCTGGGTCCGATCCCACTCAACACACACCCAGCCTCAATGCTATTAATCGCCTTTTTCGAACATAATTAATGTTTTTGCTTATAAAGAAGTTGTGGAGGCGGAGGAGGCTGGAGAGATAGTTAAACGGCAGAGTGCTGACTGCTCTTCCAGAAAACGAGAGTTCGATTCCCAACACCCACACTGCCACTAACAATGCCCAGTAACTCCAGTTCTAGGGGATCCGTCGTCCTCTTCTGGCCTCCTGGGGTACTGCATGTACATGATGCACAGACAAGCAGGCAAAATACTCATGCACATAAAAATTATCTTTGTTTGCTTCTTTTAAAGAAAGAAAAACATTCAGGGTGGAGAAAAGGCCCAGTAATTAAGAACACATGTTGCTTTTGGGTAAGTCTGGGGTTAAGTTCCAAACAGTCCCAACTGTCACGGGCTCTCTCCAGCCAGTGCCTGAATCGCCCTCTTCTGGGCTCCATAGGCACTGCAGACACATAGTGCAAAGACATACCTCAGGGAAAACACCCATACAAAGATACATTTTTTTTTTTT
>NC_034590.1:17847474-17848990 GCF_900095145.1 Mus pahari | reverse complement strand
TACCAGCACTCAGCCGGGTCTACATAGTTAGCTCCAGGACCTCCAGAGCTCACAGTGAGACCCTGTCTCAAAAAAAAAAAAAAAAAAAAAAAAAAGCGAAAATCTATTTTTTGTAAAGAGTCAAAGTGACGACAGCCGAAAGCCTTCCGCACCCACCCACCTACGTCTGTTCTCCCCGAAACTACATTTCCCAGCCCATAGGCCGCCTCGCGTGGCTCTAAAGTAGGCGGGTCACGTCCTATAGCTCGCTTCCGGGCCCTACGGCGGGCCCCGCCCCTTTGATTGGAGTGGGCGGTGCCGCCCTTCGGACCTCCAAGTTCCTCTCGGTAGACCGTCCAGCAGTCCCTCGCGGAAGGCTCCCGGCGAGCGATGGCGGCTACGCGTGTACAGCCCGGGACCCGGGAGATTTTCACGACGCTGGAGTACGGACCGGTGCCGGAGAGCCACGCATGCGCACTGGTGAGGGCTGGCCCTGCGGCCGCCGCCGGCTCCCCGAGTCTTCTCGGCCGCTCTGGGCGCGCGGGCTCCCGTCAGCCACTGCGGCCGTCGCGGAAGCCCCGCCCCCTCTGCGCGCGTGATTCCCCCCCCCCGGGCGGAAGCCTGGCCGTGGGCGGCGATGGCCGTCCTCGCGGGTTTCCTTGACGGTCCCGAACGCCGCTGTAGGTTTTCCCCAGGACCCTTCAGGAACGGGTGGTCACTAAATCCCCAGAGCTCTCGTGGTCCTCCTGAGACATCACCTTGCTAGACCGTGGTTCCTTGCGGCCCCCGGCACTTTCGGAGGCTCGCGGGAACGTGTAGAACCCCGAGTTCGTCCAAAACTTGCTGTGACCGCTGCCCCTGTCTCAGCATCCTTACGGTGCTCTGTGATCTCCCGCCCCTTGACCGTCCTGGCCCCTCCGATTCTCATTCCCCCTCTCCCTCCTTCCCCCCAAGTTTAGTGGATTTCTTTGGGAGATTTTTCCTATTTTCGTACTTCATTTATATTATTCCTTTAGAGCCTCCGGACCCAGGGCTCCAGAACCCTCTTCAGTCCCAGCGGAATGTGGTGGGGTTCCTGGGATTTTCTTTCAAACCATGGGCCAATCAGAATGCCCAAGGTCCCAGAAATTCTTCCAGCATCCAAGCCTGAATTGAGGAGGCTGGAGAGTCTTTAGACTCTTAAGAGGAGTCACCACACTACAGAAGGGCTCCAGCTTTGGAGGGACAGCATAGAACACTCTAAAGTTTAGAGTGTTGATCCCAAAGATACAAGGAGAAAGATCACTGGCCCCATATCATGGCCAAAGTAATTAAAGCAAGTAATTAAGCAAGCTTTTTTTATTTGAGTACACAAGCTGCCTCCCCGATAAGCTTGGGTTCCAGGAGTCAGTCCTGGATGTGAGGAAGACAAGGTGGGGCTTTTTGTTGTTGTTGTTGTTGTTGTTGTTGTTGTTGTTGTTGTTTTCCCCCGGAGACAGGGTTTCTCTGTGTAGCCCTGGCTGTCCTGGAACTCACTCTGTAGACCAGGCTGGCCTCG
>NC_034590.1:17844799-17846699 GCF_900095145.1 Mus pahari | reverse complement strand
AAAAAAAAAAAAAAAAAAAAAAAAAAAACTATAGACACAGCTGAGAGGATCTGGGACAATTCAGAGACCCCAGCTGAAAGCTGGCTAGAGGCAGTGTGCTCCTAAGTGACTGAAGGCTGGGACTGAAGGATGGATGGGCTGTGCCAGCCTCGGCTAAGCATGAGCTTACGTAATCCTGAGCACGTCAGACAGGGGATTATTTTTGTTATTTTAGTGACAGAACACAAGGCTGATGAAGGGAGTAATTTTGTCCATAGTACACAGAGCTTAAAGGAGTTTGGATATGGTGGGCAAACCAGTAATCCCAGCATGTGGAAGGCCAAGGCGGGAGAGTTACAAGTTCCAAATCAGCTAAGCAGTCTCAAAAAATGAAAGAGCTGGGCCTGTCACCATGACTTGGATTCTGGTGTGCCCCACCCTCACCCCCACCCCGGATCAGTTGCCCCCATTACTCCAACAAAGGTCTCAGGTTTACACTTTGTGGGCAACTCAACCAGAAAACATGTTTGTTTTCTTTGGCTTGAGCTTTGTTTTTGGAAATGTCATTTATTGTACGATTAATTCCATCTAAACATCCTGGATTCTAATTTCTCTTGAAAATAAAATTCCAGAAGTTTGGTGACCGTTTGGCTCCTGTTCCCTGACAAAATTCATCTGGAACCAATTGTCTCGGCTACTTTGGGAAAGCTCTTGGTGTCCAATAGGCCCGTGGCCTGCCAGGACCCCGCTGACATTCTTGTGGGAGTTTGTTTTCCGTCTTTTCCACAGCAGTTGATGTTAGGAACTCCCATGCATCCATCATTGAGCTTCGACAGCTCCATGAAGGCAGGCTGGTGTCGGCCAGTGCTTTTTCCTTCCTCTCAAGAGCAGTTTATACAGTGCCAGCTGTTGTGCTACTCTCACATAAATATTTGAGTCTTTATTTCTAACAGATAAGGGTTTGTTATACAACTAACACTGTCATAGCATTAACTGTCAATCATAGCGCACAGTTCCCGGTTCATGTTCACATGGCCCCACTTCCACGATGGCTCTGTCCTTGTGCGTGCCACAGTTTGGAACATTTGGATGACAATTTCTCTTTTCTTTTTAAAAGATTTGTATTTTGTTTTTTGTTTTGCATCTTGGGACAGGGTTTCTCTATGTGGTCCTTCCTGGCTGGCCTGGAATATTCCACGTAGACAGTCCGACCTGAACTCACAAGCAGTTCACCTACCTCTGCCTCCCACATGCTGTGATTCAAGTGTGCACCCCAACACCTAGCCAAGATTTCTTGTTATGTAAGATTATTGTGTCCGTGTGTATGCATGTGCACATGCTTATGTGTGATCAAGGAGGCCAGCAGAGGGCTTTAGGTCCCAGGAGCTGGAGTTGCAGGTGGCTGTGCACTGTCTGAAAACCAAACATGAGTAGCCTGCAGGAGCCCTTAGCTCTGGAGTCCGCTCTTCTGCTCAGACCTTCCTTCTTTTGACTTGCTCTCTCACTAGGCTAGAATTGCCCATGTAGGCTAGGCTAGCTGTTCTTTTCCTCCTCCTCCACCTTCCTAACACTGGGATGGCAAATGTGTGTGCCTTGATCCACTTTTCTCCCATGTATCCTGGGGATTGAATTCAGGTTCTTATCATTGCAAGGCATGTACTTTGCTGACTGAGGCACCTTGCGTCTTGCAGTCTAGGCTGGCCTCTAAATCATAGTGCTCTCCTGCTTCTCCATCTCAAGGGTTGGAATTACAGACAAGTGAGACGCACTGAGCCCATTTAGCTTTAAGGAAAAAAAAAAAAAAGTAAATAAAGAATGAAAGGCTTGGGCTGGTGAGATGGCTCAGTGGGTAAGAGCACCCGACTGCTCTTCCAAAGGTCTGGAGTTCAAATCCCAGCAACCACATGATGGCTCATAACCA
>NC_034590.1:17833950-17844029 GCF_900095145.1 Mus pahari | reverse complement strand
CACAGAGAAACCGTGTGTGTGTGTGTGTGTGTGTGTGTGTGTGTGTGTGTGTGTGTGTGTGTTGTTACATTTAAGCTAGGCATACTAGTGCACACAGTGGATGGATGCAGGAGATCTGCAGTTCATTCCTGACATCTCAGTAAGTTTAAACCAGCCTGGGCTATTATTACATTACAGAGAAAAAATAGAGTCCAAGATCTTGCTGTTTTAGCCCAGGCTGGCCTAAGTACTGGGCCTGTACATGTATAGGCTATAGCAGCAGTACTAGCTAACGTAAAGAGTTTCAAATAATGTTTGAGTCATAGTAAAATAAAAAACCAAAATACAACAAAACAAAACAGGGGCTGGAAGTATAATTTGATAGAATAGGGCCCTGAGTTCAAACCCCAGCCCAAAACAAAAACAAAAGGCAGACAGGAGACGGATGAGCTGACGGCAAAGGGTACAAACATCCCCTCAAGGAGACAAGGGGCTGAGCTGTCCCAGCTGCCTCAGGCTCTTCTCCAAACTCTTTCTTCCTCCAGGCCTGGCTGGACACCCACAACCGCCTCTTGGGCCACCATGTCAATGGGATGTGGCTGAAGCCAGAACGCAGGAATCCAGCACCTTGCCAGGATCCCATCACAGGTTTTTGAAGAGTCCAGTCATTCAGGAGGAACAAAGACCTCTCTCACGGTGGCAGCCATGCCACCCATGATATCTGGGCTCAAGCCCCTTAGTGCAGAGACAACCACCAGTGGTGGTGGGGATGGGAGTTCTCATTTCTCCTGAGGACAGTCTCAGTAATTATAGTTCCTAGTACCCCCAAAAGGCTTGTGAGGCCCCTCTGTACTCAGTTCCCTTCCCCAAGCCTCAGATAATGGCCCACACCTCTAATTCCAGCGATGCAGAGGCTGGAGCAGGAGGGGCATGAGTTTGCAGCCAGCCCAAAGTACAGAGTGGAGTCCAGGTCAGCCTTGGCTTCATAGTGAGACACTGCTTAAAAAGAAGAAAGGGGCTGAAGAGATGGCTCAGTGGTTAGAAGTGTGTGCTGTCCTTCCAGAAGAGCCAGGTTCATATAGTTCCCAGCACCCCCCACCCACTACCACCACTCCCCCACCCCACCCCCACCCCACCCCCGTCAGGATCAGGCTGCTCAAAACCACCTGTAAGTTCAGGTGCAGACAATCTGACATCTGACTCCTGTGGGCACTGCATGCATATTGTATGTATACAGACATGCTGGCAAAACACTCATAACTATTCCAAATAAATAAAAGTTTAAAAGCACAGCCGGGCATTGGTGTGCATCCCTTTAATCTTAGCACATAGGAAACAGAGACAGGTAGTTCTCGGAGTCTGAGCCCAGCCTGATCTACAGAGTGAGTTCCAGGTTAGCCAGCCAACCCTGTATCAACAAAACAAACAGACAAACAAAACATCTAAAACTCAGAGTAAGAAAGGGAAGAAGGGAAAGAAAGTTGGCACCCACCTGCAGAGCTTGGTCAGAGCACTGTCTGGTAACTAGAGGACAGTCTGAGACTCACGGGGAACCTCTGACACAGGCTTCCTCCGACTGGGCCCCTCTTGTCTCTGCAGGAGAAAACCTGGCCAGCTGCCTGCAAGCAGAGGCTGAGGACATCGCTGCAGCTGTGGAGGCTGCAAAGCTAGCATTCAAGACCTGGAGCCAACTCCCTGGGGCTGCTCGAGGCCAACACCTAACCCGGTGAGGAAGCCCAGGCAAGGCCCACCTAGGAAGAGAAGGCCCTTGTCACAGGAGCCTGTGGAAACAGTGACTCCATCGCCTCAGATCCTTTTGAATTAATGGTTCATGTTTCCCGAGTACATGTGGCACTTCAGTGGCCAGAACAGCCATTGTTGCTCACAGCTCACTGGGACCAGTAGTGTCAGAATATCAGGAGAGCCCCGTTTCTCAGAACTTCATTAGAATCAGAGCTCCCTGCTTCCCATTACACGGTGGGGACAGCTATAAAGATCCCATTTCCCATAATGCAATTGAATCAGAGGCTAAGATTCAAGTTCCCAGTTGTCTTTGGGACACCTGGTCATCAGTGACCAGGAGCATCTCACGGCACCCACACAGAGTTTGTCACTCTCGTAGACTATACAGCTTTGGTACCCGCTGTCCCTGATATGGATCTGCCCCTAGATTTTTGTGGGGTTATAGTCCAGGCTGCTCTGAGCACGACAACTCCGTGTGTTCTCCCAAGGCTGGCCAAGGTTATGCAGAAGCACCAGCGACTGCTGTGGACCCTGGAGTCCCTGGTCACCGGGCGGGCTGTTCGAGAGGTTCGAGATGGAGATGTGCCTCTGGCCCAGCAACTGCTCCAGTACCATGCAGTCCAGGCACATGCCCAGGATGATGCGCTGGCAGACTGGCAGCCCATGGGTGAGAACCTGTAGGACCTCCAAGAGCCCTCCTGACCCAGTAAACCAACCCGTCCACGCTCTCATTATGGATTCTTTGTAGGAGTCATTGGCCTCGTCCTGCCTAACCCTTTCTCTTTCTTGGACATGATGTGGAGGGTCTGCCCTGCCCTGGCTATGGGTAGGTAAAGGCTCTGCCCCCCCCCCCACACACACCCGTCTTTTCTCAGAAAGGATGGTTGGGGAACAAGGAAGAGGGCTGGCACCTGGACCCCTGGTGTGCAGGAGGGTAGGGGTCTGGACTCGGGTTTGAGGAAAGGACGCTGGAAGCTAGACTTGAAGGTTCCTTTGTTGTTCCCTTTCCCCAGGCTGCACCGTGGTGGCCCTCGTGCCCCCAGCCTTCCCAACCCCTCTCCTCCTGGCTCAGCTGGCAGGGGAGCTTGGCTCTTTCCCAGGGATCATCAATGTGGTATGTGGCCCTGCCTCACTGGGGCCTGTCCTGGCCTCCCAACCTGGAGTCCAGAAGGTGGCTTTCTGTGGAGCCGTGGAGGTATCTTCAGGGCCGGGAATGGGATGGGCACGGCTAAGGGCCAAGAGGCTCCTCCCATACCTGAAACCCATGGGGTTCCCTCAGGAAGGACGTGTTCTGCGACGGACTCTAGCAGGCAGGGGAGCTGAGCTGGGCCTGGCCCTGGGCACAGAGTCACTGTTGCTACTGACGGACTCTGCAGATGTGGACTCAGCTGTGGAGGGTGTTGTAGATGCCGTCTGGTCAGACCGCAGCCTGGTGAGATCTGCATGCTCGGGTTCCCAAAGTCCGGGGGTCTGCCATATCTCTCCAAACACCCAGCTTGTTTTTACTTTCTGTTCTTTGGGCCTTTTTATTATTTGAGACAAGATCTTATGTAGACCTACCTGGCTTCCAACTCACTGTGTAGCCTAGGCTAGCCTTGAACTCCTAATCCTCCGGGAGTTGCAGGTATATGCCACCGTTCTGGGCAAGTCACCAATTTTGTGCAGTGCACCTCTTGCCTGCTTCTGCTTCTCCATCCCTGAGGCCCACCCCTCTGTTCTGTGGGAACCTGTTCTCCCTACATTGCCCCTGATTTTGCCATGTTTGATGCCCTTTTTCCAACAGGGGGGGCTCAGGCTCCTCATCCAGGAATCTGTATGGGATGAAACTATGAGACGACTCCGGGCCAGAATGGCACAGATACGGAGTGGGCGAGGACTGGATGGGGCTGTGGACATGGGGACTCGAGGAGCTGCTGCCCGAGACCTGGCCCAGAGCTTTGTGGATGAGGCCCAAAGCCAGGGGGGACAGGTGAGCCCCATCTGCACAACGGAGTCTTAGATCTTGACTAGCCAACTCCTATGTCAGAGTACGAAGGTCCCAGACCCTAGACGCCTGGGTCTGAGACAAGGGCTAAAGCCCAGACTCCCGAGTTTGTGGAGGAAGCTGGAGTCTGGACGTCAGTGTCTAAGGGAGGAGGGCTCTGGGTCTGGATGCCCAGTTTGAGGGAGGAGCCTGGGGCTGGGACCTCGATACCTAGATCTAGGAAGGAGCTGAAGCCTGGATGTTCGTGAAGGAGGCTGAGCTGTATGCCTGGGTCTAGAGAGGATAGCCATCTGTATCTATTTCTCCTCCCCCCAGGTATTCCAAGCTGGTGATGTGCCCCCCAGTAGCCCATTCTTCTCTCCAGCCTTGGTTTCTGGTCTGCCTCCAGCAGCCCCGTGTGCCCAGGCTGAGGTGAGGCCCCCAAGGTTGCAGTCTTCCTGCCCTGCCCTTTCATCCTCAGTGACAACCTTAGTGTTTGCATGACCCTGTGACCCAGAGCTGGGAACACGGCGACTTCCTCAAATGGGTAAAGTATTGACAGGAAAGTTTGCTCTCCAGCTAATGCCTGTCACCCCCTTTTAGGTACCGTGGCCTGTGGTTATGGCTTCTCCTTTCCGCACGGTCAAGGAGGCACTAGCCCTGGCCAATGGGACAGCTCGGGGAGGCAGCGCCAGTGTGTGGAGTGAGAGGCTAGGACAAGCCCTGGAACTGGGCTATGGGTCAGTTGGTACTCACGCCCCTGCCTCTGCCCCATCTCCCTCAGGTGTCTCCCTCCCCCTTCACCAGCATCCCATCTCCCCTTCCCCCGGTGTCTTTACCTGCCTCATAGGCTCCAGGTGGGCACAGTGTGGATCAATGCTCATGGCCTCCGAGACCCTGCGGTGCCTACAGGGGGCTGCAAGGAGAGTGGGTCTTCCTGGCATGGAGGCCCAGATGTGAGTGTCCGTCCGCCTCTGTACCTCTGAGTCACCTTGAGGCCATCTGGCCTCCTGCTGACCACACACCTCTCACAGGGCCTGTATGAGTACCTGCAACCCTTGGGGACACCTTCCCAGGAGCCCTTCCTTTGTGAGAGTCTCAACTACGACACATTTGGCCTTGCTGCATCCTCCAGCCTGCCGTCGGGGCCAGAAACAGGACCTAGGTGAGCTGTTGCAGGCCTGGTAACCTAAGGATGAGGGTGTGGGGCTGGAAGGAGGGTGCTTAGAGCCAGTCTTGGGGTCTCCAGTTCTTAGTGTACCTTTCTGGGTCTTAACCCCAAGAGTAAAAAGAATCTCAGTCTACTTAATGGTTTGAGTTTTTGCAGAAGCAAGAATTCAGGGAGTATCCAGATGCTGAAAGGAATAGAATTTAGAGTGTCAAAGAGGTGCATTACAGTAACAGTTTTGGATGACCCCAGAAACTCATGGGTAGGAATTCAGAATCCTCCAGAGACTCATGGGAGCAGGTGTTTGAATCCTCCTAGAAGCTCATGAGAATAGAAATTTGAGTCCAGAAGGTGCCTGGGAACTGAAAGGGCCAACCAGTGTAGACCTGCCAGTGGCCCATGTGGACGCAGCCTCCTCCCACCCCACTCTGCAGCCCAGCACCTCCCTATGGGCTGTTTGTCGGGGGCCGTTTCCAGTCTCCTGGGACCCAGAGCTCCAGGCCCATCCAAGATTCTTCGGGCAAAGTCTCCAGCTATGTAGCTGAGGGTGGAGCCAAGGATATCCGAGGTGCTGTAGAGGCTGCTCATCAGGCTGCCCCTGGGTAAGCGTCAAATGGAAGCCCAGAGGTGAGGGTGGCTCAGATGGGAGTAGACGTGGGACTGGAGCCCTGGGTGGAGGCCGTGGATGATAGAGATGGCTGTCTGAGACTGGCTAAGGCCAGGCTATACCCCTAACTCACATTGTTTGCCCACAGCTGGGGAGCCCAGTCTCCAAGAGCCCGAGCAGGCCTGCTGTGGGCCCTGGCGGCCGCTCTGGAGCGCAGGAAGCCAGTGCTGACCTCACAACTAGAGAGGCATGGAGCAGCGCCTACAGTCGCCAAGACTGAAGTAGAGCTGAGTGTGAAGCGACTCCAGACATGGGGCACCCGGGTTCAGGACCAAGGCCAGACACTACAGGTGAGACGGATCTAAGCAGGCGGTCAGGACAGCCAGCCAGCCAGGAGTCAGCGCCCAGGCTCAGCGAACCAGGCACAAGTCCAGGCTTAGTGCCTGAAAGTCTAGAAAATACAGTTCTGATGAGAGGAGAGATGAAGCAGTGCTTGACTGAGAACCCATGCCTCAGAGGACAGGAGGGAGGGCTACAGTGCTTACAGGAAAGCAGGCTGCTTACACGTGCACACATTGTAGGAACTTCTCAGATTATGCCATTTAAACTCTATATATCGTAGGCTTGTCTGTATTCAAGAAGGCTTTGCAAACACACCGTGTGCATGAGGGTGCAGGCCTATGGTCTCAACGTTTGTAAAATAGAGGCAGAAAGATCCCAAGTCAAGTGTCAGCCTTGGCCACAGTGAAATCCTGCATCAAAGAAACAAAGGTATTACTGAGCATCAAGGCTCATGCCTTTAATCCCAGCAGTAAGGACCTGTCCTTGCAGAGGATGGGTTTAATCCCAGCGTCCAGGCCAGAGGCCTTACAACGTCCTGTACCCCTAGCTTCATTCATGCTTCCTTCAGTCACTCACAAGTGCACATAACTATGCCCACACTCATGAACAATTAGAAAATAAATCAAGCCTTAAGTCCCAGTACTTGAGAGGCAGGTAGATCTATGTGAATTCGGGGGCAGCCTGGTCTACAGAGTGACTCCCAGGACAGCTAGGACTGCCCAGAGTCATTCAAAAACTAAAACTTGCCGGGTGTGGTGGCACACACCTTTAATCCCAGCACTTGGGAGGCAGAGGCAGACGGATTTCTGAGTTCGAGGCCAGCCTGGTCTACAGAATAAGTTCCAGGACAGCCAGGGCTACACAGAGAAACCCTGTCTCGAAAAACCAACAAAAACAAAACAAACAAACCAACAAACAAAAACCCTAAAACTCAATCAAGCTGGGCATTGGTGGTGTCTGTGTTCAATCCCTGCAGTCCGGAGGCAGAGGCAAGCAGATCTCTGAGTACAAGGCCAATCTGGGCTGCATAGGGAGCCCCTGTCTCAAAACAAACCAGACACACACAAGTATTGGGGTATGGTTCAGTGATAGAACACTCGCCTATCCTAGTGTGGTTGGAGCTGCCTGCAGTACCCACAGCACACTGACGTGCAGGCCCAGAGTCTCAGCTGCTCCGTAGGCTGAGGCAGGAGCAGATTCTAGGCCCAGGTCCAGAGAGGTTAAGTAACTCACGCTGACACATAAAGCTAATGAGTGGCCATTGGGCCCCAGAGTTTCAGGCCCTGAACCACCATGCCCTGGTCACGCTCTATTGGAGCTACTTTGGAGCTAGGAGCATGTTAAATGTGGGAGAATGGGGCAGGCAATAGAGAGGCCTCTGGGAACTTGTCCTTGATGTGTCTGTCATCTGTCCCTGTAGGTAACAGGATTGAGAGGCCCTGTGCTCCGGCTTCGAGAACCACTGGGAGTGCTGGCCGTGGTGTGCCCAGATGAGTGGCCCCTGCTGGCTTTTGTGTCACTACTGGCCCCTGCACTGGCCCATGGCAATGCCGTGGTCTTAGTACCCAGTGGGGCATGTCCTCTGCTGGCCTTGGAGGTCTGTCAGGTAAGATCACCTGCTTCCCCTCCTGCCTGCTGCTTCTGGGTCTTCAGGAGCTCAGCTGGCCTCCTTCCTCCTGGGTAGCTATGGCAACGAGTCTCAGCATCCCATCGAAGTCCTATCCCTTGCATGAGCCCCTCCAGCTACTGCCAGATGCCCAACCCTGGGTGTCCCACTCTCTTATCCTAGGATATCGCTACTCTGTTTCCTGCTGGCCTGGTGAGTGTAGTGACAGGAGATCGGGACCACCTGACCCGCTGTCTGGCCTTACATCAGGATGTCCAGGCCCTGTGGTACTTCGGCTCTGCCCAGGTACTTCGGGGTACTTAACCTTCACCAACAGACTTCCGTGCTAGGAGCTTAGGGCATTCTGCGCTCATCCCCTAAGGACCTCTGTTGCTAAGAGGAAGAAATGCCTTGGCAACAGCTGCTGAGGTCCTACCCGGGTACAAGCTCAGTCACAAAGAAAGGGGGTCTTCTGTTGGTGAGGAGGGGTCCGGAAGACAGTGTTTCAAGACACGATTTCTCTGTGTAGCTCTGACTGTTCTAGAACTCATTATATAAACCAGACTGGCCTTGAACTCACAGAGATTTGCCGGCCTCTGCCTCTCAAGTACAGGGATTAAAGGTGTGCACCACAGCTGCTCAAAGAAAGGCAGTCTCCTTAACGAGGGCCTAAAGCCTTCCTTGCCCAAAGACGACATGGTTTTTGGAAAACCTATTGCTAGGGTATGCACCATAGCAGCATTCCAAGGCTCTGCCCTCCCGTGCTGGATGGGAAGTCCCCATTGGCAAGAAACTTGACCTGGGAAAGACGAGGGGTCCCTAGGTCTGCTTCCTCTGTGTCTGAAAGGAATGTTGGCCAGGATCTAAAAGTCCAGCCTTGTCAGGTCTTTAGGTCTTTTGCAGGTGTTCGTTGCTAAGGAAGCAGCTGCTTGGCAACTAAACCACTGGCAGTACTAATCATGTATCTCTCCATCCCAGGGCTCCCAGTTTGTGGAATGGGCCTCTGCAGGAAACCTCAAGCCTGTGTGGGTAAACAGGGGCTTCCCAAGGGCCTGGGATGTGGAGGTCCAGGGGGCAGGACAGGAGCTGAGTCTTCACGCGGCACGAACAAAGGCCCTGTGGCTGCCAATGGGAGACTGATGCCGAAGCCACCCACTCCATCTTTGATGCTCAGGAGCACCAAGTGCTTGGAACTTTTCTCATGGCTTCTAATAAACTAAGTGACTTTGACTGTGCATTTGAGGCTGTGGGAACAGTGGCTTCTTCATGTGTGGCCCAGTAGGCAACCGTGGGAGAATACTGTGTTTATGGGATGCATAAAGGGAACTCAGCCACATCCAGCACTCTTGAGTCAGGAGGCAGTAGAGGGAAGTCCCTGGAAGGCTCTGTCCCCTTTGTAATTGATCCCAGCACTGATCCCTTCCTGTAAGTCCCCTTTCTGAACAGGAAGATCTGTATCCAGACCAGCCCTGGAGTGCCAGCCCAAGCTTGGGGCCACCACTGCTGCCAGGTACTAAGGGCACAGCTTCGAGGCAGGCCTGGCTTCCTGGAGCCAAAACTCACCAGGTGCTTGCCATCACAGAAGATCTCCGTGGGTTTAGTGTTTAGTTTTGGTTTTAGGTTTGTGGTTTTGCTTTTTTTTTTTCCCCCTTCTTTGATCTATTTCAGCAAGGTCTTAGGGTACAGCTAATCTGCACATCTACTCTTCATGTCTCATCTAGAATGCTGGGTTACCATCATGAACCTCCAGGCCTGACAGACTGCTGGCCTTAGAATAGAAGCATTAGGGAGGGGTTGTTTTGTTTTGTTTTTAAAATTTATTTATTTATGTGAGTACAATGTCTTTAGACACACCAGAAGAGAGCATCAGATCCTATTATAGATAGTTGTGAGCCACCATGTAGTTGCTGGGAATTAAACTCAAGACCTCTGGAAAAGCAGTCGGTGCCCCTCATTTTTGTTTTTTAAAGCAGGATCTCACTGTGTACTCTTGTGGGACTTGTTTGTTTTAAGTCAGGCAGTGATGTTTTAAGCCATTCCTTTAATCCCAGCACTCAGGAGGCAGAGGCAGGTGGATCTCTGCGTTTGAGGCCAGCCTGGTCTATAGAGCAAGTTCTAGGACAGCCAGGTACACAGAGAAAACCTGTCTTAAAAAAATAAGTTTCATGGGAGTTTTGTTTTTTGTTTTGGGGTTTTTGGTGTGTATGTATGTGGACATGCACCAAAGTCAGAAAGCAACTTACGGGGTCAGTTTCTCCTTCACCATGTTAGTTCTTGGGATCAACTCAGGTGTTTATGCCTGGTGGTCATAACCTATTTTATCAGCTCAGCCATCTCACCCCCGATCTGGAATTCCTGTGACCCACTTGGGATTATATATGTATGGACACGTCCAGCCTGTGCTCTTCCTTAATCTTCTCTGCCAAGTCCTGTTCCCGTGTGAGGTCACAAAACAAGCCATAGTGTTCACCCAGGCTGAACATGAAGGCAGGAAAAGTCGGAGAAGAGTCATCAGAATGGCTTAGACTTTAGCCATAACCCTGATCTGTGGGTGACAGCCAACTGGTTGACTCTGCACACTGTCAGGGCCTCCCTCCTCTCCCTCTCTCCCTCCTCTCCCCCTCCCTCTCTCCCTCTCTCCCTCCTCTCCCTCTCTCCCTCTCTCCCTCTC
>NC_034590.1:17830299-17833098 GCF_900095145.1 Mus pahari | reverse complement strand
AAAAGAAAGAAACCCTGTGTCAAGGAAATGGGGTGGGGGGGAGACCAGCCAGAATAGTAAATAGTAACAGTAAGTTTTCTCCTCCTCCTCCTCCTCCTTTCTTTTAGTCATCTATTTTTAATTTATGGATGAGGGTGTGAGATTCCTTAGAGTTAGAAACAGTCATGACCTGCCTTGTGAAGGCTGGGAATTGAACCAGGGTCCTTTGGGAGAGTAGCCAGTGCTCTTAACCTTGAGCTATCGCTCTAGTTCCGTGTTTTTATTTTAAGGCTGTAAGTGGGTATGGACACATGAGGTCAGAAGAAAGGAAAGTACTGGATGCCATGGTGCTGCACCACTGTGGGTGGGAACTGAAGCGGGTCCTGTGCAATAGCACGTACTTTCCATCTCAGTCATCTTTCCAGTCCCACATTTTCAAGTTTTTGAGGCAGAAGCTTGGTGTGGTAGCACACACCTTTCATCCCAGAGGCAGGGCAGGCGAGCCTCCTTAAATTGGAGGGCAGCCTTGTTCATATATCTTGTTCCAGGCCAGGGCCACATTCTCTACTTAGACTCTCCAAAATGAGATAGTCTGACTAAGCCCCACTGAATTGGAACTTACCTTCCCAAAGTGTTCCAGAACTTACTGTGATTCTCCTGCCCCAGCCTTCAAGTGCTGAGATACCAGGCCCGGTGTATGACTCCATTGAAGCGCCATCTGGAGACACCAGCAGTGTGAAGGAACATACGTGGGAAAGTTAGGGTACAGGCAACCCAGCCCAGGCCCACTCCCCTCACATCCGTCCCAAGTCGCTGGGCTTCACCCCGCAGCAAGGGAAGTCATTGGCCAAAGCAAAGCAAACAAGCCAGAGTGTCCCCCAGACTTAGGGCTCTGCAGAAAAGACTGAGATGGACCACAGAAGAAACAGAACTACACGGGCAGTAGAGCCCTGCTTAGATTGCCAGAGTCTGGGACATGGCTCACAGCAGAGTATCTGCCCATCATGTGGGAAGTGCTGGGTTCAGTCCCCAGAACTGCACAAAAAGAAAATGCCTTGAATTTTTGTCCGGTTTACTAACTCATCTCCCAGTTTAGGGTAGAAAATCCTTCAGCTTATAGAGGACAAAGGGCTAGCTCTCACAGTGACAAAGCCAGCACTAGTGTGAAACCTGTAGACTGGGATGTGACAGATTCCCTGAAGTGCTATCAAAAGCAGCTCAATGAGCTAACCATGGCCTGCGCACCCCACACTCTGCAACAGCAGTGGGGGTGCAGAGCACAGAAGAGCATCGATGGGCTGAGGACTGACTGTTTTGGAAGACAAAGTGAGATATGATCCAGACTGGCTTCAGTCTCATAATGAAGGATGACCCCTCCTGGATTGCAGGTGTGCTCTGCCTAGTCTAGTCTGCCATGCTGGAGATGCTAGCCAGGCACTGTGGTATCTGCAGCCCCAGGATCTTGAGATGAGATCTCCATACATCATCTAAGTTGACCCTAAACCCAAGAACAAGCAGCCCTCGACTCAGAGAAGATCCATCTGCCTCTGCCTCTTCTAAGTATTGGGATTAAAGGGGGCATCACCACAGCTTGCCTGTTATACGACACAGGGTCTTATATGTAGCCGAGGCTAACCTTCAACTCCTCATGCTCTTCATTCTTGGCCTTTCAAGCACAACCAGGTCCTTTCTGAATTGCCTCCGTGTGAACTCAGGTCGAGTACAGGTACCAGCCCTGATCAACAAAGGCACTCCCCATACTTGGAAAATCCCAAGGATTTATCTCCTAGGAACCAAAACCAAGGCCCAGACACATCCTGTGCTACACCACAGCAATGAGCTGGGAAGAGGTGGGACCTGCCGTAAATTTGTGTAGCTGCTGCTTAGGCCGGTCATAGTTCTGGGCGCAAGGGCTTTGCAGGGTGGAAACAGCCACAAAAGAATCGAAGACAATGGGGAAGATAAGGAAACCACGGGGTGTGTTAAATGCTGATAAGGACAAAGCAGGGTGAGTCTTGTGCTGCAAGGGGTGCATCTTGGGGAAGGGTGTCATGAGGCCTCTGCCTGTGTGTTTAAGCAAGGGCTTGGGCGAGATGGGGTGAACACAGGAATCTGGAGGGAAGGTATTCCATGATTGGAAACAGCTAGTGCAAAGGCCCCTGGCCCAGAATGCCCCCCTGAGTCGTACCGCGGATGGCTAGTGTTGGAAGGGAACATAGCATGAGGTTAGCAGGGAGGAGTTGGGCGAGCACAGAGTCAAACACTGGAGCCTGTGTGGAGGGGTGAGGTCGGGGACCTCAAGCATGCTAGTTCTCTGCCACTGACTCTCTGGTGGATTCTAGGCAGCTGCTCTCCTGCTGAGCTGTGCACCTGCCTGTCGTTGTCATTTCTGAGACAGGGTCTTAGTAAATTGCTCAGGCCAGTCTTGAAACAAGACCAGCCTCCAACCCTCATTCCTCCTGCCTCGGGCTCCTTGGAAACTGGAGTGACAGGTCTGTATTACCAGTCCCTGCTAAAATAAATAAATAAATAAAAATAAACAAAAAACTTAAATTAAATTAAAAAGGCTGGACTTTTATCCCAAATGAATCCGGAACCCAGACAGAGACTGGAGGTTCACAAGTTCTGTGCCCCAAGAAGCAGATGGTGGCTAGAAATTAGGGAAATCAGAAAGGAGGCCACTATGACATTTTTCTTTTCTTTTCTTTTCTTTTTCTTTTTTTCTTTTTCGTTTGTTTGCTTGCTTGCTTGTTTGTTTGTTTGTTTGTTTGTTTTTCGAGACAGGGTTTCTCTGTATAGCCCTGGCTGTCCTGGAACTCA
>NC_034590.1:17812579-17830244 GCF_900095145.1 Mus pahari | reverse complement strand
GAACTCAGAAATCCACCTGCCTCTGCCTCCCAAGTGCTGGGATTAAAGGCGTGTGCCACCACACCCGGCTTACTATGACATTTCTTATGGTGGAGGAAAGGTCTATTTAATGGCAGCTAAGGTGACTGACACTGTTAGGAGTCTATATACACTTCGAAGCTGGAAAACCTTGTTGCATCCTTTCGCTGTCCCTTAAGGGCCCAAGCTGAGGTCTGTCGCCGCGCCACTTGTTACCACTAGGTGGCGTGTCCCGCCCGGGCACGAACTCACCCCTGGCACTGTCTACCCCAAAGCTTCCTTTCACTTTCGGTCTTTGGCTGTCATCCAGCTCGGTCTTTCCACACCCAGCTGGGGCAAGCCTGGTGCGTGGGGTGAATGGCTTTCCAGGTCCCCGAGGGGCGGTCCCAAGGTCCCCAGTCCCGGGCAGAGGGAGCAGGGTGCGAGACCTGGGGAGGATTCTGGGGACGTCGGTCGGGGTTCTTAGAAGGGGAGATGACTTTTCACCATCATTGGGGCTCGTGCAGGAAGCCTGGGGGAGCAGGAGACGGAAACGCACCCACATCAAGGGCGGCAGGGCGGGGCGGCGGGGTACAGGGGCGGGTGGGGAAGGGGCTGCAGGGTATGAGCCCGAGACCTGCCCTCCTGTCACTTCCAAGAACCTGCCACAGGCATGAGGGGTCCCCGGTCGAGATGACAGTGCTGGCGCCAGCCTGGAGCCCAAATGTGCGTATACCTGAGGGGTGATGGAGCCGGGCGGAGAAGGGAAATGGGCAGGGGATGGAGGCATGAGGAGACAGACACAGGACAGGATTGGAAGAAAAAAGAGGATGGTCACAGGTTTGTCACACTAGCCAAGGTGCAGGACAGGGAAGATGACTCCCAGTTAATGAGGGAGGCAGGATCCAGGGAGCCCCTCATGGAAGTCAGTTGCTGACACCACCTCCTCCTAGTCCTCCCTGTTGCTGCTGTTGCTGCTGCTGAGTCCTTGTCTGCGGGGGACACCTGACTGTTACTTCAGCCACAGTCCCATCTCCTCCAACTTCCACATGAAGATTAGAGAGTTGGTGAGCCGGTTCCCATCCAGGCCAGGCTGCTGTGCTGGGATCTTATCTCCGCATCTCTGCTACTGTCTCTCACCGTCTCGTTATCTCTGTGAGGTCTCTGTCCCTCTCTCTGGATGCCTCTCTCTGTGGACCTCTGCCTCTCCGTGAGTCTCTCTCTCTCTCTCTCTCTCTCTCTCTCTCTCTCTCTCTCTCTCTCTCTCTCTGGTTCTCTTCTTCTTTATGTGAGTCCTGCCTCTTTTCTGTCCTTGCCCCCTTGTCTCAGGGTCAACTTCTCCGACTCTATACTTTGTTCTTGCTTTCAGTCAGGCATCACCTTGTTTTCTCCCATAGACTGACTACCTGCTTAAAGATTACCCAGTCACTGTGGCCATCAATCTTCAGGACGTGAGTCACAGTCGGGAGGGCCCTGGGATGGAGGTGGGAACCAGACTCAAGATGCGTCACCCTTCAGGGACAAGGCTGGTGGGCTACCTCCTGCTCCCTCAGACCTGGAAATCTAGACCTTCTCCCCACCCACCCCCACCCCATCCTGGCCCCAGACCAAGGCACCCTAGCTCATTCTCCCATCAAACTGTTAAGATTGGCCTCTATGTTCCTTTCTCCCTTGGGTTTAGTAGGTCCCTCCCACTCAGGCATCTGGCCCCGCCCCTCCATGGGGGCGTGGTTTTCAGACTTGAAGCCCCACCACTTCTCTCCCTTGGTGTCTGGCCAGGTCTCATCGCAGGCATTTGATCCCGACCCACCTCCATCTCACAAGTGACAGGCCCACCCTTCTTACCCTTTCTGACCTCTAGCAAGGTCCCACGTCTTTCAGTCCCCCTGGCCCCGCCCACTCATCGCAGCATCTGGCCACGCCCATTCTCTTCAGCCACCTAGCCCCATCACTAAGCCATCTAGACCCTCTCTCCTTCCTTCTGCCTTCTGGCCCGGCCCACCCCATGTCAGTCACCTAGCCCCGCCCCTTCTCCCTGAGCTCTGGCCTGGGCTCTTCTCATCTGCAGGAGCAGCACTGCAAGGCCTTGTGGAGCCTCTTCCTGGCCCAGCGCTGGATAGAGCAACTGAAGACTGTGGCAGGGTCTCAAATGCAGAGGCTTCTGGAGGAAGTCAATACCGAGATACATTTTGTCACCTCGTGTACCTTCCAGGTTAGCATTAGAACTCGGTAACAAATGAAGAGAGCCAAATCCCTCCCCAGGCCTTGAAAAACAGCTCTGCCAGCCAGGTCTTTGGGGCGGGGGGGGAGTTCATTTTCCCACAGCATACCACAGATGTAGGGCTGGAACCTCCAAGCCCTGAGGTCCCCTGGGGATCTGTTACCAGGTCCCTGACTTAATAGCTGAAGAAGGTTGTTCCTAAGGTGTTCTCTTCCCTAACAACTGGAGAAGCCTGGAGTCTTTGAGACCTGGGCCCCTAGGCTCTGTGACCTCTGCAGGTCAGGTCCCTGGGTTGGTGGAGTCCCTGGTGTGACATGGTGATGATCTGTCCCTCCCTTCTCCCAGCCCCTACCAGAATGTCTTCGATTCGTCCAGACCAACATCTCCCACCTCCTGCAGGACACCTGCACACAGCTGTTTGCTCTGAAGCCCTGTATCGGGAAGGCCTGCCAGAATTTCTCTCGGTGCCTGGAGGTGCAGTGCCAGCCGGGTAACGGCCCCAGAGCCCAGCACCGTGGTGCCCCCCAGGCTCACAGCCCATGGCCTCGCTGTGTGTCCAGAGGCTTCTGCTCCCACTAGCTGGCACTTCAGACACGTTCTTTCTCCCTTATTTTCTTTTTCTTTCTCCTTTGTTAAAGATTTATCTTTCTGTGTGAGTGTTTCACCTGCATGCCTCTAAGTGCACTGAATGTGTGTCTGGTCAGAAGAGGGCCTCGGATTCCCTGGAACTGGAGTTACTGCTACTTGGGAACCACCATGTGGGTGCTGGGACCCGGGTCCAATGCAAGAGCACCCAGTGTTCTTATCTGCTGAGCCACCACTTCAACCCTTTTTCTTTTTTTTTCTTTTTTCTTTTTTTCTTTTTAAAGATAGGGTCTCATTAGGCAGGCTAGGCTGACCCTGAACTCAAAGCAATCCTCCTGCCTCAGTGTCCTGAGTGCTGGGATTACAGGTATGAAGCCAGCCAGCACATCTGGCTTCCTTTCCTTTTTTTTCATGTTTTTGTCATCATATATTAATTATGTATAGCGATGTCTCATGTTGTCCATGTCTGCATTTCCATCACACCATGTCTTTCTCCTGTGTGCCCCGTCTCACTGATCCCCTACCTCTTCCCCAATGGTCCCTCTCCTTCCTTCCTTCCTTTCTTTCTTTCTTTCTTTCTTTCTTTCTTTCTTTCTTTCTTTCTTTCTTTCTTCCTTTCTTCCTTCCCCTCTCTCTCTCTCTCTCTCTCTCTCTCTCTCTCTCTCTCTCTCTTTTTTAATATTTTAAGCAGTTAGGTAGGTAGCCTGTAAGAGGGCACTTTACCAACAGCTACACTTCTGAAGAAAATGTCTCTTCCTGTTTAGCAACCTTCTAATTGCCATAGATGCTCATGAAAGGACAGGACAGGCCATTCCTTTTTATGACCCCAGGTCACCTATCTTTGAGAAGGAGACAGAATTTCCAGTCTGATGGTCTAGGGAAGTCCAGTGTACAGGGAACGGACACTGAGTGAGCACGGTTTCTGGGAAACAACAGTAATAGCCATGCTCACTGACTGCTTTCTATGTTCCCCTCTGTTATTGATGGTGTTCTTTTGAGACCGTCTGTCTCTATAGTCCTGGCCGCCTGTAGCTCGCTATGCTGACCAGGCTGAGCTCCCCCTGCTTCTGCCTCCTGAGTTCTGGGGTTGAAGGTATGGACCAGGATGCTTGGCCATGCTCACACTTTTTATCCCCAGTGTTGGTTTATTTTTCAGACAGTGTTTCGCAATACATTCCTGTCAGTCCTACAACTTACTATGTAGACCAGGCTAGCCTCAAATTCACAGAACTCTGTCTGCGTCTCCTTCCTGAGTGTTGGATTGTTAAAGGCGTGGTCAGCCAGGCCTACCTTATGCCCCCAGGTCTAGGTTTTGTTGTTAGGCTCCTCATGAACCATCCATCACCTGTATTCTCTAGGGCGTTCCATGTTTGCGCTGATGAGCCCCCTCATTACTTGGTTCTTCTCTCCCCAGACTCCTCCACCCTGCTGCCCCCAAGGAGTCCTGTAGCCCTAGAAGCCACAGAGCTCCCAGAGCCTCAGTCCAGGCGGCTGTTGCTCCTGCTGCTGCTGCCGCTTCTCATGCTGGTGCTGCTGGCAGCTGCCTGGGGCCTTCGCTGGCAAAGGGCAAGAAGGAGGGTGGAGCTCCGCCCTGGGGTGAGCCTAGAGTTCAGGGCAGTTGGATGGAGTGGGTGGCGAGGGACGAGGGGGGCAGGTGGCTGACCTTGTGGGGGCCTCAGGTGCCCCTCCCCTCCCATCCCTAGGATGCGAGCCTTGTGCATCGTTGACTCAGCCAGGGTCTTATCTCGGTGAGTCTTCCACATACGCCAGGCTTGGGCGTCAGTCCAAGATTTGGGGGGCTGTTCTATTTCTCACAGGAGGGGTGGGGATTCCGGGGAGTGGTGTGTGTGTCAGGGGCAGCACGGTTGTGGCTAAGCGTCCAGTGTGACAAGCTCAGGGTCTCTGCAGCTCCAACAATCGTAAGCTGTGGAGAGCTGGGAAGGCTTGCGCGAGACCCTGCTGTGAGAAGGAGCAAGGGGGCAGAAGGCGGGTGCCCTGCCAGCTCCCATATTCTAGAATGTGATGTGCCTTACACTTGTAATACCTCTCGTGTGGAGGTTACACCTGTAATCCCAGCCCTTTGGAGCCCAGGGCAGGATTGCTGAACGATCTGGCCACCCTCTGCTACAAGGTGAGTTCAAGGCCATTCTGAGATACACTGCAAACTTGTCTCCTGTCTCAAATAAACAAACAAAAACTCTCAGTTAAGTGACACTTATTTTTTTTTCAGATGAGGTCTCAATATATTGCCCAAACTGACTTTGAACACCTCGATGAACCTTGCTGCCCCAACCTTCCAAATAGCTGGGCTTACAGGCATGCTACATACAACACGGCTTCTCTTTTCTTTTCTTCTTTCTTGGTGCTAGAGTTGGGAACCAAAGCAAGGAACAAGCTAGGCAAGTGCTGTGCTGAGTTACATCCCCAGCCCAGAGGACACACTGTCTGGGCATGGCGATGGACACTGTAATTCCAGTGCTTCTGGATTGGAGATGCTGAAACTGGAGGATACTGACTTTAAGAAACACAGAAAGGAAGAAGGGGGGTGCATCGTAGCCCTGTGTGGTTGCTTCTGTCACCTCCACCCCTTAAAATAAAAACAACTGCTGGGTATGGTGCTGCGTGCCTGGAATCTCAGTATTCAGGAGGCTGAGGCAGAGGGATCAAAACTTCAAGGCCAGCCTGGGCTACTGAGTGAGTTCAAGGCCAGCCTGGGCAACTTCATGAAATGTATCTCAAAATAACAATGAAAACAGAAATGCAGGGACTGGAGCTTAGTGCACGTGCGGGCGTGGTGGCCACGCCTCTAATCCCAGCACTCGGGAGGCAGGGGCAGGCGGATTTCTGAGTTCGAGGCCAGCCTGGTCTACAGAGTGAGTTCCAGGACAGCCAGGGCTACACAGAGAAACCCTGTCTCGAAAAACCAAAAAAAAAAANAAAAAANGNAAAAAAAAANNNNTTTNNTTTTTTTTTTTTTTAAAAAAAAGTCCTATGTGTTTCCCGAGGCCTCCAGTAGCCCAGGGTCAGCACGGGGTAACGCCCCATAGGGCTCTGATGTGAAGCAGCTCAATCCCCCCAAAACCATGGCCGCAAAGTGTAGGAGTCGAGCAAGCGGGGCTGGCGCCTCCAGGAGGGCTCGCCCCGGGCTCGGCTGCCTAGGGAGGGTTTCAGGACCAAGCGAGCCGGGGATAGCGAGCTCTGCTGTCTTTTCGTTATTTCCCTTCGGTGGCGGGCGTTAGAGGCGCCCAAGTCACGGACGCAAAGGCCTCTGGGGACAGAAGCGAGGGAACCTCGAAGTCCCTCAAGGCGCCCGCCTCCCAGGCTCAGGACAGGGCAGCGCCGGTCGGCCCGCCGTGAGGCTGAGGGGAGGGACCGCGGGGCGATGCTCGCCCCCTCATGGCCACCACATGTTCTGCAACCGCCATGCCTCGGTGGGAGCAATGGCGCCGCACAGCGCAGACGCGCCAACGGAGGCGAGCGAGCCCTTCCCTACGGCCGCGGCTTTGTACGGCTGAAGCCGCCCCGGGACCCACGTGACCTCCCGCCCCGCACGGGCATGGCCGCCAAGGGCCCGCTCGGGCGACCCTCTGATTGGACGATATACAAACGGCCCGCCTCGATAGACGCGCACTCACCGCTTCGACCAATTAGAAGACGGGAATTCTTCGGTTCCAGCCGGCTGCGTCACTTCCTCCGCCCCTGCAGCAGAGGATAAGAAACCCTGCGACTAGGCCTCCTCCTTTCCCAGGCGGCTGCCGAAGATGGCGGAGGGGCAGGTTCGGACTCTGCGCGCGCCGGGCGGTGTGGGGTCGGGTGGGTTCCCGGCGGGAGCGGAGCGGAGCGGGGGCCGTGCGGTGGGACTTAGCAAACGCTTTCCCGCGAGGGCATTGTGTGGCGGGCGTCACGAGCCGCGGCGGCCTAGGTATGGGGCGATGGAAGCGCTGCGGTTTTCCTGGGGAAGACGGGAGTGGGGCTGGGGTTCCGACACCGGGGACAACTTTCACAGGTTCGACCTCAGGCCTCGGCGTGCGGGGAGCTTGCGGTCTCTGCTGCCTGATGGGTGTTTGTAGGATAGCGAGGGACTGACGGAGGAGCCTCCTGCTTTGCATGGCTTTAGGGCACCGCGTTCCTGTAGCATCCGATATGAGCGCTGTGGTCCTTTTGAGGGTGTCTTCCGTGTTCCTCAGGATTAGGGGTGAATTGATGAGACAGACTTAAAAAATCAGCTATTCAACCGACTGAGGCAAGAAAGAAATTGGGGCCGCGCGCGGCGGCACACGCCGTTAGTTCCAGCACTTGGGAGGCAGAGGCAGGCAGACTATTTGGGAAGTTCTGGAGACCCTCCAGGAACAGCGATGAACAGGGTGGCTGTGGAATGGGTCTCATCTGTAGCTTGGGTTGGGATACAGACATGTGCCTCCATGCCTGAGTCGGGATTTAGCTTTGTATCGTTCTGCGCTGCTCAGAATCACGGGGCAGCCGATGTATGCTTAGCTAGATCGGGATGGTTTGAGTGCATGTAAGAAGGCTTCAGCTCATGAGCAAGCTGGGCATGAAAAGCCTACAATGGAATTTGAGGCCTGGTAGGGTTCAATGAGGAAGTTCCATTAAATCAACTTAGGTACACAATAGGATTCCTATGCCCGCTGAGGCTTCGTTGGTTCTAGGGTGGCCCTGTGGGACACTTGCTCGATCTGGGTAGCAGGCATCCTGGTGGGTTGGTAACTTGGCATAAGGAAGCTAAGCCTCCTTGTTTCCACAGGTTCTGATATTGGATGGCCGAGGCCATCTTCTGGGCCGCCTGGCGGCCATTGTGGCCAAGCAAGTGCTTCTGGGTAAGTGTCATTCAACATCTCCCCTTGCCTGGGAGTCCGTGATGAGCAACATTCACCATCTTTCGTTTGAGTCTCACGACCGTGAGATCAACCCATGCACCGCTCTGAGACTTGCCAGCCCATTTCCTTGGGACTCGTGGTTTAGAAGTGATTTCGGAGCAAGAGATCTGCCTTCCACAAGGGCTGTGTCTTTGACTGTCTCCACACCATGTTCTCTCTAGGCCGGAAGGTGGTGGTCGTACGCTGTGAAGGCATCAACATTTCTGGAAACTTCTACAGAAACAAGTGTGAGTTAGGCTGGGGCTGGTCTTCAGGCAGGTGTGCCTGGGTCCTGGACGGGCAGGCTGGTTACTTTGGGGTCCAAGGGTAACACACATACTTTTATCCTGACAGTAAAATATCTGGCCTTTCTCCGGAAGCGGATGAATACCAACCCTTCCCGAGGCCCCTACCACTTCCGAGCCCCCAGCCGCATTTTCTGGCGCACTGTGCGAGGTAAGCTGCTGGCATGGTAACATGTAGGACAGGGTAGACTGGCAGCTTGTGATGAGGATGTCTCCCACTCATGTTCGAGTTGCCCGACTATGAGATGACTCCACATGCACTACCATCTGAGGCTTGCCTAGCTCCCTGCTCCTGGGGTCAGATGGGGTTTTCAGCACCTCTAATGAGGCCTGCTGTTACACCCACAGGCATGCTGCCCCACAAGACCAAGAGAGGCCAGGCTGCCTTGGAACGCCTCAAGGTGTTGGATGGGATCCCTCCACCCTATGACAAGGTGAGCCTTGCAAGCCTGGCCTCACAACCTGTGCGTCCAGCGTCGGTGATGTTCTTTTACCTACATTGTTTGAGCCTCATGAAAACTCTACTGGCTGAGACGCCGGCCTTGCCGGCCTTCTTGCCAGGTGTTCCCAACAGATCTCTGAGCCCTTCTTCTGTCTAACAGAAAAAGCGCATGGTGGTCCCTGCTGCCCTCAAGGTTGTGCGGCTGAAGCCTACCAGGAAGGTAAGCTCGGCTACAGGTTAGGCTTGTGAACCTCAGGACTGGCATGTGATGTTTTTATTCTCACGATGGTCTTCGGATGCCACAGTTTGGGCAGTGCCGATAATGCCAAAGGCTAGGCTGATGCCAGGAGGGCTCCCTTGTGGGGGATGAGTCCTTGAAATAGGGTCCCAGGGCCCTCCAGCTCACCCTCTTGCTGCTGGGCCACATTCCGTGTCCTTACAGCCTTGTGCCTCTGCAGTTTGCTTACCTGGGGCGGCTGGCTCATGAGGTCGGGTGGAAGTACCAGGCAGTGACAGCCACTCTGGAGGAGAAACGGAAGGAGAAGGCCAAGATGCACTATCGGAAGAAGAAGCAGATCTTGGTGAGGACAAACCCTGCGCCTCTGCTCCAGGTTTAGGGGGGGCCCCGGGTGAGAAGCAGCCACTCTGACACTGGTCTTTTCACACCACAGAGGCTACGGAAGCAGGCAGAAAAGAATGTGGAGAAGAAAATCTGCAAGTTCACAGAGGTCCTCAAGACCAATGGACTCCTGGTGTGAACCCAATAAAGACTGTTTGTGCCTCATGCCTGCCTGGCCTGCCCTTCCTCTGCCGCCGACCAGGGAAGTGGGAACCAAAGGNTCCTTAGGAGGCACTGTTCCTNTGGGTAGAGGGGACATTTTAGAGCTGACAGCCCACCACCTGCTTGAGTTTTATTAAAGTGCAAACCATGGAATGAATCCCTTGAGCTTCAGTGGTGAAAATGAGTAGCAGGGCTGCCCCACCCACCTGACTGAATACCATATTCTGCAGCTATGAAAATGAGGTCTGTCTGCACACGAAGATGCCAGTGCAAGCACTGCCTCTGCTCCCTCCCGACAGACACAAAGCAGTGTTTTTCTGGAGGATTCTATGTGCCAATAAATTATTTGACTTAAATGTGATTTGTGTGCTGTGCAGGGAGGGGCAGAGGGCACCTGCAGGTCGTCACCTGCATTGTGGCAGGGTGGGCCCCTATGTGTGAGTCCTTGGTGCATGGGACAGGCTTTGTTGCTCAAGAAGTGCAGGTACACATCCTGGGTCCTGTCCTAGATGGTGTTACTGTGTAAGTCAGCAACAGTAGGTCAGTCTACAGTAAAATGTACAGAGATGAGCTGGTGGCCAGTCACAACCTGGACAAGGTCAACGATGAGGCCATTTTTTTACCTTTATGGGGAGGAGGGGCTTGGCTTTTCAAGACAGGGTTTCTCAGTATAGCCCTGGCTGTCCTGGAAACTGGTGCAGGGGTTAAAGGCATGCGCCACCACGCATGGCTACATTTATTGTAAGGATTGCAGCCAATTTTAGGGTGGGCTAGTGCTTGGGAATTATGTCAGCATTAACAGGTGGGATGCACGTGAATATGCCCGGTTTTCTTAGACATTGCTTATAAGTTGCAATGGAATTGAGTGTTCCTGGTTTTGTTTTTCGAGACAGTTTCTCTGTGTAGCCCTGGCTGTCCTGGAACTTTCTGGTTTTTTAAACATCCAGTTCTGGTGTTGACCTATTCCATCAGATTTTATTATACCTCCATGCCTGCTGAGGTTAAAAGCACCCAGCACCACTCAAAAAATGTCATTCTATTCTGAAACTATCCTTTGCTGTCCAAGCCAATCCGTACAGAGCTAGAGATGACTAACACATGAGCTTTGCCACCGCCTAAGTCCTGGCTAAACTTAGGGTCCCTCCATCACCCGGAGTGGTCACCTAAGGTCAGATAATCATCCAAGAGGAATCGGACATAAACCCATCAGAGTGGCACTGAGACGCACAACCTGAGATATTGTCCCCAAAGCCATGCGACCTTGCTGACGTCAGCCTTTAAGAAAAGGAGAGTCCGACTCCTCAGGCGACCCTGGCTGCTCTGACGTCGTATGGCAGCTACTCTGCGGTAACGCAGTTCACCCCTCTCCCGAGGCCCGCTCTGGGCGGCCGTGAGTCCCGGCACGCGGTTCCCAAGCCGCGCGTGAATCCCGCGGCGGGAGCCGCCTTCTCCGCCCTAAGCCTCGCCGTGCCACGTGATGCACATGCCCTCCGCCACGCGCTCCCGAGATCTCGCGAGATGATCAGGTCTTCCCGCCCCTTAGACCTGGCGCGCGCTCCCGCCGGAAGTACCTCCCACTTCCGCCAGGGTGGCCGCGCGTCACTTCCGCCCCCGACCTCGCGTGCTGGATAAGGAAGCCGAGAGCGGCCCTGCCTCTCCTTTTCTCCGGCTGCCGGGAAGATGGCGGACATTCAGGTTCGAGCGCTTAGCCGCTTTCCCCCGCCGCGTCCGTGTGGAGCCTATCGCTCGGCGCCCTCGCTGTCTTCCGCATGGGCGGAGGCGGGGATGCCTGCGAATGCCGTCGTCTCTTAGGCGGCTCGGGAGTCCGGGCTCTACGCAGTACTGGGGTCCCCGGCGCACTGGGTCCTTAAAGCTCGGTGCTTAACGGACGAGCGGCTGCGGCGGGAGGAGGAGGGCGTCCTGCGGCGGCAGAGCCGGGGAGGCCGGGGAAAGCGGGGTTCCCCTTGGTGGGGGGGGACCGAGACCCGGGCCGCGTGCGCACTGGGCAGGCGCCCCACGCCAGGGCTGCGGCCCCGGCCTCGCGGCGGTTTTCAATGGGGGCGCAGCTCTGGCCGCGATGAGCTTAGGCGTGGCTTAAACTTTGCCATCCTGCCTCAACCTTCCGAGGACCGGGATGACAGATCGGGCCCACCAGGCTCGGCTACGGGGACATGAGCTGTGACTCCCGAGTGAGTGGGTTTGTGAGTTCTGGAGATCCAGTATGGCTGAGAAGCTGATTCTGATCTCAGCCGTGAGTTATGCAGGCTGTGGAGGTGATAGATGGAACGCAGTGTGTGAGCTAAGCTAGACTTGGGGTGGTTGGGGCGCCCTGGCCAGCCGGTTTTGGCAATTGGGGAAAATACTGTAGAGGGTAGGAAGAAATATTCTTTGGTCTCCTCGAACTTTACCTGTAACCTCACCAAATTCTCATCCCTGCAGACAGAGCGTGCTTACCAGAAGCAGCCTACGATCTTCCAAAACAAGAAGCGGGTTCTGCTGGGAGAAACCGGCAAGGAAAAGCTCCCCCGGTACTACAAAAACATCGGTCTAGGCTTCAAGACGCCCAAAGAGGTACGGGACTCTCCAGCAGATGAGATCCCTGCACACGTGGGAGCAGAGTGGCTTCCCATGGGCCTCTGGGAATTGTAGTTTGGGTCCCTGAGGCGCCATCCTTGGTTCTGTTTAGGAAGTGGTAGTCCAAACCACACTTTCTTAATTCTACAGGCCATCGAGGGCACCTACATAGACAAGAAATGCCCCTTCACTGGTAACGTCTCCATCCGAGGTCGGATCCTGTCTGGTGAGTGGGAAGCTGGAAGGGCTATTCTGGGTTCCTGCGTCCAGGGGCGCTGGCAAGTGATGTCTGTTCTCACGATGGTCTTCAGATGTCCTCCAGGGCACTGCTGAGACCGCCAGTTGGCAAAGCTGATGCCGTAAAGGGAGCTTCTTGGGAGCCCCACTCAATTGACCTCTACCTGCTAACACCTTCCTGTCTTGTCACCCTCTCCCAGGTGTTGTGACGAAGATGAAGATGCAGAGAACCATTGTGATCCGCCGGGACTATCTCCATTACATTCGGAAGTACAATCGCTTTGAGAAGCGCCACAAGAACATGTCTGTGCATCTGTCCCCCTGCTTCAGGTGACTGGTTCTCTGTTAGCTTGTGATAGTGACTCTAGACAAGACAGTCACTGTCTAGGCTGGAGGCTCCTGTGCCAGGAGGGGCCCCGGGTGTGGAGAGGTGGTGAGAGTGCAAGCAGGGCAGGGCAGTGTGGGGTCCAGGAGTGTATAGACTGCTGTGTGAATGTCTGGGACCTAGAAGCTATAGTTTGTGTTAATCTTAGCAACATAGATGGTGACTGGTTGGGTGGAGCAAAGGGGGGCCCCCTCAGCCTGTCTAGATGAATGGATTGCTGGGGAGGCCCCTCCTGAAGACTCCTCCTTGTCTTACCCCACAGGGATGTACAGATCGGAGACATTGTCACTGTTGGAGAGTGCAGGCCCCTGAGCAAGACTGTTCGATTCAATGTGCTCAAGGTCACCAAGGCTGCTGGCACCAAGAAGCAGTTTCAGAAGTTCTAAGGGTACTCTGGCCAATGCCCTAGAACGAATAAAGTTATTTTCCAACATAGAGAACAGGCTTGGAGTCTCATGTGTCCTGGGACAGAGTGGAGATTGTCAGGGCTTTCCTGAGCTGGAGGTGTCTGCTGCACTTATGAGCCTCTACATCTTGGTAACCAAGTAGACAGACAGGGTCAGTTACCTGGTAGAGGCGGCCCCTGTTCTACGCTGTCCCTTGGGAGGAAGTGAGGGTGGAGCCTCTGACCTTAGTTTAGGTCTAAGCTCTTCAGTGCCCCTGGGAACCTTCTGGGTTTTCCCTAGGGGTCTCTGGTCTTCCCACAGCCGAAGAGCAAGCAGGGTCCCACACTCACCTTGCAGGTGAAGACACCTAAGAAGGGGCAAGTTCTCCAGCTTGAGTGTCAAAGTCTGCTTCTTGAAACCCTGTAGCCACTGCCTCCTCTCTGGCTTATGTCCAGGGACAGGGCGAACAAGGACAGGAACCCTTTAGAAGTGAGAGATGGGAAGAAGGTCCCAGGTTGGCCTGGATGAATGTGGGAGTGATGGGAACACCCGCTCGGGAAAGGACCCAAGACATTCCCCTATATGTGGGACAAACCTGGGGAAAAGTCCCTTGGCTGGAGGGAGAAGCTGGAGTTTCTGCTGCTGGGGTCCCCAAGTCCATGTCCCCCAGGCCTGTACCAGGGTCTGAGACACAGCACTGGTACAAGGGTTGGGAGACAGGGCCTTGAGAAGAGTCCTCTGCCTGCAAGAGATGCTGCGGAAGGCTCTGCTTCACCACGGCCTTCTGCCTTTTACCAGGCTGCTGAGGGAGGGGGTTCCTGTCAAAGGAAGTGGGCCTGCATCAAAGCAAGCAGGAAGGGGCAGGGACCGGTCAGGAGGGGCACCGCCCAAGCTGGGTGCCTGCCAGCCACCCAGGAGTGGAGCCACCAAGCAGAGGAGGGGCTAGCCCCAGAGCTACAGGGGACAGGGACCCTGAGGAATCTAAAGCCAATTGTTGAGAGGTGTGGCCCCCTCCAGCCGCAGGTGCTTCCGTTCAGGGTGGGGCTGTGTTTACAACAACAGCCCAGCTCCCCTGTTTCCTCCTAGGGTTGCTTAGGGCTTCACCTTTCAAAGTTGCAGTCTGTGAGGGAGGGGACACCTGAGAGAGATGAGACCCCTGAGCCCCTTAAGCAGTTTAGTCATCTGCAGAGTGGAGACTGCTCTTGCACCTTTGCACAGCTGAAGAACACAAGTCCCCTGCCTGAGAGCCCAGCAGTTCCCCTACCGTGCTCTGGTTTGTCAAATCCCCGTGCCAGCCACACCTGGGACCACTTCTCCAAGTGGAACTATCTCCCTGGCATCATGGTTTTACATTACTTTTCCAGAGTCTTGCTGTGTGTCCCTAGATGGTGTGTGGAGCTCTGTGTAGACCAGGTTGGCCTCAGACTGACAAGTGTCCTCACCTCTTCTCTCCTGGGTGATGAGATTCCAGGTGACACAGCACCCATTCGGGCCTTTAATCACACGCACCTGTTTCACTTGGTAACTAATATCTGGCTCCAATCACATGTGGACATTGGTGATAATCCAGCTGCCAGGATGGCTGAGCTGAAGCAGGAGCATTGTCAGAAGTCTACTCTGGACCAGACCCTGTCTTAGGCTAAAGAGCTAGGGATGTGGCTCAGAGGTGTACTGCCTTCCTAGAATCCAATGGCGAGCGAGGGGCTGGGGCTGTAGCTCCATGCTGGAGGTCTTTTCTAGCAAGTGCAAGGTCCTGGGACCATCCGCAGGACCTCGCAGACTCCAAGGGCAAGCAGTTGCAATCCAGCACTTGAGAGGTAGACGCAGAACAGCAGTTTAAGGGCATGAGAGACCCTGTTTCAAACGAAGCCTGTGGTGATACAACCCATCTTTGGGTTTTTTGGTTGGTTGTTTTCCAAGACAGGATTTCTTTGTGTAACACCCCTGGCTGTCCTGGACTTGTTTTTTAGACCAGGCTAGTCTCAAACTGTGCCCACTAAGTGCTGGGTTTAAAGGTACGTGTCACCACACCCGGCTGTACTATACAGCTTTGATCCCAGAAGTCAAGAGGCAGGCAGATCTCAGAGTTTGAAGCCAGCCTGTCTGTACAGTGATAACCTCTTCCACAAATGAAAATACTGTGAGTGAGTGTGTGCCTGCCACGGACCCCCATGTGGAGGTCAAAGGATTCAGTTCTCTTCATCATGTGGGTCCCACAAGTCAAACGGACCATGATGCTTTGCCTTAAATACCTCTACCTACTGAACCAGCTCACTAGCCCACACTTCCTCCTTGAGGCTCCCCTATAGTGAGTCAAACCTACTTCCTGCCTGTTGGTTGCAAAGGCCGTAAATGTATATATCTGCACAGCCAGTCCCTGGAAGTGGGAAATGTAAGGAGGTGCCCCAGGATCCAGGTGTTCTGAGACAGGTTCAGCACTGACCAGCCTTTCATGAGTGGCTCACTCAACCACAGACCTTGAGTCTCCTCATCTGTAAATGGTGTTCACACTAGCACCTGTACAGGTAGGTCACTCTATGGCCCAAGGAGATAACCTTTGGCAGGTAGTTGCAGAGGTTATGTGTGGTTATGGGACCTTGTATCTTTTAGAGCAAGCTTGATGAAGGCATTTAAGTATGCTTCTAGAAGATTCTGTAGTGAATCGTGTCTGGTAGAGAAGACCAGAGCAGAGCAATTTGCTTCAGACAAGACTTCTCAGCAGGGCCCTGGGTGTTTTGGTTTGGAGTCACGGTTCTGTGTAGCTCTGGCTGTTGTGGAACTTGCTTTGTAGAACTGGCTGGCCTCAAACTCACAAAGAACTTCCTGCTTTTCCCTCCCAAATGCTGGGATCAAAAATGCATCAGCAGGATCCTGGTTTAGTGACAGCAGGCTTTGGCCCACCAACTGCAGACAGGGCAGGCAGGCCTGGCCCTGCTAACACTGGCTTGGTCTGGCTGCGTGGAACTTTCTTTGGCGGGCAGGACGGTCAAGCAGCATTGCTGCTCCCCCTTTTTGGAGTCTTTGTGTTGTATCTTGTTTTGTTTTGAGACACTTGATGTCTCACTCTTGCAGAGACTACCAAAGAATTCACTGTTTAGCCCAAGCTAGCCTCGAATTCATAGCTATCCTGCCACAGCCTCCGAAGTGGTGGGATTCCAGGCGGGTTTCCTACCCTGGCTCTAGGTGGGATGTGATAATGGGAGAGCCTATTGACAGTATGCATGCGGAACCCAGGGTTGAGACAGGGTCTCATAGTGGTAGCTGATTTGGAACTCACCAAGTAGAACAGAATGGCCTTGAATTCACAGAGATCCACTTGCTGGGATTAAAGGCTTGTACCACCATACCTGGCTGTTTTTGTTTTTTGTTTTGTTTTGTTTTGTTTTCGAGACAGGGTTTCTCTGTATAGCCCTGCCTGTCCTGGAACTCACTTTGTAGACCAGGCTGGCCTCGAACTGAGATATCCGCCTGTCTCTGCCTCCCAAGTGCTGGGATTAAAGGCGTGCGCCACCACCGCCCACTGTTTTTGGTTTTTTATTTTGTTCAGTTTTGTTTTGAGATGGGGCCTCATTATGTAGCATAGGCTATCCTCAAACTGTGGCAATATTCCTGCCTCTCTCTTTTTTTCTTTTAAAAACAGAGTCTCACTCAATTCAAGCTGGCATTGCAGCCTATAAGTAGCTGAGGATGACCTTGAACTTCTGACCTTGCTGCCTCCGCCTCCTGAGTGTTGAGATGGTAGGGTGTTCTCCACCGTGCCCCATTTATGTGGGATGGAACCCAAGGCAAGAATTCTACCAACTAAAACACACACACACACACACACACACACACCCCAAACTCAAAGCCAGGACGCTTTTTACAAAATCTCAGCTAGGCAGTGATAGAGCACACCTTTGATCTCAGCACTCAGGAGACAGGGGCAGGCAAATCTCTGGGTTTGAAGTCAGCCTGGTCTACACAGCAGTTCCAGGGCAGCCAGGGCTACACAGAGAAACCCTGTCTTGAACAACAAAGCAAGACAGTTATTACAGTTATTTAATTATTACATATCTGTACCATGGAGTTCATGTGGAGGTCTAGCCATGTCCAGCATGCCTCCAGGGACATACCTAACTGGGACATCCGAGAAATTAGAAAACACACGAACACACAGGAAACCTGCGGTGGGAGGGCTGGGCTCTCTGAGGGAGAAAACGCGGCACCCACCTAGGAACATGTTGTTTCTTCTACAGAGTTCAACAGGGAAGCTGGGCTACTACACACAGCTGAACAAGGAGGTAGATTCAGCTTATCTCTGCCCAGTCCGCTTCTGTAGGGGAGAAGTCTTCAGGCCATAAACATCTGGGAGAAAGCTACTGGGCTCTTCTGCACACACCATCAACAGCCAGCCACGCATGGGCCAGAAACAGACTTCCCCTACGCCCCTGTCCCCCCTGGACCTCACACACTCAGAGATCCCTCTGCTCCTCACAGGGAATAAGTTTCAGCTGTTGACTGAGTCTCTCTTCCCCCACTGCAGATGCTGGGTAGTCAGGCTGACAGTGGACGGGCACACTGACCCACTGCCCCCTCTCACCAGAACCTTCTGCTTTCACTCCGGCTGCTAAATCTATTCATTCAAAACAGAAAAAAAAAAAAAAACCTGAAAGTGTCATACAAATACACACAAATCAAAACTTTTTAAAAGACATTAAGAAAATACAAAAATCTGCTGGGCATGGTGGCGCACGCCTTTAATCCCTGCACTCGGGAGGCAGAGGCAGGTGGATTTCTGAGTTCGAGGCCAGCCTGGTCTACAGAGTGAGTTCCAGGACAGCCAGGGCTATTCAGAGAAACCCTGTCTCAAAAAACCAAACCAAAAAAAAAAAAAAAATC